>NC_050487.2:3114062-3425468 GCF_012460135.2 Molothrus ater
TAAAATTTCATTTTAAATGGGTGAATTTCTATAAAACATGGTGCTAAATTTATTCAGAATTCCCTGAAGTGAACAATATTCAATAGTTCAAAATGCCACTAGAGCTGGGAGAAATTTGTACAATCAGAAGTCCAAGTTGCAGTGATAGTGGCATTTATTTTCTGCTGTTTCAGTTAGAAACTTGGAACAGGTGGTCAGATCTTGCTTTTTAACCTGAGCATATGGAGAAATCAGGAAGGTTCCTGGTTTAGAATCAGATTGGTACAAGGCAAATTCATGTATCTGGCCCATTTAAACAGGCAGAGTTTGGAATCTCTTTTCCTGCCACACACTTCAGTAGTTTTAAACTCAGCTGAGAGCTCTGTGTCACAGGATTTCTAATGCTACTTCTGTAAAACATACTGGTCATTGCAGTCTGTGTTAGGAAGTTCCACCAAACACTCATTATTGGTAATTAATTGTATTTTCAGAGGGATGTCAGCTGTATTACTGTGTCACAGGATTTCTAATGCTACTTCTGTAAAACATACTGGTCATTGCAGTCTGTGTTAGGAAGTTCCACCAAACACTCATTATTGGTAATTAATTGTATTTTCAGAGGGATGTCAGCTGTATTACTGCTAAGCAGGCCAGGAGGGATAGATGTAGGTATTGTGTATTCCATGAACTGGATACTGAGTGGAACCAGCAGTTTGACAGCCTGTGCTGGCAAAGTCCATCACAAAATACACTTGTGTAAGTACTCTGAGAGAGGAATTGCTAAAATGAGCCTTTTTTTGTTCAGGCTGGACGATGCTACAAGTTTAATTACCCTGTATCACATGCTTCACCCTGAATGTCAGTCAGCAAAGGAAGCTAAAGAACAGAAACTTCAAGGAGTTGATCTGATCAAGGTAAGCTTTGCTGCTTCTACATAACCTGCAGAAGAGAGCTTTTAAGCAGCAGAACCCCAGTGAGTAGTGACATTTCTCCTTACCTTAGGAAGCAGATACTTAACCAGAACTTGTACGTGCCACGCTGGGGTTTTTGTTAAACTCTACACCTGCAGTTGTGTCTGGCTGATCTGCCACTGGCATGCTGATTCTGCTGTTACATTAACCTCTCTCCTGCCATGGCTGCAGGTATTTGTGAAAACTGAATCCCAGAGAGAAGGTTACATCCAGCTGGCCCTGCAGGCTTATGAAGAAGCAATGGCTACTTCTTCAGCTTCATGAAGTAAACCTCAGCTCAGCAGAAGTTTTAAGTCTGTTTATAAACATTTTCTGTACAGGATTCCACAATAAATACTTGAAAATGACTGCTATAGAATGTATTTTTCTTTACTGAAATACATGTGAATCACTCCAGCAGTTTATTTTGCAAAGTTCTGTAAGTGAACTTGGAGCAGTCCTCATGACTTGTTTTCACTGACACTGTACCCTGAGTTCAATTTCTTTATTGTTGCATCTTGAATCTAAGGAATTGCCCACAGTTCATTTTAGTTATTGAGGCAAGTGCAGGGTCTGGACAGCTTCATTTAGGAAAGGGTGTTACAAACACCACTTCTAAAGCTTAAGCTGTATCACTGCTCTGTTGAGCTTTTAGCTAGAAGTGGTGTCTGAAAGAGTAACTGAGCTGATACTGATGGTTACCAGTGCTAGGTGGCAGCACAGTGACAACATAACCACATACCTCACTGGAGGTGCTGAGGAAAGTCAGGTTAAAATACTAGTTTTCAGCTATTATGCTCCTGTTTCACAGATTTGGAATATACACTATGGAAGCCGGGTTATTCTGAAGAATTTTAGTATTCTTAGTAAATATTACTAGTAAATTGAGAACTGAGGAGCAGAATGTTGAAAAGGATTTATTGAATCGCTTGATAAATGAAAACATTTTTTAGTATGTTCTGGAGCAGGCTTACATCTTGAATTTCAACATACTGGAAGCTGATTCTCTTTGTACAGTTGCTAGCTGTATACTTCCTTCTACATGTACATGGTCCACTTGTGGTACAAAAATCAAAATAACTTGGAGCACACAGTCCACTGAACATCATTCCTCTGGGTTTTGACCAAATTATTTCCTGATTTGGTCATCTAAAAAAGGATGTTCACTCATCTAAGATCTCTTCATCCAGATTGATATCTGTGGTATCAATATCCTCCAGATCCAAGTTATCTAAGTCATCTTCCAAGTCCAGCAGTGTCTAGGGAGAGAAAAGACTGGATGAGGAGGATACCACTATGGTTACACGTGCTGCAGCTTGTGGGATGGATCTGCACTCTGCAAACCAAGGCCTCATGAGGAACAAATGCTAAAGGAGGCTGGAGAGCAGCTGCCTGCTTGGTGAGGAAGCCTCTTCCACCAGTGCAGCTTTTTACCATGTGAGCAGCTGGGTTTGAAGTCCCTTTGTGAGGCCTGCCTGCTGAACTGGGCTGTTACAGTGTGCAGGCACTGGACACTGCTCTGGGACTGCCAGAGTCATGAGTGCAGCTGCTTGAATCACACTCACTGAAGTCTTAGTGTAAAATGAATTGGGTGCTTATACTTCACCTCATAAAACTGTTTGGGTACCTTTTGATCTCTTGCTGGAAGGTTATCAGAATTCTGCACAACTGTCTTCATCACTTCTTGTTTAGGAGAGGGAACTGGTTCTTCAGCCTTCTTCTAATGGCAAAGAAATTCCTTTAGTTTTTTTTTTTTTTTCAATTTAAATTCTTTCAACAAAAGCAGGTAAACAACAGCAGACCTCTAATGCCCCTTGTCCAGTGGCTCTCTTTCAGCTTCCCTCAGTTAGTCTTGAGCCAGATCTTCACTGTCAGAAAAGATTCTACTCCTCACTCCACTGGAGACTATTGCCCTTCCCAGTATATTTGAAGCAGTTGATAATGGAACTGATAAAATGAGAACCTTCAGAAATTATCAGTTCATCTTAAACACTGGAGTGCTGTTAGTGATTTTTAACATCCTCAGCAGGAGAGACTAAGTTAGTTGAGACTGACAGCAAATTTTAGGATTCCAAAATACTGGGCTTAGTGTCCCAGATCCTATAATGGTTTAACACTTTCTTCTTGCTTCACTGCTGCATAAATTTTATATTAATTAGTCAGTACTATTATTGAAGCAATGGTACTATTCAATTAACTGTACTTAATTATAGAATTAATCTATCTCTTACAAAATGTTCCATATTCAGCCTCAGCTGTAGGAGACAACTGGGGTTTAGGGCTTCTATGAGAACATGAGCTGAATGCAAAGATGCACTGAGGTCTTGTTTTCAGCTTCTATGGCAAGCTAGTTCTCAGTTCTTTCCATTTGTTTCCATAGGTAGCCCAGACAGTTTGTTTATCATCTTTAACAAACAAGCAGACAAGTTTGATTTTGCTTTAATAGTATTTCCTTTGATGCACAAGAGGCAAAGAGTCACTAGAGAGGCTTGAGAGTAACCTAAGCTCTCTGCTCTGTCAGGGATGTCCCAAACTATGCTCTGTAGTGCAGAGGAAAAACCTCCTATGAGGAAAACATACAGGCAATGGAGAGCTGTAGCTTTTCTGTTTCTCCTTCAGTTTCCAGTGCAGTTTTGATTTTAGATGTTTAGAGCCTCAAAGAGTTGTGCCAGTATCACTGCCTTTAAGAAACCCTCACATTATGATTTTCACATACAAATGTAAAGTGTATTTGACTTGAGCAAAATTAGAAGTTGTCATCTTCTGCTAAGGCTCTGAAAAGCTTTAAGTTTGTTTCAATCTCTATGCTTATACCTTATACTTGTCCTATTTTCTGCATAAGTATTGGATAACTGAGGTGGTAAAAAAATTAGTTTGTTACTTCAGACATTGACTAGGATCTATGTTCAAGTACCCAAGTAGGATTCCTGGCCAGTTAGTTGTGTTATTCCACAACCATGGAGCACACAACAAAGAACAGAGCATTTGGCATTGCTGTAACAGGCAAGTTTCCATTTCCAGCTGCAGTGTTTGTAAATGCAACTGGAGTTCCTTTTCTGGGGGATGAATTCAATGGAAAGATTCTAGAACTACTCACACTACACAGGGTGACCCAAGGTAAGGAGGAAGCACACAAATAATTTCACAGTCAAGAAGCTGTTAGTAAGTACAGATGTAGATGAAAAAGAATCTGAGGCAAAAGAACATGAAGCCAACTGCAGCACTACAGTCAAGGTAATAAAAGCAACCATTTGTCCATTACTGGTGAAATATTCTCCAGGGTAGAAGTTACTGTAAGATAGCAAAATTCTCCCTTAGATTCATCACTGACTGACCTGAGATGGCATTATTCCAGAGGGCTCAAATCCTTTTGCTTCTTCAAGTAAGTTTCTTTCTTCATTTGGCTAAAAGTAAAAAGAACCCCAGACACATTGAAGTGTTGCACTCAGTTGCTTAGAGCTGATTTTACCCAGCACCAAATGTTACTCTTCTAGAGACAGTAAAACCTTCTACTTACAGTGACAAGGGGGTATTCCCTGGCTGGCCTCAAGTCAGCAAGACTTTGCTTAACATACTCTTCAGCAACAAAAGCTTCCTTTAATCCAGGGAAAAGATTTTCGTATTCTGTGGGATCAGCAAGGGACTCAGCAGCCTTCTGGTTGACTTTAGAGAGGTTCTCCCTCCAGAGTTTAACAACCCTGGGGATGCAAACCACATTTGTTAGAGATAGCTCATTCAGAAAACACAACTCATGCTCTGCACATGCTTAGGAATTACCTTGAGACTTGGCTTGGCAAATACGTCCGTGCAAGGAAAGCAGCTTCAGGGAGACGCCCAGTTCTGATCAGCAGTTCCAAACATGAATCAAGCCTAAAAAGATTTCAAAATATGATTTGAACCAGTAAACTTAAAGACAAATGTTTGTATTAGAACAGCTGTTTATTGTATTCCATTCATTTAAGGTGCTTTCATTTCAGACTTCAGATCTAGCAGCCATGTCCATCAGAATGAGCTTTTCTGAGAAGGACCTATGCTCATCTTTCTCCATGGAGTTTTCAGTTAGCTGAAATGAACCACTTGAAGAACCTGAGGGTCTCTGCACCTGAGACAGCAGAACAGAACAATCAGAAGCTCATTTGCTACTTACTTTCCCTGCAGGAAGTAGCTCATAAATGCCACATTATTCTTGCCATCCTTCTCAGCACCTTCTGCCAACTTGTTCACCATGCTGGCGTTCCCTGAAGCTGTGGCCAGGAGCAGCAGCCCTCCATAGTCCTGGGCATGGTGGAGACACTCCTGGGCTAAGCCAAACTGGCATTTACTGATGGCAAGCTCTGCAAGCTGCTTCCACTTCTGTTCTGACTGATTGCACAAAAAGGGGAGAGGGAGGGAAAGAAAAAAACCAAACCACTCACATTTCTGAACAGCATTTCAAGGTTTTCAGAGCACTCAGTATGAAAATACAAGTTGACTTGTGAAGGTGCTGTATCCCATGACTACACTTGTCTTCCTGTGGAGGTACTGCAATTACTGCAGCTTCCCAGCATGGCACAGTGAGTGCCAAGAGGTCCCTACCTAGCTGTAACACTACATAAAATAAACAGCTTCTCAGTAAACATGGAGGGGAGAAGCAGGCATAACTCTGGGAATTTAACTATAACAATCTCTTAAAGCTCCCAAGTTAACTCTCAGAATGCTGAAAGCATCTGTGTCTGTAACTAGGTTAACATTCCTTCTATATAACTGGATTATTTTACAGCAGGAACAAGGAGATCAACTCTCTGCATAATAATGATGGGACAAATCAGATTTTTTAGTGCAGCAGTCTAAGTTTGCCAAGGCTGGAACAAAGGTCTGAAGGCTTCAGCCCTGTCTTTCCTCCTCTCACTGTTAAGTACTGGAGATTAAGGCTTGGTTCTGGGCTCAGGTTTTGTACTCTCCAGGAGTTCCTGTGGCTTTCTGAGCAGACATCATTCTTTGTCCCTATCCCACAGCTTAGATTCCTTTGAATTACAGGCAGCAGAACTTCACCAAAGGAGTTGGAGGCATTTCAGTTGTGTTTAGGCAGTGGTATTGCACCCCCACATACCACTGCCTTTTCTTACAGGGCTCTCAGAATCCAGGATAAATCACCCAAATTTACATCATTACCTCTGCTTCCACTGCAAGCTGATAGGCTATTTTTAATTCTCCAAGTTGAAGAGCAAGTTCAAAACGATGCTCTGGATCTGTAGATACTGCAAGAGCTTGTTGTTTGAAGCCCTAAAATAAAAATCTGACAGTGAAGCTGGGACCTGTCAGGTCAAACATAATCCGAAATACTTTAACAAAAGCACTCTGAACAGAAGGTTGCAGTGTCCTCAAACAAACAGGATAATTAACAAGAGTTAATGCTCACAGATACTATCACTGGGTTTTGCTTAGCACATTAAGAACGTGAATAAAGTGATTTATTTAGTTGGATAACTAAGAAGAAGTTTTCTTGCCTGTTTTTCAAGAAAATGTGCGACCCTGGTTCTCTGTTCTTTTGGGATTGTGGGAAGAACTTTGTCAGCCATGCCGAAATCCCTCCTCATGACTGCAGTTTGATATTCCAGCACTGAGACCAGCAGAGAGTAACTAACAATGTTTAGCTCTTTATCACCCAGATAGAGCCTGTTGTCCTTGGGGATATAGCCCAGGAGATACATTGTTCTGGAACAAAACAGAGAGCACTCAGCTTCAAGAGATCCACACAAAGAGTCTGTACAAAACCATTCCAGTAGCTCTTATGGTAGCAAGGATACTCCCCTCAAACACTGCTTTTCCTGGATGTACTCTGGCACCCAGCACTGTTCATCCCTCACAACTGCACTGCTGCCTCACAATACCCCACTTGTTCCCCCCCTGCTGCTCCAGCAGGGCACAGCAGCAGCTGCCAGGGTGCACCTTGAACCCCCCTCACTGAGAGAACCTTGAACACTTTCAGTGAAGCAGCAACTCACCTGTCCAGGTGGGCAATGGTGACAATCTCTCCTCCAACGTAGTAGTTGAGTCTATTCACAGAACTGGTGTAAATAAAGCAGTCACCGACCCACAGACCTGTTTTCACAATCTCCTGGATCTCACCAAGAACCTGCAAAGCAAATTTGGGGGAATTAGATACATAAATGGTATTTCTAGGTAGCAGAAAGACTACTGCAATTTAAAATATAATTCCATATTCTATACTTTAATCGTTGGGCAAGTTGCAAAGTAAGTTTAGATATAGATTAGAAGTACAGAAATGATAATTTCATTCTACATGCATGCTACCCTAATTGTTAACTAAGCCAATTATAAATCTAGGGAACAAGCACCAAACTAAGCATTAAGCAAGACAATCAAAGGTCACTTTCCTTCTGAAATTTTGATTCACCACTGAGGTTTTTTCACTTCTCAAACTTGAATAACATTTCAAAACTTGAAAATTGTAGAAAAAAAAATTAATCAATGACCCAACAGTGTGTTTAAAAAAGTATCTTTATAACTCAGACAATAGTGAACAGATGAAGAGAAATGTTGGCACCAAGGTCTGTTATGCTGGGATTCAGACAGGGATACACTCCTCATGAATCCCAAAAAAATGATTAAGTGTTCCTCAGGCAGGGGCACAATGTGTGATACTAAAAATGGGCTGGAAACTAACATTTAAATTGGACTATGTTAAGGACTAAGCTTGCTGCACTCTCTTGCTTCTACCATCTCTAATCTCATTCCACTTTTTAAACAGAAGGTACCTCAAAGGCATCTTCAATGCCATCTTCAGTGACACCTTCATGTGTTTCTTGGGCTGCTGCCACTTTTTCTGACAGGTACTTGAGAATGAAGAATGACTCCTCTGTAGCAATGCACACGAGCTCACCCGAGTCAGACCAGAAAATCTGTGAGAGCAGAATCAACAGTGGCAGTGTTACACACCCCAGGCTAAGAATGGGGGATGATGGGGGAATTAAGGGTTAAACACCCCAAGTCTAGAAGCTTTAGGACTGAGAAGTCAACACATACAGGGATTTTTCTGCCCTTTCTGCTACATGACTGAGATAAACTTAAATTATTACTTTATTAATGACAGCTTTGCTTCATGCAAGAAAACCAGTTTAGTAAAAAAAAAATAATATAAATCAGTAAATCAGACAGGTAAATATCTTCAGTCCCATGCAGAAACTCACGTGTTTGGGCTGGATTTCAATCCTGCGAATCAGCTCTGTGTTCTCCCAGTCATAGAATGCCAGGCCATTAACAGATCTGACTCCCAACAGAAAGCCACCATAGATGCCTACAAGAAAATAAAGGTGGAAGAAATCCACATTGTACAAAAACCATACCAACAGATCTATTTTTAAAGTATTTACCTTCTGCTCCAAAATCAGGCTTGAACGACTTCTTCTCTTTGAAATTTTTAAATATCTTTACAACACTGTTGCTCTCCCTGATTGCATACCTAAATAGAGATTAAATTGTAAATAAACAAAACAATTATTTCGTTTCCAAAGTAGTCAATTATTAAACTATAAGCTGCTACAAAGCAACTGCATTTGACTTATCTTCTAAAACCAGCAGAGTCCTAAAAATCCAAAATTTTCAAGCAGGAAAACTACTGAAAGTTCATTTTACATGCATGTTTCATGGCCTGAAAACTAAAGTAAAGTAGCAGCTGCAAATGTAATACAAAGGAAAAAACTTGCAAGACTTACTCTGAAGAGTCGTGTGCCCACACAAACTCCTGTGCAGAACCAAAACTCTTGTTCCTCAGCGCCATGGCTGTGTAGATGATGTATTCCCCATCACCACACACCACCACAAACCTGGGGCAGGAGAGAGAGGCACTTGTCAGATATCTGTGTCCAGGTCAACAGGCAGCAGCAAGAAGGCAGATTATCTGTAAAGGTAAAGGCTCCCATGCCCAAGGTAATCACTGAAACACAGAGCATGAGCTTTATATATGCCTAAAATGTCATGGAACTCCACTTCCTTCCTGAGTCATGCTCCTTCTGGTCTCCACTGAGCACCTCTTGGACTCTGGATCCCTTTTATTTGAGCCTGTTAACAAAAAAACCCCAACCAGTTCAAGAGAAGCGATGAAGGAATGTGTTACCGTCCATTAGGGTTGTGCTGGATTGTCTGAGGATAGATTTCACAGCTGCCCATATCCTTCACAGCCAGTGGCAACCTCTCTCCATCTTTGATTTCAGCATCTCCCATTGCTTTCAAGTTAGCCTGTTGGACTTCAGAATGTTTAGCCCAAATAATTTTTCCATTTGCATCCATGGACATGGCAGGTTCCTCACGACCAAGCTAGAAAGTAAGAAATAAGTGAGGCTATGGAAAAAATATATTGTTGATTTTCTTTTCAGTTGTAAATATCAAGTGAAATAGCCAATCTCTATGAAAAAATTAAATGCCAAAATGTCAGTATTTTACGTATGATTCCAGAATCAGAAACCAGTTGTTGTGCACACAGGACAGGATGAATCACAATTTCTCACTCCAAACCATTAACTGTACCTTAACAATGATGCTGCCCTCATCATAGCCCAGAGCCACGTTGTTGGAGCCCCTGAGGCTGGCCACACACCACACCCTCTCCATGCCATAGTTCAGGGTGCTCTCCAGGCGGTACGTGCTGGAGTGCCAGATGCGCACCGTGCCTGGGGAAAAACACAGCCATGGATCCCTTCAGCTCAGTCTGAGGGCAGCAGGGGTGCAGCCACACCACCACAAGAGCTCTGCCCTCAGTGCTTTTCCTGTCCTTTCTACACCAGAAAATCCCAAGTTACCGTCTTCAGAGCCGGTGATGATGATGGGCAGCTCCGGGTGGAAGCTGACACACGACACGTTCTGAGCGTGCCCTTCCAGTGTCTGGACACAAGTTTTATTCTAAAAGCAAGAGAGAACACAATGCCACATTTTAACCCCTACTTCTTAAAAAAAAAAAATCTCCTCCAAATCCAAAATAGATCTGAAAATTCTCTAGATTTCTTACATTTGCAAGGTGTTCAAACAACAGCACTAAGCTATTAAAAGCTGATTGTATTGAGCTGTACCTCCTGCCCAGAAGAAAGTGTTTCCCCTGACAGAAGTGTTTTCCTCTAGTTTCAGATGTGTTTATGGCTAGAAAATATGCTTACTCAGAGCTGCATAGCACATTAAAGCATGATAGAAAGCTGAGTTCACTGTGAAAAAAAAATCATAACCAAATCTTGCATTCCAGGTGAAAACAGATCTAATTTAGGCCTTTGGTAAGAATGTTCATTCACACAGTTGTGAAAGTCAGGCTGCTCTGCTTGAGGTAACTAAGACTGGAGCCTGTTCAGTGTCTCCAGCTGCACATGGGGGCAAAATCCCAAGCACTGCTGTGTAATATTCATGACTGCATTGAATGCTTAAATGAGCAGTGCCAGCTTCAGCTTGTGGGCTTGGATTTACTCCAGGGCAATAAGTTTTAGTGACCAGAAAGTATCACCTAACAATTTCTGTCTCACCCTTCTGGCCATTCAGACACTTGTAGACAGGGAGAGCTCAGGAGCTCTAGGCTCCAGCAACAGAAGTGAATCCCTGGATTAGATCTCTCTTTCCTGAGGAGCATTCAAGCAGGGCACCTCAGCACTCCTGCCCTGTTTGGGGGTACAAACACTGCATGGGTGTGCATGCAACACATGGGACTGTGACAATGTGCACAGGATGGAACAGGAGAGGGGGAAGCTAGAAAGGATGAAACAGGAGGAGGGGAAGCTGTAAAGATTGAAGAAAAAAAAAAAGAGGAACAGCTTAATCCACAAACATGAGGTCTAAAAGGCAGGGAATCGATTTGTCACAGGAAAAAAATCTAACGACAGAAAGTTTATACCAAATGTATAAAAAAAATGTATAAATGGCAGCCTGCACAAAGGCTCCTGAAGAGCTGAGCACACACCTGGTAGTCCCAGATCTTCACCAGGCGGTCATCTGCCCCAGAAATGAGGTATGGCTTGTCCCCACCACTGTAATAGTCAATGCAGTTCACTCCTTTCTCATGGCCTTCCAAGGTGAAGTTGGGAGAGGATGATCCAAGCTGCCACACCTGACCAATAAAACACAAACACTTGTACCCAGCCACCTGCTGTGTCCAGGTCACCCTTGGCACACACAACAGGTGTCCAGTGAGAAATAACACAGAATTCCAAAGACACTGTTGTTTTCTGAGGTGAAAAACCTCAACAACTGCTCAGCAAACTACAGTCCTTCCCCCAATAAACACAAATAATGTGCTGAATTGCCCATGCTCTCTGCTCATACCTCTAAACATTGAAATTGGTTGCTTTAAACTTTTTTTAAGGACATGAAATCATATAAAGCACTGTTTTTAAGAAGTACCACATGTTTATAAAATGAACTAGTAACTGATTGTTATTATACATGAGTTTCCTCTGTGTCCTGAATTTTAATTTTCCCACTAGACTCAAGAATATCAAATCTCATGTTAAATGAGGATACACAATGAAGCAAGTCAAGTGTAGATATAGTAGTGTTTTCTCATGTTTATCACATCAAATCAACATTTCCATGCACCTGACCTCAACATCTGTGGCCATATGAAATCAGTGCTGGCTTTTTACAGCCAATTTACTGATGATGTACAGGAAATGTGAGGAAGTGTCCCTGCTCAGTGGCTGAAAATCTGGAGTCACAGACATTTAGTAACAGGTGCTGTTTAGTAACAGCCATGAGAAGGCTGAAGGCATCACTGGAAACAATTCCATGCACAGACAGCCAAGGACATGCAAGTAATGGGAGAGACACCTTTAGCAGGGTTGTTTTTTCTTTTTAGTGCACAGTTAAAGTCTTTCTCTGCTCTGTGGCTTTAATGCTCCCAAATCACTCACTGACAGTAAAACCATCACTCCTCTCCCATTACTCCTATCCCATATTTCTGTGCAGTCCAAATGGAGATACAGCACTTAGAAGAGTTGAAAGAACAACTTTCCAATTGTTAGAGACAACAGGGGTAAATTTACTGAATTACTTAGCAGGTGCCTGGAGCAATGTCCAGGTCTTTGTTCAGTCAAAATTCTATTACTGCACCTGCTTTTAAGAACACTGAGCCATCATCCATAACAGGATTATTGCTTTGTGTGCACTAATAATCACTTAATGACTAAAAACCCCAAATACAGCTTCTCTACCTTAATTGTCCTATCCAAAGAGGCACTGGCAAACTGGTTATTGTCTTTTGGGTTTATGACAATCTGCATGACGTAGTGGGTGTGTCCTTCAAACACCTGAGAACAGGACCATTTCTTATCCCAATCCCAGAGTTTGATCAGCATGTCATCTGGAAAAAAACACAAACAACCTCCTTCAAGTGCATAATCCTCCACAAGTTCATGCTACAGGCTGGAAAGGAGGCACTGCTAATCATCTATTTGCATCTATAGCATTACCAGTCCTTCAGAAGGACCAAAGGGAGATGAAAGCTGTCTGTTGCTTTCAAGTCAGATTCCCAGCTGAAAACTTACTCTAAACCACAATGAAATCTTTTTAAAAACACAACCTGAGCTGTTATTTGAGAGTTTGCCACACTAATAGGCACACACACAAGTGTCTCCTCTGGCAGATATTAAGAGAAAAAGCTCTTTTCTCTGACAAGAACACAAGCCATTCTATTTTAAATTCGAAGTGCAAACGATATTCCATTAAAAAACCATGAACACATCTACCAAGAAACAACAAAATGACAACTGTCACATTGGCTCCTTGCTCAAGGACTCCTGAGTCTTCCCAGAGGGTGCAGGCCCTCACCCCACAGCAAAGAGGAGCCTGAGAAGAGCTGAAAGTGAAAAGATGCCAAAGGACTCTCACCACTGCTTGTGAGGATGAAGGGCTGCGTGGGGTGCACTGCAATGCACCGGATGTAGTCGGAATGGGCCTCAAACATGTGAACTCTTTCCAGGGTGTTGTAATTAAAAACTCTGATCTGCATGTCATCCTGGAAAAGGGGGGAAAAGCCACGTGAAAAGAAGTCTCTTGGGCAGTGCATCTTCTGTGCAATGCAGGGGAGCTAGGAGAAAACATTCCACCCCTGAAGACAACAAAATGTTTAAGGAATTTTGCTTGCTAATGATACAAATTATACTTGGATTCAGAAGGTTATAAATTACTGCTGTTTCAAGTCATTTATGAAATTGAAAAAGCAAATTTTCATTTTTACAAGTAACTGAGTCATGGCAGCATATGGTAATGAAATGGAAACACATTTTTACTCTGGGTACAGGGCAGAAGACTAGGAAATGAAAGTTGAGAAAAAAAACCATTTAGGCATTACCTTAATTTAGCCAAAAAATATTCACTCCATAAAGAAAAATGTGTTACCAAAATCAGAATACAATTATTCCTCTCAAGGTAATTCACTGAATAAAAGCAGGCACTTTTTTTTTCTAGTGATGAGCAAAACTAAAAATTATTTTTAATATAACCAAGAAAAAAGTAGAAAGCGATTTCTAATTCATCTTACCTAGGACTGTCAATAGTTTCATCTTAGTAAAAGAAGCACCTATGGCACTGAGTCAGAACTCTGTGCTGAGTATGTTCCAGCTGAACTCCATCTACCTGGCATTACCTGCACAGTCAGTCACCTTAGAGGTTGCTCTTTTTTGAAATGAAAATTTAAGCTTCTAAGCTTCCTTAAAGGAGAAAACTTCTGGGAAACTGTAGTGAAGTGTTCCCCTCTCCTCTACAAATTCAGATCAGATCAGATTATTACACGATGCAGAAAGTAATGGCATGAAAATTGATCAGAGAAAGTGCAGCTGAACAGGAAATCACAAGAGGAAACAGCTTACAGCTCCAGTAACAACCCAGTTCTTCCTTGCCACGAACTTGGCAGCTCTCACAGGCAGGTCACACACTTCAAAATTCTTCACCAGAGTCTGAAAATAAAACCAGTTAAGTTTATAGCACTGGAAAAAATACCAACTTTGAAATGAGCTCTATTTTCTTAACAGTGTCCAATATGTCACTTCCTTGTCTACTGATACATTGAGAGCAGTCAGTTAGCAGCAGCGACTGAAGAGTCTGTACAAATTCCCTTTCCAGCACCAGCTCCACAGTTGTGCACATTTCCCAGCGAGGCCCTCACCTGTGTCTCGTGGTTCCAGACACAGACACTGCCGTTGTAGAGGCTGGCCAGCATCCATGGCTCCGTGGGATGCAGGTCCACGCTCTTGACGCGGTCAGAGCGCGCCGTCAGCTTCCGCTTGATGTCCAGGCGCAGAGGCTGGGGGAACAACCAACGGGAGCACCAGGTGACTGAGCAGCAAACTGCCTCAGGAAGGGACAGGGAAAGCTGCACTTCACTCCTAGAATGAAAGGATCCAACCCTGCTGCCCCTGCAGGCAGAAGGTTACTGCTCTTTTCTATCTGTCTGTGTATCTGTTTTTGTAGGAAGGCATCACATCCCCACCAATGGCAGTGGCTCTGCTGAATTTAATTCTGGAAAATTCAGATTTGTAACTCCGGTAGAGTCAAAAAAAAACCCCAAAAAAAGATGCACTGCACATCCTCCTGGTGTCCCTGAACTATGAAAGCAAAGCAAGGAGAATTTGCTCCTAATACAAATCTAGAAAATAAATCTTCCTGCTACTTCACCTGACAAACCAGGAAGAAAAGTCAGTTACCACAACAGAGCACAACATTTGCCCATTGTAGATCTACTTCCATTCACAATTCCAAAATTATGGTTTAGAATGGAACACTGTCTGGTAAAAACTGAGAGCAGGGAAAAGTTTAAGTCTTTCCCTTACAAAGAAGGCTCTGACCTTCCACTTTAATCACTGGCAATGTAAAGCTGTCGCCACAGAGCAGGGGTCGCTCCTGGCCCCTCGCTTCCCCTCACGAGGATGCTGGAGATTGCTGTGAGCTCTCTCCGAATCTCCCGCAGGCTGAACAGACCAAGTGTCCCAAACCGCTCACACGGTATTTAAAAGGCATGAAGTCTAGCAAAGTGATTTTGTAATATATTCGAGGCATTGTGGATTCCTTTGGACACTCACTGGAGATCATTTAACGCTGCTTTTATCTCAGAGAACTCAGTGGATAATGGCTGACCAAAGAACACTACATGCATTAATAAAACCAGCAGTTACCTATGTTAGACGCTGCAAGGAACAAAAACCACCTGGTTATCAGGTAGTATCTGAACCATGGCTATGACATGGGATGTGCAGATGAGTTTATGTTCTCTTCTCCTGCTACAAACACCAGGAAGGCAAGCACAGCTACGCTCGGCTCCGCGCTTATCCCGGGAAACGCCGGGAGCTGCAGCTCCCGAGGGCCGGGAAGGGCCGCTCCGAGGGCTGAGTGCGACACGCACCCCGAGCCCCGGGACAGCCGCTCGCTGGGACTGAGAACAGCACGGGCAGCACCGCGCTGCGGCCCCGGCCCCGGTCCCGGCCCCTCATGCGCCCCGTCCCCCGACTGCGGGGCTGCGCTGCCTCGCCGGGGCCGGCTGCGATGGTCACCCTCCTGCAGCGGGGGCGAGGCGCTCCCTGGGACCCTGCGTGTCGCTCACCATGGCGCCGCTGTGCCGAGGTGCCGCCCGGTGTCCCCAGGTGCCGCCCGCTGTCCCCGGCCCCGCTCCGCCCGGGCTCGCTCCGATCTCCGACGTGGAGCTTCCGGGCCCGCCGCTCTCGCGACAGCCCCGCGGGGCGCCCCTCAGTCTCGCGAGAGCGAGGCGCTCCCGCGGGATGCCGGGACGTGTAGTCGGCGGCGCGGGGCAGGGTGGGAGTTGTAGTCGGCGCGCGCTGCCTCAGGCGCGGGGCCAGCTCGGGGCTGGGGAGGCACCGGCTGGGATGGGACCCGCCGGGACCGTGGAACCCAGCCCCAGGCCCTGGTACCGCACCCCGAGCGGCGCTCCGTGTGTCTGAGAGCGCTTACCAAACCCCTGAACCCTGTCAGGCTCGGTGCTGTGCTCACCGCCCTGCGGAGCCTGTTCAGTGCCCAACCTCCCTGAGAACAGGCTCAGTGTCTCTGCCGTTCCCCCAGGTCCTGTCGTTGTCACCACAGAGCAGAGGTCCCTACCGGCCCCTCGCTTCCCCTCACGAGGATGCTGGAGATTGCTGTGAGCTCTCCCCGAGTCTCCTGCAGGCTGAACAGACCAAGTGTCCCAAACCGCTCATAGGCATCCCCGCCTTCACCTGCTCGTGGCCTCCTTTGGACACTCCCAAGTAGCTGAATGTCTTTTTCTGTACTGTGATGCCCCAAACTGTGTCCCCTCAGTGTCCCCGCTGTGACCCTGGACCCCTCAGTGAGGAGGGGTGGTGACGATCTCCAGGAGTTCCCGGTGCTGTCCCCCCGGCGCTGTCCCCTCAGTGCAGTCTGGCTCTGCCCGGTGCTGTCCCCTCAGTGCAGTCTGGCTGTGCCCGGCGCTGTCCCCTCAGTGCAGTCGGGCTGTGCCCGGTGCTGTCCCCTCAGCACGGTCTGGCTGTGCCCGGCGCTGTCCCCTCAGTGCGGTCGGGCTGTGCCCGGCGCTGTCCCCTCAGCGCGGTCTGGCTGTGCCCGGTGCTGTCCCCTCAGCGCTGTCCCCTCAGTGCAGTCTGGCTGTGCCCGGTGCTGTCCCCTCAGCGCTGTCCCCTCAGTGCAGTCTGGCTGTGCCCGGCGCTGTCCCCTCAGTGCAGTCTGGCTGTGCCCGGCGCTGTCCCCTCAGCGCGGTCTGGCTGTGCCCGGTGCTGTCCTCCCAGCGCTGTCCCCTCAGCGCGGCCATGGTGGCACTGCCAGGGGACAGGAGCTGGTGACAGCGCTCCGGGGCCACTGCCAGGGAGCCCGGCATGCCCATCGCCCCTAAAGGCAAGCACACCCCGAGACAGGCAATGGGACACTTTTCTCAATCATTGTGCCAGCTAAAATTGCTGCAACTCCAAACAGCATCTCGCAGAAACATAGGGAATGTGAGGGTTTGGGAAGCACCAGAGCATGAGGAACCACTCCTGAGGGAATTTCTCCTACCCCCCCTCCCAGACTGAAGCTGTATCTCTAAAAATTGCATCTCCCACATTTTGTTGTATAAAGGAGAGGAATAACACAGAGGATCTTTATATTTCTTGGGATCCAGTTAAAGAAAATTCTCTTTTTGATACAAGTGTTCAGCTGGGGATTAGGAGCCCTGTGTACTCCATCCCACAACACTGCAAGAAGGATTACACTGGCCTGGAGTGTTTACAGTCTGAAGGATATAAACAAACAAAAGCCAGAGAGACAGAACAGTTACTGCAATTCTTGTCATTTTCACTTCGAGGGAGAAAAGACAGATAATTAAATCTTTAAAAAACCCCACAAGTCTGATGAAAAGTGAGAAAATAATCAAGAAAAGGGGCACAATATTGTCAACTGCTATGGATGAATTTAGACTTTCAGCTTCCTTTAAGTCTTGCTTTCCCCTTTGAATTCATCACAGTGATGATTCTACAATGTAATGAATGACATAAAATGTTTAAGTACAGAATCTGGATAACCCTGCCTAAAATGAACAATTAGAGTAAAATGTATACATTTTGAGTGTAGTTCAGGATTTTTAGGCTGAGGTGGAGCACTGAAAGAAGAGATGTAGAGGAAAGTGACCATAATAGAGAATGTAGAGGAAAGTGACCATAATAGAGAATGTAGGTGGTGGGGGATATACAGCACACACTGTGTGTTTTTCCTTGAAAAATTCAATGAAGTCCTGTCCAGAGAGAGATGAGACTATTACAGGGCAATTAGAGATGGTCAGCAAGGTAAGTGAAAGATGAAGGAGTAGAGCTTGTTAGTCAAGAAAATAACAGCAGAGAAAGGAAGAAATTATTTTGCTATTAGCTTCTCCTGGAAACTTGTAGTAATAGAAAAGCTAAGGAGGAGAGAAACAGCATAGGGTATAAGCCAAGACTGACCTTACAGGAGGAAAGAAGAAATGAAAAAAAGCAATTAAATTCGAAATAAGAAATATCCCTCACAAGCTGTAAGAGGCAAGTTTACCAGCTGGGTACGAGTTCTGAGTCCAAACCATGATCCATTGTGGAAATTAAATAGGTTTACAGAGGGAATATACTTTGTATTGGTTTGCCTTTCCTGTGCTTTCCCCTGTATGCTGTGCTGACCACTGTTTCACCAGGGGCTGCTACAAAACAGCTGGAACTGTGCTGTGTCCCTGAGAAGCCTTTCAGTGCAGGGATTACATGAGAACACAATCTCTGCTTCAGGTTTTTTGTGTAACTCAGCAGCTATTCCTATGCTTGTTTACTGGAAGATATTTTCAGGTAAAAAACCGCAACACAGTGTTTTATTGCAGAGCTCTGTTCCTTGTGGGCTTGGCCCTGAAGTTCCCCAGTGCCCCTGCCTCACCTCTGCCTGCCTGGCTCTGCAGTGGCACCTGCTGCAGCTTACCTGGAGCAGCACACCTGGGCTGGGCTGGGCTCTTTCCTCCCAGGCTTGGAAGAAATCTGATATTTTCTTTACTCTGGAGGAAGGGCACAAACCTGAGTTTGCCTATCTCCTGTAGCTATCAGATATCTTACAGGCCACAGGGAAAGGGGAGAGGAGAGGAAATGCAGGGAAATGATGAGATGGCTGCAGATGAGAAGAATGCAGCCACAGGCCTGGCTTCCTTCAAAAACCAGAATAAAGCTGTACAGGACATTTTCAGAGCAGTGGGACTGGCCATTCCACAACTGCCTTTTTGTTAGGAACACATTGTGTAAGTGTGGATATAGGTCTGTCTACAAGGGTATAACAGAGGAACTGCTAATAGGGTGTTGCAGCACACATTTCCTGTAGGTGCAAAGCTACTTTTAAATCTCTTGAAAGTTCTCAGTGCAAAGCATTAAAAAGCATTTTTTATTACCCAAATAATTGTCTCTCAGGAAAGCCAATCCACTCAACCTTACTTCTCTGAGATTTCAGCCTAATTGTTTTGGCTATAATATTATTGGTGGGTTTTTGGCAATAAAAAGGTTTTTTTGGAAGTAGGATATAGCATTTTAAGGTTTATAAAAAAGGTACAGTATCATTATTTCAGAGAAAAAGATGAAAACAGTTTGGGATACCAATCACAAGCACTGATTGTTTATTTTTAGTGTACCAAATGAATTTTAACTGCTGTTTTAACAATAAAATACCAGACCAGTCCACTTTCTTTTTCTCTCAAGTAAAGACTAGAGATCTGCAAAAAAAAAAAAGAGTCATATCTATGTGGCACATCCCATATGTGTGAAAATTCCTATTCACCTCTGCAGCGCTGTCAGGTAGAGCCATACCTAAAAATAAATAATAAATGTAATTTATTATTAATATAATAATAGATGTAATAAATAGAATGTAATGCATATGTATTAGATGTAATATTTATATGCAATAAATATGTGTGCTGCTGCTTGCTGCAGTAGGCAGCTCAGAGCTGGGGTCCCGAGTTTCTTTGCCCTGATTGATGTACCCAGGACACAAATTCTTTCTGCAGGCACTGCTGGTTGTCCTCACAGGGTTCTGTGGCACCTCCTGGGATCTCTGCATTTCCCCTGGAGCTCAGCTCCCCAGGGCCTCGGGCTTGGCTGACTGAGCTGCTGTTGGAGATTACCAATTCCCTAAGTGAGCTACCCTGGAACCTGACGGGCTCTACTGTTCTCATAAGGTCCTTGCTTTTAGGAGAAACAGAGGACTCACCTCTTCAGGTCAGCTCTCCAGGATTGTGAAGTGTTTCTTTCATGTGGAATTAATGTGCTGTGCTGCTGATTGCCAGGAGTTAATACTTGCAGTGCAGTGAACTGAAGCAAACTCGTTGCAGCCTTAACTTGGCAGCCAGTGAAGATTGATGGAACGTGGTGGGTTTAGAGGAAAGGTGTTATTAACGTGTAGGAGGCAGAGCTGGGAGACAAACCCTGCTGTAAATCTGAATTAAAGCCTCCCTTGTTAGGACAGCATTTCACTCTGTGGTGGCTCAGGGACAGCCAGTGGTGTGGAATGCACTTTGTCTCCTTTAGTCTGAGCTGCCCAGCCTGTCTCTAACTCTCTAGGAAACATCACAGCCTTGGATACAATCCTGACCCACACACCGAACATTCACCTGACTAGAATAATGAGGAATTTAAATGCCAGTAAAGAAATAAAAACTGTCAAAAGGCTAGAGCTCAGATTAGAAAAAGCATAACCCCATCCCCCCCAAAACCTGCAGCCTGCCTGTAGCAGCCTGATGGTGCATAAAATGATTGTTTCCAAAAATGGTTGTTCCTTCCAATGCAATCATGTATGTGGCACGTGCAGAGGAATGAGCTACTGCAATCAGTAAAGGAGAGACTGGAAGTTTTGTATTTTGTGTCATCTAAAATAGTATTGCCTGACACTTTCATTACAGACCTGCCTTTTCAACTCACAATTCTGCCAAACCTCACCCACATGGGTTTGGATTTTTTGTACTGGGTGTCTTCATCTCAACAAGAGAACTATTTCAGACTGTTTTCAAATTTCAGTAGAAAGGTTTACTATTTTTAAGGGTTTTTAAGTGAGCACAAATACCTTCTTTAAAATCAGTGACAGGATAGTCAGCATACTTTCAGCAACATCTGATATGGATTTAATTTAAAGAGAAAATCTAAAGTATTAATTGTGGTAGCACTGGAGTATGTGATAATGCTAATAACAAGGAGAGATGTCTTTAAACAGATAACTCTGAGAAAAAAAAGGTTGTCAGTGAGAGAGACCAAAGTGTTGTACATAATATAAAGACTCCAGTTCTTGACCTCTTGTGCTACAGCTTCTTTGGGCCCATTTGATTCATTAGATAAGTGCTATCTTTATGTCATTCATGTAATCACTTAGCAAGAACCACCCTGATTGACCTGTTAGTGCTCCTGATTTATTAACACTTGCTTCTTGTTTTATTTCCTGGAGGCCACAGTTCCAATCCTGGCATGATTCCATTTCCATTAAGATTGGTGGCAATAGGGCAAGCCTTAAACCACAGAAGTGCTTTGGAAGGCAGCAGTTTATATCCTCCCAGGTATTCCAAGTTTGGAGCTTGTAATTTCTTTCTTTATCAGATTTTCAATGCCTTCCACTATAGTCGAATGTTGGTGCTAATGTTCTTTTACTGAGTTTTGAGGATTCAGATAAACTTATTCCATTTTCTCTGCTCATCTTCAAACCTGCCAAACTGTTCCTAAGATCTGATTCAGTGAGCAGTTTAGTTTGCCCTGAATATAGTCTTGAGATAACATGAACTAGAAATCCTAAAATGATTTCTTCTTGTCTGAGGAGTATCAGTCCAGTAGCTACTTAAAAATTTCTGCAATGACATTGATTTCAGGACAGAGAGATTCTGTGATTTCCATATTTATTTGCTATTATATATTTTTAACTTATTGCTGCTGACTACAGAGTTGGAGCATTCTTGGGAAATGATTCAGCATCAGATTTTCCATAAGCTTGCAAAAATTGTTTATTGAATTGCATGGGTTGCCAGCACCCTGGAAAACTGAGAACACTGTGTTTGTTTTCTATTAAAGTTACACAAAATTGACATAGAGTTATTTTTTATCTAGATACAAAGTGGTAATAAAAGGAAATTTAAGAGCAGCACTATGGACACTGAGTCAGCGTGAAAGGTTCATGGCCAGACTTTGATAATTGACTGTAGCTTGTGAAGGAAGGAATTAGGTTGTTCTTTCTTGATCTGGCAGGTTTGCATTTTCCAGATGCAGAGGTGAAGCTTCAGCTCCTACTGCAACATCTGTACGATGTCCAGAACAATCCAGAGTCTGAGGATCTCAATATTCTGTCCAACAGCCTACACAGTGACTGCCTCAAAGGAACAGCAATGATGGGAAAACAGCTTTTGTGGCAGTGCAGTGATATCAGACAATGCCTTCCACGTGTGCATTTCATCAGCAAACACAGGAAAGGGTTTAGAGCACAGATGTCACTGTTGTCACCAAGATCCCAAGGCACAAAGTCTTTTCTCTTTATCATTTGATAGCAGTTGTTTCCCCATGGGCTCAAATGCAGCTCAGCCTTGTGGTGTGCTAGGCACAGAAATCGAAACCCTTGGGAATTTACACAGGGGGTCAGAAGAACCTTCTAGAAACCCCAAATGTGACCATAATCCAACACTATTCTCTCGAGATATGCCTGTCAAATGGAAGGTGGCTTTGTCAGCAGGTTTGGAACTTTTTTTAGAATCTATTCTTATTTTTAAATTAGTTTACAGCAGTGTAATATGGAAGGTGTTTTTCTAGGAAAGGTCAAAGCCCTCTGTATTTATGATTGGAGCTGCATAGTTGCATGGTTTATGAGTTTGCATTGTGTTCAGAAAACCAGCAGCACACAGGATTCTGTGGCATTTCTGCAGCACTGAATGTGTGTCTTTGTATCGGAAGATTTTTCTTCACAATAACCCAGTAACAAATTGTTTATGTAGGAGAGCAGGCTGTGATGAAAGCTATATTAAATTTTATCCTTGCTCTTTTACAATAATCACACATAAATAACACACTGCCAGAGGCAAATGTAACAATATATTTATATGTACAAGTCTTATACAAGCACTGCTTTTTTTTTGTTTTTCCATTTCTAGTAGAACCTGAATCATTAATTTTTTTCACAAATACAGTCATACTTTAAAAATTCAACAATATTAGTGTGTGGTGTGTACCTTCTTTGTGCAGTCTGAAGACTGCAAGTTATCTCAACAATCTCTGCCCATTGTTTGGTTTTCTAAACTCAGACTATAGCAATGAATTCTTTTAGCTTTGAATACCTCTTTTTCAATCCTTGCTCAGTATATTACATTCATAGAACCTGACACAGGATTTGCAGCATTCAGATCTGGACAAATTCATTCCTAAAGATGAAGTATAAAATCTGTTGATGAGTGAGGATCGGTACAGAATCTCAGTTTAGACTAAAACAATTTAGACTTTTAATGCTAGAGGTTTCTGGTTCAACTCTTATGCTGCAGTTCTTGCCATTCTGTAATACAGTCAGCTTCCCCCTCCCTCCAAGCAGTGATAATAACCATCACCTACACACACTTTTATATTCTTTAGCAATTCTTCTATCGAAAATGGAGATGGATTATTTCTTATATGGCTTTCCTAATTAAAATTGAGGAGTTTTAACAACATGTAGCCAGTGTGTTGTTGGAATTTCATCTCCCCAAAGTAAAAGTACTTGGAAAGTTGTGATGGGTTATGAGTAAAACAATTATCTTAACAGTTCTATTCTTGAAAATAATTTACAAGGATGTTATTCAATTTTCCACAGAGGTATGACAAATGACTATTTTTGGTTAGAGGGAAGAGGGCAGTGTGAGTTCAAGATTCACCACTCGATGGCGCCTTGATTCTGTGCATCTCCATTTCGTTTTCCTCTCTGATGTCTGGACACAAAATGCCAAAACTGGTTTTGTAGTACATCTGTCTGGGAAAAAGTATTTATCACATATCTCTAAGAGATAGTTTTTAATGTCTTCTGCAGAAGTAAATAAAAATATTTAATTTTTCACTGATACCTTTTAACTCCAATCTTTCAATGAAAAAAGTTTTGGTTCAGCAGTTCTTCAGTGTAAATATATGTGGGCAGACAATGGCATGGGAACAGTTCCTGGCATCAAATTGGCCAACAAGGCTTTTTTCCTTTGTGATACCTTTTACTGTGTCCAGGGGCTGCACTACACCCATGACAAAAACCCCAAATATAACAGATTTTAGGATTTTGCTCTGTTCTGTGCACACTTGTCTGTTTTGCTGACAAAATGAAGGCTTGCTGAATGGGTTTGTAACTGGAGGAGGTGCCATCCACTGTTTGAAACTTTTTAAAATTAGTTATTGAATGAAAATGCTGTCTGATTTTCGATGTGAACTATTCAATTACAACTGGTGAATATTGTACCATTCAATGTATTAGAAATTAGTGCTGGAGTTGTTTGAAAGCTCCACTGGGATGGGATTCAGAAGATTGACTCTGGCTGCAAATAGAAGCTGGAAAGGTTTATAAAATAACACTGGAGACAATGTCATTCTGCCAGCAGGATCATTAGTGATTGTGTGTTGGCTGAGAGCATTCTGCTGTTTGGGAAAGTAGATTTGATTTGCACAAGACAAAAACGGGGCTTTGCTGGCTGTCATCATGTTTGTGTTCATAGATTTGTGACAAAAGGAGTTTTTTGGCAATAAGCCTTTGCAGTTTGAGGAACTTTTGAGGAAAGTTTTCTATGCTGAAAGACTTTGAGGAAATTTTTCTATGCTGAAGGTCATAGTATAGAAAAAATGTGCTTATTGCACTACACATATAAGTGCTCTTAAAAAACCAAATATCACTAAGTTAAAGCATTTATCTCCAGAGTAGATGCTGCAAATTCTTCTGTGGCTCCAAGTAACTTCTAAAAGTTACAACCTCACACTTTACAGGGAACTACAGGAGCCAAGATTAATTTCTTTTGCTCTCTAAATACTGCCAGATAAGGAGACCTGACATTGAACTGGATATAGAAATTCTCACATGAAATCTTCTCCTACCAAAAGATGTTCTCTGGTACTTTTTTTTTTTTTTTTTTTTTGCTATATAATCATTATAATGCAGTGGGGAAATAGTGATAAAATCACCTTTATGCTCCTCATTCAGTGGAGATTAATTACTGCTGAGGTAGCTGGCAGGGAAGGATAGGATAGTAATGGTTTAATGGTTTCATTACCAAAACCTATGGAGTGGTCAGGGAAGAAGGATAAATTCTAACCTTTTAACAAAGTGAGATCAATTGAAAGAAATATTTTCATATTTTGGTCCTCAAGTCCAAGTGGAATCCAGAAAAGTAAACAAGACATGTCCCTCAAATGCTTTAGCCTTGACCTAATATTTGAGAAAATGACTTATTTAAGGGGAAACTGGCTGCTGGGTGTGAGGCTGTGAACCCACTTGGCTGTAGAATTCAATCCAGAGTGGATGGACTGAGAACTCTTGGTTGTTCTATTGCTGGCCATCAAGGCAGAGGACTGCAAATATTTGGAATAAATTGCAAGCCCAGATTATTAGATAAATTGTTGCCCTGTTGTGATACTGATTTATTCTATGAAATAATTGTGATCTGTGTCAATTCCATTAGGAAACAAATTTGCAGGGTGAGGTGAGATATTTGGGTCTTATTGAACCCATCCCAAGGTGCCAAAATGTGTTCAATTCTTCACTGGAAGATTCCAAATATGTTCTGAGTCTCTTTTTATTTAAATTATTTGCAGTAGGACAGGTACCAAGTTCCGTCCCACGCTTTGTAAATAAAATCTGAGATCTGAGAAGCTGTTATGTGGTTTTCATGCAAGGCCTTGCTTATATTTGTTTATTTTGAGAGACACAGTGAGCAAAACAGGGGTTTTTGGGTTTTTTTGGTGACCTCAGGACTTTTTCATTTGAAAAAGATGACAAAAACTGTATTAACAGCATCTAGAGATTTATCCTTGTGAAGAAGCCAGTTATAAAAACCTGGAAAGCCAAGCTCAGGCAAAGCTGGGAGCTGCCTGGGCTTCCACTGGGACCACCCTGATGTGGCCAAAGGTTCAGCTCCTCCTGCCACTGTCCCTTAGCCCCAGCCTCTGTCCTTTGCTCTGCTGCAGAACCCCTGTGCAATCAGCAGGACCAGAGAAAACCTGGGGCTGCTTTTCTTGGTTTGGATGACACAAGTCCCCTAAACCAGAAATCCGTCACTTCTGATCATCCAGGGCCTTGCTGTGGGAAACAGTTATTTTCATTTAGCAACTCTGGCTGTGCTAACATTTTAACTAAGTGCTCATGTTTGCTGTGTATTCAGTTTATGCCATCAAGGAAAGCAATTTGCTGTAATGCTACACAAGGCACCCATTAGCAGCAAACAGCAATCTGTGTTTTCAGAGAACCAAGGCTGTTATTTCACAAAGGGAGCAATTCAACTCTGCCTTAATCCTCCAACTAGTAAAGCTCATCCTCCAGGTGTTTTTCCTGACTATTTGACTGCTTTTGGCTTCTCAAAAGTGTTTAGAAAATAAATTAAGTTGTATATGATTATTAAAGAAATACAATATGATACATATGTATGCAAATAAATGTAAATTCTCACTTTTTTTTAAATGACAGAAAAAAAATGCCATATGTCACATGCCTTTTTTTTTAGCTGCTTCTTTTCAATATCTAAGCAAAAAGAAAAATGTTTAACTTAAAATACCCTGTCTAAACTTTCATGAACTTCACTGCATTCACTTATTGTATCAACAACAGTGAATAACAATGCACACTTTTCTGACCCTGATACTTTGAATGCATGAAATTCAGCAGCTTCAGAGTCTACAGTCTGTTTTCAGTAGAGGCCTGATCAGGATCTGATCTGGCTGAACTGAATAAATTATTCCCTGCAAGTGCCCTGACTTCAGTAGAACTACTTGCAAAATAAGCTCCAATATCTAGTTTGACGCCCTTATAATTATTTCAAAAGCTGAAAATTAACTAAAACCATATCAAGAAAAGGTAAAATTGTGTATTTTGAGAACCTACTGTTGTCTCACTTGTTACACAAATGGATTTATTTAAACTTTTATTTATTACAAGACTCACTTTTGTGCCAAAGCTCAATAACCTTTCTCTGCTCAAGCTGGAAAGCATGACTGTGGAGTGGGGGATGTTCAGGCATTGTGTAGAAAAGGCACTCTAAAGTCTTCAGCTGGCCCTTAGGACTGCTGCCCTCTTGGAAGAGCACTGCTTTAGTCTGATCATCAGGAAATTTAAGCAATCTTTGGCTTTATGGCACTCAAGAGAAAACATATCCTTTCCTTATTAAAGTTCTTTTCCCCTACGCATGTGTAGGAAAGATGAGCAAATTTTGAAAAAACAAGTCAGGTCCTAGAGAGACAGCCAGAAAAAGACAAATCATATCATTTAGTAAGTAGAAAAAATATTAAATATTGTAAAGTAGACAATGAAGCAAGTGCTACAGTGAGCAGCAGAACCACCAAAGCTTGGTTTCTAGGGGATTTTATCTCATGGTTGAGTTCATTGGCTTCCAGCTGAAGGTTTTCCATGGTTACAGGCATTTATCCTAAATTATTTTCTGGGACTTGGTAAACATGAGCTCACCCTGTAGCCTTTCCTTTACTGGAGGTGTTCTATCAGGCTATTAATTTTCACTTAATATTACAGAAATATTACATTTAGAGACTTTATACTTTACAGTCAGGTTGCTTGACCAGTCTGCCCTGGGCAGCTGGTTCAAAAGATGTGGGGGTGTAGGCAAACAAATATCATGGGCACCTATGAACCCTGCTACCCCTGGATGTAAATACATGTGTGTAAAGATGCATAAATATATATACATACCCATGGATATGGTACATGTGTGTACCCAAAAGTGAATGAAATAGAGGTGACAGGGGAAGACAATTCAGAAATTACAGGAAAACAATTAATTGTTTGCAGTGACAAAGGCTGCAAGGGAACTGCACATTAAAAGTGTGCCTGTTGCAGCTTTCACAGGGAGCCATCCTATTTAACTTCCATGCCATGATTTAATTCTGAAGTCATAACTAAGTTTACAGGAAAAACCTTTGTGAAGGGTTTATCAGACATTCAGGAAGCCTTTCTTTGAAAGACTGTAACCCAAACCAAACCCTGCAGAAATCCAAAGTACAGTAGCATGAGAACAGGTGAGGAGAATTTCCAATCTTCCTGTCTCTGGGTCTTGCCATACATCAGTAGCTTTTCTCTTACTGCAGGGACTCTGTTGGACCCTTTTCCCCCATAAAAGCAGTCAGAATTGTGATATCTGTGGGGTCTTCTTGCCAGTCTTTTTGCCAGCTGTTGCTGCAGGCACACTGGTAGGTTTGAAGAAAGTGGATTCTGTGGTGGGAGCACAGAGACTCTCCAGTCTCATCTGCCAGTCTCCTGCAGCCCTGCAGCTCTTTGCAGAGCAGAGGCACTGTCTGATGGCCACCTGCAGTTCCCATGCTGCAGTTCCAGGCTGCTCCTTCTTGTCCTGTCCATCTTTTCCTCTCCTGGAGCCTGGAGGAGAGTGTGCCCCTATTCCTTCCATGTTTATTTTCTTTCTCCAAGTGAAGCCATGTTTGCTCTCATGTGAGACAAAGCTCCTCATCTTTCCATGGATTCCTCTACCTTGAAGAACTCTGGAATATCTACTGTCATCTATTGCATTCCCATTTCTATTTAATAGTGACTGAAGCACTGCAGTGTGAGATATAATTAAAGCAAATGTGCTATTTAGAGAATAACTGACAAAATTTTTGCAGCTATTAAAAAGCTTGTCTCATTAGTATTATTTGAAATCTAATTTTCACAAAATGATTTCTTCTAATCCTCACAATCTGCATAAGAAAGAAGTAATCAGCAAGCTGAAATTAAGGTATCTGCAACCTCTGCCCTTTAAGTCAGTCACAAATTAAGGAAAATAATCTCTTCTAGTGGGAAAAAAAAACTTGCTAAAGAAATCCTTTCTATCAATCTCTCCCCACTAAAGGAAAATATATCCCCTTGCTTAGAAGAATACAAATAAATCTTACTAAGCAACATTTTTTTGTTTAATTTTGTCTCCATCAGATCTTGAAGTAAATGCTGATTTAAAAACCTCAGACTTCTTGCCAGATGGCAGTGGAGTATCTCTGACAAGAAGCAGAGCATCCAGGATATCCATGGCAAATTCAGAAGGCATTCTGTGCATGTTTGTGACCCTCCAGAGCTGCAGAGGAAGGCAGCACTGTGGGGCTTTGCCACAGAACACACCTGGTAGCAGCTTTAACAACATTATTCTACAGCCTCTGCCTGCAGTGTTGCTCTCTTCTTTTAGCAGTTGGCAATAAAATGCTTAACTTTATGGAAGAAAAATTGCCTCAATGCAGAGCCAGCTGGCTCAATGCAGAGGTTTTTAGAAATTCCACCTTAAAAATTTGTTCCACACAGCTTTGTCATTGTCATTTGAAAAGCCCAGTGACAGGTAATGGTACTGGTTGTTTCCCCAGTACTACATTCATGAGGAATTGGTCTTGAGTTGCTCAGGCTTTTCTGTTCAGGATTTACTGGGTTTGCATGGCCAAGCTTTGGCAGGGTGGAGCTCCAGGGTGGCTCCTGTGAGCAGCTGCTGGGAGGTTCCTCTGTGTCCAGCAGAGCCAGCCCGGGCAGCTCCAGAGAAGGACGTGCTGCTGGCCAGGGCTGGTCACTCAGAAATGGTGGGAGCACCTCTGGGACAACAGATCTGGGAAGGGAGAAACAGGGAACTGCACAGCTGTGGCCAGAGAAGAGTGGGGTGAGAACGTGGGAGAGGAGCAGCTCAGCAAGGGCAGGGAGGAAAGGGGGCAGGAGTGCTCCAGGCACCAGAGCTGGGATCCCCCTGCAGCCTGAGGCGAGGCAGCTGTGCCCTGCAGCCCATGGAGGGGCCAGAGATGCACCCACAGCCCGTGGAGATCCACCTGCAGCCCATGGAGGGGCCAGAGATGCACCCACAGCCCGTGGGGATCCACCTGCAGCCCATGGAGGAGCCAGAGATGCACCCACAGCCTATGGGGATCCACCTGCAGCCCATGGAGATCCATCTGCAGCTCATGGAGGCATGGAGGAGCCAGAGATCCATCCACAGTCTGTGGGGATCCACCTGCAGCCCATGGAGGACATGGGGAAGGCAGAGATCCACCCACAGCTCATGGAAGAAGATCCACAGGGATGCAGAGATCCTCCTACAGCCCATGGGGATCCACAGGGATGCAGAGATCCACCTGCAGCCCATGTAGGAGCCCAGGCTGGAGCAGGGGAATCCTGGAGGAGGCTGTGATGGACTCACACTGGAGAAGCTGAAGTTCCTGGAGAACTGTCTCCTGTGGGATGGACTCACACTGGAGAAGTTCCTGGGAACTGTCTCCTGTGGGATGGACTCACACTGGAGAAGTTCAAGTTCCTGGGGAACTGTGTCCTGTGGGATGGACTCACACTGGAGAAGTTCCTGGGGAACTGTGTCCTGTGGGATGGACTCACACTGGAGAAGTTCAAGTTCCTGGAGAACTGTCTCCTGTGGGAGGGACTCACACTGGAGAAGTTCAAGTTCCTGGAGAACTGTGTCCTGTGGGAGGGACCCCACGTGCAGCAGGGGAAGGACTCCCCTCCCTGAGCAGCAGGAGAAGCCACGGGTGAGGAACTGCCCATAACCCCCATCCCTGTCTCCTTGCACCACTGGGGCAGGAGGTAGAGCTGGGAAGGAGGGAGGGGTGGGGGGAAGGTGTTTTCAAGATCTTATTTTGCTTCTTGTTATCCTGCTCTGTTTTGTTAGTGATAAAGTCAATTAATATCTCTAATTAGAGCCCATTTTGCATGTGATGGTATCTGGTGAGGGATCTCTCTCCCAGTCCTTATCTCAGCCCATGAACCCTTTGTTGTTTTTGGTCTCCCCTGTGCAGCTGCAGAGAGGAGGCAGAGAGAGAGGCTCTGATGGGTTCCAAGAATCCATCCAGGGTCATCCCACTACACTGGATCAGAAGGTTGCTGATAAATTCCCTTCCTGGGGCTGTATTTGAGCAATATTCTCTGTGAGGAAAAGAATAAAGAAGCCATGCAAATGGTAATCCTTCAAAACACCTGAGACAGCACTGTGTGCCAGAGGGCTGAAAGAATGTGAATGAACATTCTTTGATTTACCAGCAAGGTCTGTTCCTCCAGCACAAGTATTTAATCTGCTGACAAGGAGATAAGGGACTTTGAACAGCTTAGAGACCAGCCTAACATCACAAATATGATGCAAACAAGGATAACTTTGGAAGGAATTAGAATGCAACAGAATATCTCTGTCTCCAGCACTGTGCGTGCAGTTGTGAAGGAGGCTGCAAGTTCTTGTGTATCAGTCTGTGCAAAAAGAAAATGTTGTTTTGGAGAGTAAAAAAGCTTGCATATTTCCTCACTTCCTGTTAAAAAGTCATAAATTTTCATTTTGGAGCTAGGCAAAAAAAATAGGGTCAGATCCAGTTTCCTCCCAGTCAAAGTCTACTTGTGCTCAATTGCCTGCTTCCTTTACTTCTGAACCATAACCATTAGACAGAACTAGTGAGCATAGTAAGAAACTAGTTGAAGAATGTTTGCTTTCCCTCTTCAGACTCATCATTGATGATAGTTCCTTGTGATATATGAAAGGTTTTCTTTGGATTTATGATTTGGTGTGAATTTACAAACAGGGTTACTCCTGGCAAGAACCAGCCAGGAGAAATGTCACTGGTTATAACGTGCACATTTTGTTTCCTAGTGACTACATTCTGATAATAACTTGAAAGCTTAATGAGCTGTGGTACTTTTTTATCCTTGTAACTAGCAGAGACTGAGAACTATGAATTGAAAGCATTTCTACTGAAAAGTCCAGGTCAGGGCTGAATAAGACAAAATAAGGAGTTTACTAACTCCAAGTGCAGTTTCTTCTGTGCAATCTAACATGAAAGCATTGCCCAGGCAACGGACACAGGAAGTTTGATACCAAGTCAACTTTTATCAGGAGAAGCAAAGTCCAATTCATAAAAATATCCTGACATATGCACTTCTATGCCTGTCGTGATTTAATTCCAGCTGGCAACTCAGCACCACAGAGCCAATCCCTGAGAAAACTCCAGGGCTGAGCTAATGACAGTTTAATGGGTGAAGAAAAAGCTGCTTGCACAAGCAAAGCAGAACAAGGAGTTCATTCTCCACTTCCCAGGTGGGTGTTCAGCCATGTCCAGGACTGTGGGGTCCATCTCGTGTAACAGCTCCTTGGGAAGACCAAGGAATTATTGGGGAATGCCATCCCAAACACAACAGTTTTCCCCTTCCTTCTTGCAGATTTGTGTGCTCAGCATGATGTTCTGTGGTGTGGAATATCACTCTGGCCAGTTTGGGTCAGCTGTCCTGGTTCTGCTCCCTCCCAGCCTGCTGTGCTCCTCCTCACAGGCAGAACAGGGAACGCGGAGTCCTTGGCTTAGAGGAAGCACTGGTTAACAACAACTAAACCATCAGTGTGATATCAACATTATTCTCATACTAAATCCAAAACACAGCTCTGTACTAGCTACTAAAATGAAATTTATCTCAGTCCCAACTGGAACCAGGATAGTGGCCGTGGCCATAGAAGTATTGGTGGTACATTAATCAGATTTTTGCAGATGTGACCTAGTTCAGCTGGGAGACTCCCTCCTTTCCTACCCTGAGCTATTGACAGTGAGTGGGCTGAGGAGCAGGTGGAGATGAGGAGAAAGCATATGCTCCTCCATTTCTGCCAAAGCTTTTTCACATATTTTCTGTACTTCCACTGAGCCACTGATCTGTTCAGTGGATTTTCACTCCTCCCATACTAAACAGAGATGGGAGCCTATGGACAAGAGGGAACTTAACAGTGCTAAAGCTGATGTGGAAGTTTTTATATCTGAAAGGCAAGGTTGTAGGAAAGACAGTGTATTTTATTAGAATAATTCATGCCATTGGAAAAAGCAGATGAGCTTTTGGGCATACAAGCTCTTCTGGGGAAGGTGTGCACACATTTTGTTGAATAATAAAAGTTTCTATCTACTGAAGTAGTGTTCATCATCCATGGTTAACTTAAACTTGCCTTTAGCAAAGAACATGAATTCTTTTGAAAAACCCTGAATAAAACTGGGAAGAATTGCATGGAAAAGATTTTTCTTTTTACAGTGTCTGAAAGGGGGTACAAGGTGAAGATTGCAGCATGCTGGGCACTCTTTCTGCACAGGGTACATGCAGACTGTGTATACTCTGCAGTTTTCCTCTCACAGTCCTAAGTGTGCCTTACTTTTCACACCATGGAACAACTCTTCAATGCAGGGTTTGCTTCAAACAGCAGATTTCCCCACGGGGATGGTTATTAGGCTGCCAGTTCTAACTGGAAGTTACAGCATTGTCATTGATCCATGTTAGGATGGTACTGAGGAGCTGCAGCACTTCACAAAGGCCGTGAGATATTGATCAGGTGATAATCAGCAGCAGCTTTTGGCTGGGCCAAATCCAAGGGAACAGTCCTGGTGTGAAAGGACATGTACTGTGCTCAGTGAGGCATTCTGTTGCCTGAAACTGTGGACTTAGTGATCCAGGACTAAATTAAATAGAAACAGTCCAGTGAATATCCAGTGTTAATCAGTCACCCAGAGACATTGTGATAATACAGCACTATGGAGACACAGGCTGTGACTGAAATAATTGTGACTGTTAATTTTCAGCCTTGTTGCTAATGGACATTCCTCTGGAAGTCATTATAGAGATGCAGGGAAACATAATTTGAAAGACAATTACTTTTATTTAACTTGGACTGAAAGGTAAAGGAATTTATGAGGTATGTAACTCTTTGATGTTATTTCTATAAAATGTGTTTGTTTCCATAAACAGGCACATAATATCTTCACATAGAAGTGTCAAAGGAATGAAAATCTGGCTTCATTCTTCTCTTTAGACAAAACATAACAGCATAACATTGTAATGAAAATCTGGGAGGTTTTCTGCTCCATTTTAGTTCTTCTTCTTAAATGTCTGATGGCACACCTGGTCTTCACATGTCAGTTCCTACAGTATTAAAACAATTAGTAAGTATATAATGGTAGAAGTTTTATTTTGCATAGATATCAGATCCCACCAGAAATTGCTACAACTGAGCCACTGCATTAAAAACTTATGCTTATGAAACAGAGAACAGTAAGAAAAGTGCATTATATGTAACCAAACAGCAGGTATGCACGTCATGTTGCAGTAATTAGTTTTTGATACATGAATTGAACTCTAAGAAGAATAAACACGAACAATGCATTAAAATTTTGCTTCAATTCAAGGCTTTTTCATGTTCTGTTATTAAAACAATATACCGTAATAGTTTATAATTCATGTTACCTCAAAATTCATGAGATGCACTGAAACAAGGAAATAAATAAAAAACCAGGAATGCTTTCAAAAGCTGATTTGCTTCAGAGGTGTGCCCAGCTATTTCTCAGGGGCCAGAGCAGTGCACCATTGCTGCCCAGGGCTGCAGGGACCCCTTAAAGGCTGGCACATTGCAGCCAGTTTGGCTGGTGCCATCAGGCACCATTCCTGAGCCAAACAGGGACTGGAAAGGTGGCCAGCAATGCAGGGCCAAACCTGCAGGACAATTTCTGGGGACTGCTGTAAGGATCTGCTTGGTTTTGTTTCCACCAGCCTCAGCCTAAACCTTGGTGCCAGCATGCAGAACTTTCCAGTTCAGCTTTTGGATGTGTGCTCAGGCAGAGCTGCAGAAGTGCACTGGACAGGAGATTTTAGTTGGGTGGCACTTTGTGGTTTTGAATTCCTGTCTTTGCCCTTTCAGGCACAGAGATGGGAGCCACTGTGACTGCCCACACCAAGCATGTGTAAAGCAAACCTGTGAAGGGGCAGATTGCTTGCAGCAAAGCTTAGGACAGAACAATGGGCTCCTCTCAAGAATCTCTCTCCATCCACCTGCTGTGCCACCCAGTATTGTCATGCCCATTTCCTGATTGCTTTCCCAGGAAACTCTGTAATCATTATCATTATGAAAAATGTTCCAAAAAATAAGTAGATGTGGCATTTTGTGATAGGGGTTAATGGACATGGTGGTGTTCTGTCAAAGTTGGGACTTCTGTGATCTTGGAGGTCTTTTCCAACTTTAATGATTCTGTGATTCTACAATACTGTCATTTTGAAATCCTTCTGCACATCACTGATTGCTGAGTTCCTGCACAGGCTTTTCTGGCTTCTCTTGGACTCACCACCTCTATCTTTGGGCTACAGCTTGCTACTTTAGGTGTTTGAATTTATTATTGAACTAAGAAAAAAAAATTGCAGTATAGGTTCTTTGTGGGATCCTCTTGAATATTCAGGGGTTTCTGATCTATATTACAGTGCAGTGTGCTAAAATTTCATATTGCTTGGCTCAGAAAAAAAACCCCAACCATTTATCTTGCCATCTGATTGGGTTTGTTTTTTTATTCTCCTTTACCAGTGATTGTATAAGAATAAGATTATGTTAGAGGTGCAATGTAACAGGAAGGGTTGAGGGCTGGAGGGAAGTGGACTGGAGCAAAAAACCACTGACTTAATTGGGAGCAGGTGGACAGAAATGGAGCATTCCTGAGTTGAAACAGAGGAGAAATTTCCTTAGAGTTCAGAGATCAGAACTGTCTAAAGACCTTTCTAACTAGAAAAAAAAAAACAACAAATCCTTTGAAATGGAAAACCGGAGCCTATGCTGCAGCCTCAGTGATGTGCTGTGGGTGTGTGGAGCAGCCCTTACCAGATGCAATATGTCTCCTTCAATCCAGTGCTTCCAGCCCCTGTTGTTCTTTTCACCTTTCTGAACACAGACCAGTTTGTCACCATCCCAGGTCACCAGGGACTGCATGAATCAGATCATTAACTCAGTTACATTCACCAGAAGTTTATGAACATATAAAAATAAGTTCAAACAATGTGAATACGCAATTACAGTTGCTTCCTATCATTCTCCAATTTCCTCATTAAAAAAACCCCAAAGCATTTAAACAAAACCCAGATGCATTCAGGATGACAGCAGTGTGACAGAGGGAAGCTTTTGCAGTGCTTTCTTGTCATTTCCATGTGTTTATTCACACACATGAGTAACAAGTGTTCACACTAACTGGTGAATTGTTGAGTGTGTTTACAGCTACTGGTGCAATATATAAAAAATGCATTTTTTTCTAGCTATTTAAAGCCATTAATGAAAAAAGTTATTGGGTTTCACGAGAGAAGACTTGAAGGCTTGTACTGCAAAGTGCAGTGCTAACACATTTTCTAGCTCTGCATAAAGTAACAAGAGGAACAGTATGTTACTATCATCTCATCCACTAAATTTGTTTGTTTATTTTAATGTACTTTCTGAAATGTCTGACGGCACACCTGGTCTTCACATGTCAGTTCCTACAGTATTAAAACAATTAGTAAGAAATTTAAAGACATGTGATCATAAGCCAGACAATGGGCTGTAGCTGACCCTGCCTGAGCAGACAGGTTGGACCTGGTGCCATCAGGAGATCCCTTCCATACTCAACTATCTCCAGGCTGGACCAGGTGCCATCAGGAGATCCCTTCCATATTCAGCTATCTCCAGGTTGGACCTGGTGCCATCAGGAGATCCCTTCCATATTCAGCTATCTCCAGGTTGGACCTGGTGCCATCAGGAGATCCCTTCCATATTCAGCTATCTCCAGGTTGGACCTGGTGCCATCAGGAGATTCCTTCCATGCTCAGCTATCTCCAGGTTGGACCTGGTGCCATCAGGAGATCCCTTCCATGCTCAACCATCCCCTGCTCTGCCATGGTTCAGGCTAGCAGCAGCAGACAAGGTCCTGGGTGTGCTGATTCTTGTTCAGGAGCAAGAGAACCCTCAGCAAGGAAAAGTTCTCTCTACAGGCTGAATTATCTGTCTACAGATGTGTCAGGGTACATTCAAAGCAACTTTGCTGGAATTGCTCTGCATTTGAACCACTGTCCTTTAGGGGTGTATTTAACCATGTATCAGACAACTCCGTATTAGACACCAGTTACAGTCCATGAAAGCTCAGTTATTATAAAGCTCCAAGCATATTGGGAGCTTAATTCATTTTCTAGTCCAGCACTGGATGATTTATTTCTCTTATGAGGGAGCTTTCCATTAATAATGAGACAAAACTCATTCCATTTCAGTTAATTTCTTTCTTATTTACGGAATTTTCAAGCTACATGCTCTTTAAATTATCCATGCCCTCTTTACATTTAAATGTTGCCTACCAATTTTATTACCTTCATCTAACTTTAATGTGTTTGAGGCATTGTTTTGTTAATGAAATGACCAGAAAATACTTTTAGTGCAATTCAGAAAGTAATGGCATGACATGCGTCCTTTTTCCTTCTGCCCTCTAGAAACAAATAACATGATTCATTTAGAAATTAGTATTGTAATTTAAATTAAATCAGGTAGGGTTATAAATGCACAATTCCTTCCTTCCTTCCTTCCTTCCTTCCTTCCTTCCTTCCTTCCTTCCTTCCTTCCTTCCTTCCTTCCTTCCTTCCTTCCTTCCTTCCTTCCTTCCGCCACTTCCTTCCGCCACTTCCTTCCGCCACTTCCTTCCGCCACTTCCTTCCGCCACTTCCTTCCTTCCGCCACTTCCTTCCTTCCGCCACTTCCTTCCTTCCTTCCGCCACTTCCTTCCGCCACTTCCTTCCGCCACTTCCTTCCACCACTTCCTTCCTTTCCTTCCGCCACTTCCTTCCTTTCCTTCCTTCAGCCACTTCCTTCCGTCACTCCCTTCCCTTCCCTTCCCTTCCCTTCCCTTCCCTTCCCTTCCCTTCCCTTCCCTTCCCTTCCCTTCCCTTCCCTTCCCTTCCCTTCCCTTCCCTTCCCTTCCCTTCCCTTCCCTTCCCTTCCCTTCCCTTCCCTTCCCTTCCCTTCCCTTCCCTTCCCTTCCCTTCCCTTCCCTGCCCTTCCCTTTGCAGAGCAAGGTTTTTGTAGTGGTGATGAGCACTAGAGGAGCACTAATTGATGGATTTAAGGAGTGATGAAACTAATGAGTCCTTAGATCCTTAGCAATGCCTTCAACTGATCTGAAGAGATGTGGGAGCAGTGTTTTTAAGCATAGACTTTGTCACAGGAATTAGTTCCACTCAGTGCCCACTGGAGAAGGAGACAGAAAGAAAATTTAGATATAGGGATGTTCAGGATAGTGAAAAAAAAAATGGGTCTTACTCTTTGATGGCTTGCAGTGCTGTGAATGAGAAATAATTCAGAAGAAATCATAGGAATTACACTGCACAAAGTTATTTTGAGAATTAAAAGTGATCTGTGGTGAGCAAGCCATGTCTTCTGCTAAATTTGTGCCCCTCCAGTGAGGGATGATGTGAGTTCAAATACAAACATGTCCTTTATGCTGCCACTCTCCTGTGGCAATTGCCAAAACAAACAGGTCTTGTTGACAGAGAGCTTTGATCTCAGCTTCTCAAAGTTTGGCAGCTGGGAGCTGAGTGGCAGAACAGAGGTGTGGAGATGGAGGTGTGGAAATCGGCAGGGCTGAGAACAGAGATTCAGTGAGTGATGACCAAGGGAGGAAGGGGATGCTGGATTAGCAAGGCTCCCACAGGGACAGCCAATGGAAATTTCACATCTACTGGCCTTTCTACATCTGAAAGTGTTGCTTAAGCTTTTAGGGTGAGAAGAAAGCAAAACAGAGGCAGTATTGATGCAGAAACACGAAGCTGAATTCAGGAGGTGAAGGGGTGCTTGTGTGTATTGTTTTCCTCCCTGAGTTCTCTGAGAGAGCCTTGCTTGAATCCCCCAGGAGCTGATTCTGCCACAGGAGGTGGGGCAGGGGCTACAACATGGCCCTTACTACAGGTGCTGGCCACAAAATCCCCTGAAAGGTGTCTGAACAAATGGACAGGAGCTCAGGTGCCTCCAGTTATCCCCAGGGCAGTAAAGCACCCAGTGCTGCCCTCCTGCCCTGCAGTGCCCTGCCACCCTCCAAGCTTTGCCTCACATCTTTGCCTTGCCCCTTCCCAAAGCTCCCCTAAGAGTAAAAGCTGAGTGCAGGTTTATTTTTAACAATGCCCAACTGTTAAAACTGCCCAGCTGAGAGTGATCAGTGCAAAGCCAGCCATCCCAAAATGAAAAGTGCTATTGATGGAGTCCTAAATTCCCAGGGATCAACCCCCAGTTTCCTTAAGGAGGATGCATAGGTAAAAATACAATTTTGCTACTTTCTAAATATATATAAGGTGTATCAGAAAAGCTGGAAAAATCCCCCACTAGAAAAACCTAATTAGTGATTGTCCTCACATATCTCAGTAGCCATCCTGATTTGCATTTCTAATAAATGCTTGTAGCAGGAAAGAAAACTGTCTCAGGATGCAAATTACTCCTGCTTTATAAAAATCCTCTGATGTCTGTAAAATATTGGGGTTTGACTTAATGCATTCAGCTGATTTTGGGAACTGCAGGCTCCTGGAGCTGACTGTGGTGTGAGCAGACCCCAGGTTTTTACCTTCACCACTCGGTTATCCAGTCCTTTGGTGTGCTCCTCAAACTCCACCCCCACAGTGTAGTCCACATCATAGTTTCTGAAAGTGCTGAGGGTTTTGGTTTTAAAATTGTCTCCATTTTGAACAATCTCCTTTGTTTGTTTCAAGTGTTTCGCGATCTTACGAGTTGCAAAATCAATACCTGTCAAAAACCAGAAAGGAGAGTGAAAATTCCAGTATTTGGTAATGAAAATAAAGCCCCACAGCATTTATATTTACACATTAAAAAATAAAGTAAGTCAAGCATAGTTCCTCAAATGGTGCTTTTACTGCAACATTTTTCAGAGAAAAACATTATTTCAAATAAAAATCATCTTGTGCTTACAAGTACACTTTCAACTTGAGGCTCTTCCACTGATAATAAATTTATTTCTTAATGGGATATCTGTGGGAATGCTGGGAGCATACAACATAGAACCAGGGGTGAATAGATGCTGGTGTGTTTAATCACCTAAATGTTTTTGAGAATGTGAAACAAGAGGGGCTATTAAGCCTGACAGTGCCTTTTTTGCCTCACTAAAGAAGGATCTCAGAATTATATTCCTTATCAGAGATTTAGCATGTTAGACAGGGTATGTAATCAAGGGAGAATAAGTATGTCATCAAGAGGACCTGGGCATGTCACTTTTATGATGAACCTGTAGTCTGGGAGCATACAAGAGGTTAATTAATTAGTGTAAAAGAATGAAATGAAAAAAGGAGCCATCAAATAAAAACGTGAAATCCATTATTGTTCAATAGCAGACAGACAAATAAATTGCAGTTCAAAAGGAGACAAATTCAAAGTCAAAAGTCAAAAAAGAGCATTTGTGTAGAGCATTTGACAGTTTCTGTTTCATATTCTGTCAACATTTCCTGCCGTGCTGATCTCCTCGGCACCCTTATTTTGTTCCCTGCACACCCTGCTTGGCCCTGGAGCTCTGCTGCCTCCATGGGGAGAGCACCCCTGGCACCATCCCAGGCTGCCCAGCAGCTCCAATCACCATCTGCAAGAACCATTTCTGACCAGGAGATGTGACTGTGCTGCTGTGGGCACATGGCACCACCTCCCATGCTCCTGCAGTCCTGGGTTTGGTTTGCTGGCCATCCCATCCTCTGGGGCTGTTAATCACTGCCAGCCCAGCAATGCCACTCACTAATGGAGCCCTTTGCTTCTGCTAGATTCATTATCCTGCTTGGGAAGCACTAATTGAGCTGAGCAAGAGGATAGGCTTGGAAAAAAAATGTGACTTTTAAACATGGGGAATAATGGTCTTGTTCAGTATTTATATGCAAGACTTCTTGGGTATATTTTATCTGCTCTGGTGGATTAAAGGTATCTCTGGGGCTGATTTATAGCCAGGCAACATAAAATTTAGTTCTCTCTGAGGGCAAAAATGTCTACACCTCTAAAGAAATGCTATTTCTGACTAATATATTTGTCTTGTAGCTGCTGGAGAAAAACAAGGGAGGTTTTATTAAAGCATGGTTTTCATAACTGCATTTTGAACAATATAAGCAATAAAAATGATATGTAGTTCTATTATAGTATATTTAAATACTTTGTAACATGCTTATGATAAAATCAAACTTTCTGACTTAGAGGGCAAACCTAATCTTTAATTAAAGTATAGAAATGTGTATGCATTAATTAAAAGGACAGATGAATTAAAAATACCCCTCAAAACCTGTGTGCTTTGAATCTGAGCATATTAATACTTAAAATATCAGCAAAATGGAAAATGGGCAGAAAAAGAGCAGAAGAATATCTTTTCACCCTTTCCCTGCCACTTCTTTCTGAGACTCACCAACAGCATTTGCATCTTTGCACTGGTTTTGGTGTTGGGTTATTTTTGGTTATTCATTGGCAGTTTGAAATTGCTATATCTGATTGTGTAGCTATAACTTATAGTTTATATATGCACATATGCACAAAAATCACTTCAATTAATGTGTATCTTTCTCCTGAAATTCAAGACATTGTCCTAATCATTCTCATTTTCAAGCACTCTCTCTTTTTGTGCCTCACAAGTGTCTATACATATTATCTACAGATGTCCCTGAAGTTATTGAATTCTTTTCCACAAATGCAAAAGCTAAAAACCACGAGTAGTGAAACTTGCCTTTCTCTCTTAAGAGAGTTAAAGCTTTGGCAAAATTGCAACTGCTTTCAATTGTTGATGAATAATGAGGAGAGTTTATTTTTATGTATTTATATATTTCTTCTATTTCAGTCTGAACAGATCAATCAATTAGGATTAAGGTTCTTTGGTAAAACTAGTAGAAAATCAGTTAAAGCATCAAATTTTTCTTCTCTGTACCATAATTAATTCAGAGCACTAACTAAATAATGGCATTATTGTTAATTTACTGCTATAGAATATCTTATTCCTCTTTAACCAACTTGTGGCAAGTTACAGTAAGAATATACCAGGAGTAAAAAAAGAGCTTTTAGATCTGAAAATTTGTTGGTTTGGGGTGTTTCCCCCCACCTGTATCTGTTTTTTCATTTATCTAAATAAAGAATAACATCTTTGGCTACCAGTCTTCAATTGCTTATATATTTAGATCATTGCAATTTTGAAAACAATTACTTGATTTCTAACGTGATTGGCAGTAACCCTTCTGCCACAATGTACATTGCAGAAAAACCTCATTAATTTTTAGAAGGATTTGACTTAGAATGGAACGATTTTCTCTTGATCTAATTAACATTTAATTAATATTTTTGCTTCATTTACCTAAAGCAACCATGTATCCTTCGAAGTTTTCATTGGTCTGCATCTCCCAGGTGCCATTGTAGTCGGCAGGCATGGTGGCAGAGCCCAAAGGCAGCTTCAGCTCAGGAGCACAGGCTGGACACGGCCTCTGCTCAGGGAATCTTTTATAAACCTTTCCTGAGCTTTTTTTCCACTCAGGTTTATGGTTTTGTAGATAATGCAGTTGAAGGGGCAGAGTGATAACCCTGGAAACTTTGCTTTCATTGGCAAAGTTCAGTTGAACAGCTGGCAGACAAGGAACAATTTCAGAAATATGGAGTAATACAGGATATGATTTTACAGTGACCTTTGTAGAAAACTGCTGGCTATTATGGGATACCTTTGAAATGTATTGAACACGGTGGCAAATTGTACAAGCCAGTTAAAGTGTCCAAGGTGAATTGGTTTTTAGCTCCTTTCTACGTGTCACTTTTCCCTATGAATCTGAGTCTTACAGAGCTGACCCATACTGAACTCCCACTTAAAGCTTCAGGAAGCCTTGAATGTGAAACAAATGTTAGGGCAGGAAAGAGAATACTCCTGTTCAAAATATTTTTGGCTTTTTTTGATTTTCAATATATCTGCCATATACCAATAGCTGTACATAGACCAACTACACTTTCATTTTTTTGTTTTGGTTTAAGAGCAAGTTTAGCAAATGTAAACGAAATCAAAATCAATCATAATTAGTATCAATCCTGCCCTGAAAATTATTTCGTAATTCCTCTGAAACATGTCAGTTTTTATTGGAAATCTATTTTATACATAGCTGGGGAGAAAAACATGGATTTCAGTTGTGCAGATAAGCACATTCAGAATGTGTCAGAACAGAGAATGTGCAGTCAAATTTTATTGGAATTTAAAGTAAGTAGTAAAAGCAAATTAATTTAAGATAAGGTTTCATGTTGTGGCTTTCATCAGACAAGATAATGTACAGATGGCTCTATGGAGACAATAACTGAAGTGGCCAAAGGTAAATCTCTTGAACTCCTTGCCTTCCTCTCCTTTTTTTTTTTTTCAAATGGGAATATTATTTAAAAATTTATTAAAAAATGTAGTAAGGTCTAGATCTTCAACTCAGAAATAAGGGAAGAGTTACTGATCCTATGATTTCTCTTCTGTGCCTTTACTTTGTTTAAATTTAACCAAGTTAAAATTCCACAAATGCTGAAAATTTGTACAGGGATTAAAAAAACCCCTCAAAACAAACCCAAAGAAAGTGGAGAGTTTCTGGGGGTTGAGTTCTTAAAATGTCTCAACTTCAGGAGCCAATTTAAGACAAGGAAAAGAAGTGTCCTGGTCTGCACTTGCAGGAGCCCTGCAGAGGGTTTGCAGTGGGGCAGAGGCAGGGGGAGCTCAGTGACTGGAAGCTGGAGCTGAATTCCTGTGGGAATGTCCCCAGGAAATGTCCTGCAGCCCTGGCAGTGCCTGCAGAGCAGTTGATGCAGGGAAGCTGACACCTTCAGCTTTCTGAAACCTGCAGCTTTCTGAAACCTGCCTCATCTCCAGCACAGTTTATTGGGCTGACTGCACCCACTGCTGATGTGTTTGTTTCCACGCTGAGAAATTCCAGATGGAACTCTGTGAGTGATGCCACGTTGAAAGTGAAAATTCAACCCCTTTTGCTCTGTAGTGTGTTATGTAACACCTCTGCAATAATTGGATTTTGAACATCTTTGTGTACTTGATTTCTTAGCTTCTGTGCTGCATCAATGTCAATAATACATTATTACTATTTACATATTATATGTGCATACAAAAAGGTCCTGTAAAAAGAAGAATATATCAGACTGTCTACAATCACCTCCTGGAATGAGAGCATGTGCTAGAAGCTCAGGGTGGGATATTCCAGATGCTCACTGAGTTCAGTTCTGACACAGTTTACCTCCTATGTGACACTAATTTTTGTCAGCTGGGGAAGAGACTGAAGCTGTATGGTGTGACCATCAGCAATTAATGTCCATTAACAACTAACAGAGTAACAGGAGGCTCCATTGCTGTAGATATGCAGAGCTAGGCACGTTCTGAGAGAATTAATTATGACATGAATGCATCCTTTGCACAAAATATCATAGCTAGTTAACAGCATAGACATATACTTGTACAGCTTTTCCCCACAGTGTTTTGGTTATGCTCATCTCTTATTAATTTTTTTACATTTTTCCCCAATATATATATGTATTTTCTAAGCACGTGTTTATCCATCAGACTAAATTAGCATTTTGAGCCTTTTCAGGTAAAAATACAACCAGGAGGTTTACAGACACTACATTTAACCAACCAGAGAACTGGTTAAGTAGGGAATTAAAACATGAAATATTGACTTGACAGAGTTCTGTGATGCTTCATGAGCTTTAAAAGAGTGTTGCACTAAGGTCCACAAAGAGAATATTCAGTTTATGAATCAATATCTTGAGAGACAGTAGAACCTCCAGCACAGCCAAGTGGCTGCCTGAATCACAGGGTGCACAGGGACTGCTCACACTATTGCCTGACAGCCCAGGGGAAACAGTTCCAGCTCCCAGCTCTGCCTTGCCAGTTAGACTGACCTGCCTCTCCACAGAGTTTTAAAATTTTGACTTGAATTATCTACTTGAAATCTTAGAAATTATTCTTTGTGCTTTGTATTTATTGTTTATGCACTCCATACACAGAGACAAAATTTCAAAATGGCAAAACAGTATTACCTGCCCATGGAAAAAGTCTACATTTGGAGAAATGCAGGTAAGGTGCCCTCTCCTAATTGTCATGGCTGTCTTGTTCTCAGCACCCTTTGCTTGCAAAACCACTTGCTAAAAATGAAACACTGAGCTAATTTTTTTTTTCAACATAGGAATAAGATTTATGGCTGAATATTAAGTTCTTGGAAATAAAGCAAAGTCAAAAAAATCAACTTACTTCTGCTAAAAGCCTAAGTAACTTTTCCAGTCTTTATTTGTGTGAAGAAACAAAGATGGCATTGTTTGCCTCGTTCCTATGAGTCAGGATTGATTAGAGGCAGTTTGAAAGGAAAAGCTGTCATGGAAAACACCCAAATGCTGTTTGTGTGGAAGAGTCAGCAGTCATGGGTACTGCTTCCAACATTTCCAGTTCCTCCCATTGTGTCTGAGACCTGCCCAGAGAGAAATTCTGTCTGGGTAGGTGAACAAAGTTCAGCCTTTCTTGCTGTCTGAAAGAGCTGCAAGTGCATTCCCCTTGGAAAAGTTCTTCTGCCAGAGCTCTAGATAAAGCACAGAAGGACCAGTCAAATGGAATTTTCCCTGTAAACTTCTGGGGATGGTGTTTTGAAGAGTCTGTAACATGCTTCCCACTCTGCCCTTGCCTCGTTTAATTTTTCTTTGAAATTATCCAATCTGCAGATATGACAGAGGAGAGAAATGCCTGGTACTCCTCCCCCAAGCAGCCCCTACACTCCTCATGCTTGACAGCTGGGACTTTTGCCTGTAGTGATTTGGTTGTTGTTTAACACATGGGAATATGGCAAACTGCATAGGTTGTTCTTAGCAACTGAATCCCCCTGAAGGATTCAGACAGAAGCAGCATGGTCACAGACACCTATTATTATTTTTAACTTGTTAGCACATTGCACTCACTAGGTTTATTTTCATTTTTTTTAGAAAATTAATCATTTGCAATGCATTCAGTGATGGCTGCTGCTGCAAAAGCTGTCAGAGGTGCTGTCCCACAGGCTCTGCTCTGCACAAAGCCCAGGAGCCACGTTCTGAGCACCAGGAGTGCTCTGGAAGGAGGCCATGGGCTCCTTGTCCATGTGTGGTTGTCCTGCAGCCTCAGTGCTGCCCAGGGGCCCAGCAGGATGGGCAGGAGCAGGAGGAGAGGTGTGCACAGCAGGAGGGGGCAGAATGAAAGGTTTGATTTGCAGAAGGGGCTCAGCAGGTACAGTTTGCTGGCCCTTGTGGGGCTGCCTGGCCCTGCTCTGCCTTGGCCATCCCTGGTGATCCCAGCCTCTCTCAGTACAGGCAAACCCACGCCAGTGCCTTGGAGCTGCAGGCTTGCCTGGGACTCCTGGGCTTTGCTGCTGGGTTCAGCCCTGCAGGGAGGGAATGGAAGGATTCTGGCCAGTTGTACAGAGAGTTCTAGTTGCCCAAACACTTCTATTTGGCGCCCTGCCAGAGCAGAGATCCGCAGGGACAAACTTGTCTGACACCTGATGACAAAGCAGGGACCGGCTGCAGACGCTGTGGGAGGATGAGGGTGTTGATGCCAGTCTGGGTTTTGCCTTTTTTTCTTTTCTATGTTCTCTGTATCCTTTGCACATAGATCTGTGGCTCTGTCACCTATTATTATAAGTTTTCCCAGTACTTTTCCACGGCCTTTCCCTGGACAGAAAGAAAAAACAAATTCCAGAGCTCCAAGCCTTGGGAGGCCCCTGTGCTGTCTTGGTTCTTGCTGGGAGCAACTCTTGGAGATCCATGTCATGGACAGAGCCCAGCCAGTGCCCAGGGGCTTGACCTGGGGGGCATTGCATCACCACTTGTCCTTCTAATTGGTGCTTTTATCAATTATGCTAATTTCCTAAAACCTGTAACTGTGTACTCATCTCTGTTGGGGAGGGCCTTTTGTGGACATCTTTCCATAGTTGCCCCTGAAGACCTTCAAATAAAGATCTGCTCTGACATTACTAAAATTATTTTGAGTTTCATTTCCAGGTTGGGAAAAAAGGCAACAGTGTGCACAGGGCACACAGAGGTCAGTTATGCCACTTCAGCACATTTTTGTGTTTACCTTCAACTTCAGCAAAGATGCACAAAATATGCTTTAAATCACTCTTAGAGATAAAGTAATTGGTTTCAGCCATTGAGGTTTTGTCTTTTTTCAGTCATTTCCACCTCTTCTACTCCATCTGATTTTGCTGATGTTACAAACATTATTAATCAAAAGCCTCCCTCCCGTCTTAACTGAGGACTTTGGCTTAGCTTTTAGAGACTTCATAATGTCACTTGTGATTGTGTTACTGATAACATAAAAAATACAATCCAGTGGACTCTATTGTCTTGAGAACTCACTTTTATTAAGGTGGTTTACTTTTTGAAATATTATCCTCTAGAGAACTATTAGCCAGTGGATAAAACTGACCGACCTTGATTTTCGAAATACTGAAATGAGGAATGGGGAATACTGAATTTATTTATTTATTGGTTCTCCTGAGCATTTATTCAAAGCTCTTTATTCAGGCTTCGAGGAAGCAGATAAAAATCATCAGCCTTTGTGAAATCAGAAAAACTGAGGAGACAACATGGCTTGGCCAAGGTCCTGGAAGAAGCCACCAGGCAGAGCAATCATGAGCAGAACCTTTACATTCTGCACTGAAGCCTGGGCTAACTCTGGGCTAACTCCAGCATGGATGGAAAATCTGAACGCCTTCAAGTGCTTTGTCATTGCCACTAAGGCTGCTTCAATTTTCTCTTAAAAGATTTTTTCAGGATGTGAATTCTCTGCATGAACTATGCATTAATATCTGTAACTGTAATCTCTACCTTAATTGTATTTATTCTGTGGCAAACTTTTGTAATTGCAACTGCCACTTCTTATCTTTATCAGATAAAGGTTGTATTACTTAGACATTGAACTGGAATACTGATGATGGATTTTAAATTAGAAGAATCTATAGAAAGAAGTCTGAGGTTTTTCCTTTGATACTTCCACAACAATTTAGTATTTATGTATCTCCTTTGGCTTGTTCATGCCTGACATAAAAGCTGAAATGTCATTTCAATGCAGGGTCTCTCATCCATTGGAAGAATATTTTAAAGATTCAGTTTTGTCAGACAGAAACAATCCTCTTCATCTGAATAACACTTTTAGAGATACTTTCAAATATCTAAGACCTCAAATTTCCACATAACTCATTAAGTGATAGAATTCAATGATAGAAAGATTTTGCTCCCAGTTCTAGAATCCTGATGAAGAGAAGTGGTTGTATCAGCTGTTCCAATTAGTGCCCAATTTTGGGTTCACTGTAGCCATTGAGAAAAAGGTGAGAACCATTCTTGTGGCAGCTCAAGGACTTAAGGGCAGTGTCCCAGTGTAAGCTGGCTCCAGAGCTACTGATGGAAATCCCAGCAACACTCAGCCTGTGCTCCTTCACTGTGCTGCTGTCAGTGCAGAGCAGTTCAGAACTGTTACCCCTCTCCAGGAAAATTCCTGCATAGGTGACTGGATCTGTTTCTGCTTTTTTTTTTTTTGCTATAAATCCCTTTTAGTGCTTCAGACAGAAAAAAATAGCAGCTCAGGGAGGCAGCAGCAAATCAGGGTAACTGTGAGTTCCCTCATCCTGTGCTGCTGCACCTCTCAGAGCTCAGGTCATTATTTCCTGATGATTAGGGGATGCTCAGTGCAGTAAATCTCATTCATCTGCTCCTCTCACAGGGCTCTATGGTTAATTCTTCTCTGCCTGCATCTCCAGCCCCACAGCAGCATCCCTTCTGTGGGAAAGGCTCTGGCTTCCTTCTGCCCCATCCTGTTTGAGGAATGAACAGGAGCAACTCTCCAAGGCATCCTGGAACATTGGAAAATCATTTTCTGTACTAACAGTGGCATCTAGATATCTGTCTGATATTTTGGTGAATTCCTGGCTCTAAGTTGGCAATTTGATAGAAATAGCGCTTAGGATGAAAATTGAATATTTAAAAGAAACCCTGAAACCCTGAATATTTAAAAGAAACCCTAAGTTGAAAAATCCTGATATGGTCTGCAGTAGTTCAGTGAGTTTGTCCACTCAGAGTTGTTAAAATGCAGCACATGTGACACTGCGAGCTGGCTCCTAAGGCATGAGTGCAACCCATCAGTTACTGGGGATGGGCCAAGCAAGACAATCCATGACACATTGCTGAAATTAAGATTTCTCCCAGGCACATGACAGGATTGGTTCTTAACAGCAGGGATGCCAGGTGGTTCCAGTTACTGGATGCACATGCATGCAAAGCAGGGGAAGGAGCATTTATATCTGATTTATTGACATTGCCACTGGAAAACTGAATTGAAATAAGGAATTGATAAATATGGTAATTTCACTTTTCAGTAAAATGTACCAAGTATATTTAAATATAGAAGAAGATAAAAGAGAAAAGAAAGTTTTTTAAATTCTGTGTTTCAGATGAAAATTTATAGATTTAGATAGAGATTTACCTTTCTCTCTATATACCTATATATCTATATATCTATATTTCTATATCTATAGATATATATATATGATATAAGAGAATGGCAAGCTGTGTTTCACTAAAAGAGTAAAAGAAAAGAGAAAAATGATTGAAACTTGAAAACCTGAGACTTAAATATAATCTCAGATTATGAAAGGATTCCCCAGAAGTTCAGAGTAATATTCATGATGTGTTTCTCCAGTTTATATGTGGGAAAAAAATAAAAAAAAATCAATCAATTGATGAGGAGAGTTACTGTAATGTAGAGGGGGTGGGTCAGAGACAGAGACCACACACACCCAAAGTCCATGTGGCACCAATTTACACTAAAAGCTTCAGAGAAACTGCAGAACTACACAAGTGAATTTTTTATATAGAAGGAAGTGGCGGAAGGAAGTGGCGGAAGGAAGTGGCAGAAGGAAGGAAGGAAGTGGCGGAAGGAAGTGGCGGAAGGAAGTGGCAGAAGGAAGGAAGGAAGTGGCGGAAGGAAGTGGCGGAAGGAAGGAAGGAAGGAAGGAAGTGGCGGAAGGAAGGAAGTGGCGGAAGGAAGGAAGTGGCGGAAGGAAGGAAGGAAGGAAGGAAGGAAGGAAGGAAGGAAGGAAGGAAGGAAGGAAGGAAGGAAGGAAGGAAGGAAGGAAGGAAGGAAGGAAGGAAGGAAGGAAGGAAGGAAGGAAGGAAGGGCGGGCTAAGGGCTCAAGCACCTTGGAAGGGTGGCAGTGACCAAGGGCAGCGTGGCTGGAAGGGCTGGGGGCTCTGTCAGCAGAGCTGGGAGCAGAGCCTGGTGCCTGCCACCCTTGGAATGGGTGAGCTCCTGGTGGCCTCGCCAGGCTGATTGGCCATCTCTGCCCAACAGATCCTGCCCTCACAGCTCAGGGCTCTGGGGCTGCCTGGCAATCAGCTGTAGCTGGAGTTTCAAAGAACACATCCCATCATCATCACAGCCTTTCCCTGGCGGCTGTTACGCACACACTTCCCAGAGCCAGTCTCTAATTGGATGCTTTGGAAGTTTAGATTTATCAAAAGCAGCCCAAGACTGTTCCTTTTCCCCCCATTAATACATTTTCATTAGTGTCTGACCAGCAGCTGCTGGCTAATCTCCCTTTTATCTCCTCAGCACATCAACACAGCTTTTTCCTTCCTGTCAGTGATAGCACTGTGCTTTCATAGCTCCCATATCAAGGCAGAGATCTCAGTCCCTCGCAGAATCCATTCAAGGGCATTTGCAATGTGGACAGTAGGTTGAATTTAGATTTAAATAGGACAAGGAAACATATTTGCATTAATCTTAACATGGAAGTTAATTAATCAATCTTAAACATGGAAATACCTACTTTTGAAATCCTTGACAAACCACAGGTAGTTCTGTGGTCCTGTCAAAAGATAAAAAATAAATTAAAAAATGTTATTTCAGAAAGAACTTTCATTGTGAAAAGGCAAAATTATAAGCAAATAAGCACCAAAATGACCTGTGGTACATCTTAAAAAAACTGAATTTTATAAAATTAAGGAGTACTTAATAGGGAATATGAAAAAAGGAAAAATCTTGTTCTGCCCAGCTGTTTCATCAACAATTATTTTTTTTGTCTGGTGGAAGACACCTGCTGCACAACAAAGCAAAATACACTCCAAAAAAATTGGTAGTGGGTCCAGGAAGAGCTTTACTTCACAAAGAAAGATCTCTTATGAAAAGGGCCCTTTTCTGTGCATACCTAGTACATTTATTATTTTCCTCATGATCCAGTGTCCTGAGGCTTGGTGCTTAGAGATGAGCTGCAATGAACCCTTGGTCATCTCTGGGATTGAAAGCTGTACTTATTTTGCTATTGAGAATTTTGCTGTTGTGAGGCCTTTTTGTTCCTTTCCATTGTGCAGGGGGGACTTAAAAGAAGAACAATATTACTTGTCTGGGGAGATCTGTTCTACATTTACCTTCACTTGACTAAGATTTGGACATTCCCTTTCAAATTTCTAGTGTCTAATGGGTCCTGAAAACCAATCACTTCAGGGGAGGACATGACTGAGAAGGACCTGAATGTGCCTGAACTTACACAAGCTGCAGTGGGAAGTACTGCATGACATTAATCAGATTTTCAAAGCTTTTTTTTTTTTTTTTTTTTTTTGTGGCTGAAAAGGCAAAAAGGGTCTCCTAAAAATATCCACAGGATTTTCAAGCAAATTAGGTACTTTTTAACTGTTAATTTTACCTCAAAGTTAAGCACCTGGTAAGGTTTTTGAGTGACCTTCAGCAGTTTGAGTATGTCCTTGTTTCTTTGGTTCTCAAAATACATTTGGAAAGACAGTCAAAAATAGATGGTTCCATGCTGAGAGGTAGAACCAGAAATGGAATTTTGTGTAATGTGATAATTCAAATGTCTGCAAGGTGGACTCGCTGTGAGAGAAAAATACATTTTAAAGGGTTGAACATATGTTGAAAAGAAATATTATCTGAAATAATTCTGCATCTGCGTTTGGGAGACATTTTCCTTGTGTTCAATGGCACAAAAGATGACAAGGAAAGCTTCTAGTGGAATTTTGGGGCTTTTAGTCCATAAGGAGGAGGAGGAACTGGACTGTTCACAGGTTATTTTGCTAGGCAACTCTGATGTTTTACTTCTTTTTTGTTTGGCTTGATAGGGAATGAATCATCAGTTTCTGCATCATGCTGAGGTGTGAAACCTGGTGTGCAGCTCTTGTTTGTCTGGCTCCTGCAGCCCCCGTGTCTCAGACTGGCTGAGCTGGGCTCAGGCAAGGCTGGGGTGGTGAGTTACTGCTGCAGAGCACTGGGACAGCCTGCCCTGTGCCTTGGGCTGCTTTTTTAGCTATAATAGGTCTAAAACTCCCAAGTAATTCTTTCAGAGTTGGAATTTATTACCAGTTGCAAAGAGGACCTGAGTGTCTGTGTTTGTAGGTGAAATAATGAACATATTCCAATAATGTTGGAATGGAGCAGTGGGGATGGCTTGGCTTTCCAGCCAGGGCCACTTCAGAGCATGTGCTGCCCTTAAGGACTGTCCTGAGTAATTAAGAGTCTCTGATGAACATTGGCATCAGTGTGGCACTGCAGAGGCTGCATTACCTTGCTGTACCCAAAGCTGGGTGTGTGGAGGAGCTGCTCACTGCTGTGTCTGAGCAAGTTCTTTCTGTGTTGTTGCCACACAAATAAAATGGCAATTTTCTCTCATTTTCCTCTGATGTTGGGAAGGATGAAAGTTTGACAAGAAAGTCTCACAGATATGGATGCTTAGCAGAAAGATTTTTAAATGTGGAGTTTGATGAAGGAATAGAGTTGGAAGCAAGTTTTGATATAGAAGAAAAGAATTGCTGAGCCAGTCTCACTGGGTAACCAAGGAGGCAAAGGGTGTGTGAGTTAGAAGGGGTTTTATGGCTTAGAGCAAAAGATAAACCCACCCCAAACAAGAAGATGTTTTTACCAAGCAGAAAGAGAGCACAGGCAAACAAGGCAGCAAATGCTGCAAGTAGAAAAAAGGTCTCAGAATTTTCCACTGCAAGAAAACTGAAAACCAACTTCCAGCTTAAACTGTAATGTACTGACTTTTAGTGATTGAAGAACAGTAACAGGAATATGGTAATTACAGTAGTTATGATAGGCTATAGGTAATAGTTAAGGTATAGATTGGTTCTGCTGTATTGAGATGCTCAGTAAAGTCTATAATGCATTGTGACCAAAAGAAAAGTGTATAATGCATTGGAACCAAAACCAAAGGGTCTCCAGGCCTGCCTGCAGCTGGAGCTGACAGCTGTGGGCACAGCTCTGTCACCCACAGCCCTGCACTGCTGTAACCTCTTGGATGGAATAAACTGCATTTTGTATACATTAAACTGCATTTTGTATACAATAAACTGCGCTTTGGAGAGCCCCTGGAGTCCCACATCCCTCATTTCAGCTCTTACACTCTACAGAAATAACCTTGGAAATGCCAGCATCAAGAATGGCAACATGTTTGGTGGCAGGATGGGTGAGAGGTCACACAGTCACTTCACAGAAGTTCTATTGAATTGTGTTCACCTCCTCTGCATGCCCTTGGCATGCCCAGCTGGAGAGAAGTGTTGGAAATTGGAATGGTTATGGATGACAAGCATCAGTGCCTTGGTAAGAAAATGTAACTCGAATCATGGTGATTTCAAATTAGAGAAGGGGAGCAAGGAACTATTGTGAGCCTTGTTGCTTGATGGAATGTTAAATTCCAGTGAGTTCTCCCCATGTGCTGTGGTTCTAGGCCTCACCAAATTACAATGGTGACTGCACTGTGTTATAAACTCTTCCTTTTTGTAGTAAATCCTGGCTTGCATGAGAGAAAAATTCAGTGGGAATATCAGGATGGAGAGGAACCTTTCTGCTTAACTCCAAGTTTCTGGACAATTTTGCATTAAGGCTTCATCACTCCTTGTGTTTCACCTCTGCTCTTCTGCACGGTTGCCTTTTGTAGCTGGAAGGGGAGGGGAAGGAAAGGCACAACAAACAGGCACAAGAAAGCTCTGGGAGTGAGGCTAAGAGCATTTAAAGGAGAGCTTATCCTTGCAGTGTGCTGCTGATGCCCATGGGCTGTTCTGCACTTGCACACACAAGTTTTAAATGTTAGCTGCTCTGTAATGCTGATGGACACATAAATAACTGCTCAGGCTTCTGCTCCAATCTGGAAATGCCAAATAGCTGAACATTTAACTTAAATATTTTAGATTTGGAGTGCTCTTGTCACAATATTGACTTTTATTTGCTCAGCACTAAGATCAGGGTGTACCACAAGACAAATGGTCTCTTGTTATGTAAATAAGTGTAGAGTCAATAATCACAGCCTGTTTCCTATCCTTCTTTCCTCCCTTCCTTTAACAAGAATGTTGCCATTGAAAGGGGGGATTTTATTTTGCCTCCATGATGCAGAAACTTAATTGCCAGGCAGTCTTATTGAAGGGTTTGGTGAAGAACTGAAATACTATTTTGCTTAATTGTTCAGTGTGGATTCTTATTATTAGCTACTAATAAAAAGAAAAAGCTTGCCCTGGTAATAAAATACATGGTACTGAAGGGACTTTACTTTTGTGTGCACTTTTGCTAGACAGGAGCAAATTATTTAAATAAACATTTGCTTTGAGGTGAAAAAAACTTCTTAAACTAGAAATAGCTGCACCACCTAGGTAAAAATCCAAGACAAATTAGAGGGTGAAAGGATGAATAGCTGGGAATCTGTTCTGTGGTTACAGATGAGGCTGTCCAAATGAGAATATAATACAAAATGATACATTCTAGGAAGCTTTATTAATGTTGCAGTGGTGAACTCTTGTTTTTTACTGTCAAATTTCCTAGAGGAGAGCCAAGCAAATGACAGGCATTGCTGGAAGTGGATGTACCCAGAGGAGCACATCCATGCCACACCAGGGCTCTGCTGTGCCCCAGAGCTCAGCCCCATGGGACACTCTGGGACTCTGATGTGGGGAATTTGCCATTCAGCCCTTGGTTATTTTATTTTACAATCAAAGTGTTACACAGATCATCCCAAGGGGCTCCTCCCCAGCCTTCAGAGCTGGACTGTTGCACAAATGTAGACTGGAACCCCAATTCTCCTTTCAGTTCTGGTTTCCGTGGCTTAGCTTGTAAGAGATGGGACCAGCCAAGTTTATACCCTGGAAGGGGTAAAGAAAACCTGAGTGGCATGGACAAAACAGAGAATGGCTGTTTGGTGGGAGGAATTACACTGCAATGGCCCTGCAGGATGCAGGTTCACCTTAAGAAAAAGTGTTTTGTCAACAATGGGAAAAGTCTGCTTTGTTTACACTTTCCATTCACGCTGCTCCTGCAGGCACTGGGCTTTCCTAACAAAACATAAGATGTCCATTATCTGAAGGTATTGTAGAAATACAGAGTGGATATTGGCAAACCATGGCTGAAATTCTGTTGAAGATCAAGAAAATCAATATGAAGCTTGATTCTTGAATCACAAGCAAATCTGGATATGAATTCCCTGTGAAGGTCTTGGTTACTAGGTAGTTATGAAATAGGGAGGCAGATGTTTGTCAAATAATTGTTGAATGCTATATATTCAGTAAGTATCTATTTTATGGAGGAAGTTTTAAATTACATTTCATGATAACAGTTGTTAAAGGTCCATGGAAACAGCATGGTTAATTTTTACACACATTAATTGGAAAGCATTGTCGTGGAAGCAATGGATGAACATCATTTCCTTTTCCAAGGGAAAGGGTTGCTGCAGTGAGAGAAGAGGTTACAATTATAATGACAAGCAATTGAGATTATTTGAAGAGAATCTACTGAAAGTTAAACATTTCTGAAGTTTCTGTATTTTCCATCCATGAGCTGTGGAAGTGCTTTTTGGGCTTGCCTTTCCTCCATAATTAGCAGCAGGTTACATTGCTTCTGCTTGATAAGCCATTAGTTATTAGTATGGTGCTAAATTTGCCCTTGTACCAAATGACCCAAAGGGGAAAAGCTGTCTGTTTGACTGCAATAATAATAGCTTTTAACAATTGGATTTACTTAGCTAGATGTTAATTGATCCACTTACAACCTTCTGCAAAAAGAGTTTGTGAATGTTACACAAGACTGGAGAGAACTGCAGGCAAAAATTAGAAGACAGCTGGTGAATTAAGGGTTATGAACTGCCAAGTTCTGTTGAAGGAAAACTACATTTCCAAAAAGGTCTTTGTAAGTGCTGAGCATTAAAAAAAATCCTGCCAAGTTGATCTGGGGATGGAGGTGTGAGCCATCACTTTATTACAATACAGTTACTTGTTTATTCTCTTGCTCTCCTTGGGGCTGAAGAGTGGAAAGGTGCTTGGAGGGTGTCCATGATTATGAAATCAAAAATTAGAAACTTTAAGGAAAAAAGTTTCTGTGTCCAATAATCTTCCAAGAAAAACAACTGACTGATGTGCTGAAATTTGGCAACTGGGATATCCTCAGCCTTGTGTAAGATGATAAATAGCATTTTAAATAGGCAAGGAGTTGCAATTTCCCTTCAGCAGAGCAGCATTTTAGCCCAAGATCCACAGGTTTCTGATCCTTTCCCTCTCTTAGAACCTTTCTACTTTATTTAATTGTAACCAGTTTTGATCTGCCCCATTCCAAGTAGAAGAAAACTCAATCCCCATGAGCTGGTGGTCTGTCTGTCTGTCTGTCTGTCTGTCTGTTGGGATATCCATTTAGCTATGGACACACAGCTGGCTGGCTAACACACTCTTCCAGGAGAGAAAAGCAGCTTCTGCATGGACCTGGTGATCAGACTCAAGTATATTTCCCTCCTTAGCCATAAGCATTACCAAGAAAAAATAATTACAGGGGAACTTAAATAAATAATTTGATTGCATGTCTGCAATTCTGAGTGGCACAAGAATTTACATGGACAGGGAGTATTATTGACCTGTTTATCACATGGGGGTGCTGAAGTCTTCATGGGTAATGTCTTCTGGGTACTTTCTGAAGTAAAGCAAACCCCAAAACTTTATAAAATGGAATTAGATGTCCATTACAGCACATCTAGTGCTACACCAATGAAATAACAGAGTTCAGAAAGTTTGCCATCCCTGCTGTGCTAACTTGAGAGTCTCCAATGGCTGTTTCTGAACCTCCTTTTCTCCATGCAGTGTCCCTGCCCATGGCAGGCAGCTTGGATCTCTGAGGGCTCTTCCATCCCTGGCCATTTGTCAGTCTAGGATTCCATGTCAGACCAGGCTCCCAGCTTCCCAAAGCAGGATTAATAACAGTGCCTGTTTTAAAACAGGCTCTGGTTAGAGAGGATGGCAGCATTTGTTCCATTTACAGGCCTGAACTGTCCCAGTCAGCACTGAGCCCCTGGGGAAGGCAAAAGCAGGGCTGAGCAGAGGAGCTGCAGCAGAGCAGGGAGAGGGATGGTCCAAGAGCAGAGCAGGGAAAGGGATGGTCCTAGTTCAGAGCAGCAGGGAAAGGGACGGTCCCAGTGCAGAGCAGGGAAAGGGATGGTCCCAGTGCAGAACAGGGAAGGGATGGTCCCAGTGCAGAGCAGGGAAAGGGATGGTCCCAGTTCAGAGCATGGAAAGGGATGGTCCCAGTTCAGAACAGGGAAAGGATGGTCCCAGTTCAGAGCAGGGAAAGGGATGGTCCCAGTGCAGAGCAGGGAAAGGGATGGTCCCAGTGCAGAACAGGGAAAGGGATGGTCCCAGTTCAGAACAGGGAAAGGGATGGTCCCAGTTCAGAGCAGCAGGGAAGGGATGGTCCCAGTTCAGAACAGGGAAAGGGATGGTCCCAGTTCAGAACAGGAGAGGGATGGTCCCAGTTCAGAGCAGCAGGGAAAGGGATGGTCCCAGTGCAGAGCAGGAGAGGGATGGTCCCAGTGCAGAACAGGGAAAGGACGGTCCCAGTGCAGAGCAGGAAAGGGATGGTCCCAGTGCAGAGCAGGAAAGGGATGGTCCCAGTGCAGAGCAGGAAAGGGATGGTCCCAGTTCAGAGCAGCAGGGAAGGGATGGTCCCAGTTCAGAACAGGGAAGGGATGGTCCCAGTGCAGAGCAGGAGAGGGATGGTCCCAGTTCAGAACAGGGAAGGGATGGTCCCAGTGCAGAGCAGGAGAGGGATGGTCCCAGTGCAGAACATGGAAAGGGATGGTCCCAGTTCAGAGCAGCAGGGAAGGGATGGTCCCAGTGCAGAGCAGGCTCTGCTGTGGTGATTTCCCCACTGGCTGAGTCCCTGAAAATGGCTGATAGCAGCTGTGACAGGAGACACCTGGAATTCCAGGTTACCTGCTAAACCTTGTGAATTTAAACCTTTTAGAATTTGATGTGAGCTGGTGGTGCTCACTGTACCCAGTGTGTTGATGGACTGAAAGCCTGGCAGTGTTATTCCTCTCACTAAGGTTTAATCAGTGTTCTGATTTCATCTGCCAGGCCAAGGCTCTCAGTCTGCACGAGAACATTGGGACTATGATGGGCATAAAATGATACTGCACAAAGCAATGCTGGTCTCATCTTCTGTGTGCTGTGTGTACAGCTACAGACAGTTTCTAGCTGTGACCTTACTCTCAGTGTCTCCAGAACAACAACAATTAAAAAAATGCATGGGCAGATATTGGTTAAAGCATTTGGAAAAGCATTGCCCCTTAGCCATGCTTTTGTAAGCATTGTTCTTTCCAAAATCTTGATCCATGAATTTACTAGCTTTGAGAAATCAGATTTTTATTTTTTGAGGGAACACTTCCAGTATAGATCTATTTCACCAGAGCTAATTCTTACTGACTTCAGTAAATTCAGGATTTAAGTTCAAGCTGCATCCTACAGCTCTCATTTGCTTCCTTAAAACTGCAGTCCACCATTTAACAAGGCTGAGGCTCTGAAAGGCTGATATCCACTGAGAGTAAAAAAATAACTTACAAGCTCTAAACCTCCAGCATTTTGTTTTATACCTAACAGTCCTTTTTTTGGCAGAGTCAAGAATTATGGTATGCACACATTTACAGAGTTTAGTATCTTTAATTGGCATTTCTAAAAATAGCTTTATTTGCAGTAATTTTTTTTTCAATTTCCTAAAAATATTTTATTCCAACTATATGGCTCTAATGTGATCTTCATTTCTGTGCTCTGGTTGCTGAGGATGCTCAGTGCTAACATTTGGAGAGTTGCTGGCAAGTCAGTAAATTCTGTTCTTCTTCACTCCTGTAGCAGCAGAAGCTCACTGCACCTTCTTAAAGACCTGCTTACATGTGACTCCACACACTCTTATTTCCTAGGAAGAGAAAATAGAAACCACAATTAGAAAACCACAATTTTAACTTAGAACACAAACATTATGGATTCATGTGTACATCCAGCTGAATTTGAATAGATTGTTTTAATTAAATTAAATTGGGAGGCTCGTACATATTTTAGCCTATTTTTCATCCTGAAAGAAAACATCTGGTTTGGGTTTGGTTTCTGCTAAAAGGTGGAGCAAGGGAGGTTATTTTGGGATCTCAGATCTTAAAGGGCCAAATACATTCCTGGTGCATCATTCTTGATTTGCAGCGAATAATATGGAACTGCTTTGGGCCTTTGGGAGGGGCATTCTCTGGTTTGGGGACATAGAGCAGTGGGGATGGATTTGCCTCTGAGTCTCTGTGGTGACAGCTGGTGGCTGAAGGCTGCACAGTCAGAAATCAGGGTCACCTCAGAACACAGAGCTCTGGCTACCACAGGCAGGGGACTGCACACAAGATTTGCTCCAGGCCTGTCCACCAGCAGAGCACAGAGGGTTTGCCTGAGCCTGAGCACCCTGGATGCAAAAAGGTGATTCTGAGTGCCACAGGAGCTTTGGGAGCCCTCCCTGTGATCTCTGCCTCTCTGTGAGCTGGGCATGGGCAGGGGCACAGTTCCCATCCTGGGCTGGGGTTTTGAGGCTGCTGCTGCTGTTTCCTGCTCACCCATCCCCATTCCTGAAACTCCTCAGGTTCCACCTGGGGAGTGCACACAGGTGTGTGCCTGGGGCAAGGTTCAGGTGCAAGGAAAACCAGTGTGGAAGCTCTTAAGGGACATAAAGACAGTGCTGATGCATGACCCAGCAGAAGGGATACACTTTCCAGCTCAAGATGAGACTTTTAATAAAGCTCCCAGAATATTTTGATGAAGTTATGCATATTTCTTAGGGGGGACTTTGATTAAATGACTTAAAAAAACCCTTGAACTAGGTCAATAATCTTAATTGACATATTATGGCTGCTCTGGGAACCCCAAAGAAGGGGAGAGAATGATGCATCTGACTCCATGGATATCAGAAGGCTAATTAATTACTTTATTCTACTGTATTATTCTAGACATCTAAACTGAATCTGCCAAGCACTCAACTGCACAGAACTGCCCAGAATCTGGTGACTGTCACCCAACAGTCCTGACACACACACACACACACACCTGGGCCTGACAGGCCAAGGGAACAAAACCATCACTGTGGGTAAACAATCTCCATATTGCATTCTGCTGTGGCACAAACACAGGCACAGCAAATGATAAGAATTGTGTTTTCTTTCTCTGATGTTCAGAGAATGTGAAACCCAGCAATATTCTTGGGGAGAATTGTGCCTTGCTTTTCTCTGTGAAGGGAAATGTGGGGCTACAACATATGTTGCTCAACCCCAGTAAGAGAAAGTTCTTCATGCTGGCTTGGTGGAACAAGAGACTGATGCAGTGACTTTGGCTGGGACCTGTTCTCTTCACTCCTGCAGAGGTAACCCAGAAGAAGGAATGTGCAATAAGGGCTGAGAGATTTGCTGACAGTGACAAAAACTATGGAGCAGAAGCAATCAATACAATAGAAAAGGGCAATAAAACTCAAAAGGAAATGGGGAATGGTCAAATAAGTCACTCACATAAAATAAAATCCAAAAAAGAACTACAAAGTACAGACCACAGAATGAAATAAGGGAATAGGAAGCGATAAACTACTGAAGGATGTGGTCCTGCTTTCTGCAGAACTGTGAAAAGAATAAATTAACACTTGGCTCATTGTGTAAAGTTCAATAGGATCATAAAGGTATTGAAGTATCCATTCTTTAAAGGTAACTGCTCATTGTATTAAAGCTCTCTCAAAAGGACAGGACCCAGTAATCTTAGCTGGTCAAAAATAAGATACTAGAAGGGACTCTACTGTACTTTTGATGGAGAGAGCTGCATTAACAAGGATTAGAGAAATAGAGGACATCTTTTGAAATCCATGAAATATCAGAAGTGAGAAAATTGAAAGATTGAGGAGTGGGCTCTAAAATACTTGGTTACTTCTTTTGCATGAATTAATTTTGGAGTGACTTCTGCACACATGGGAGACAGATTGTGGTAAATTTTCCAAGTGCCAGTGAGTGAATGCATGAGCTGGCAGGTATAATCCAGAATTCCTCCCAGCCTTCTGAAAAGCAGCATCAGAGCAGTCAGGCTACCCTGAGCTACATAAACTGGCACTAGACACAAGTATTTGAGCAACAGAATCTGAGTTTCTGCCTTCTAAAATCAACCTCCAGACAAGGACAAGTCCAGAAAGTGCTCTGGGCATGGAGGGCCAGGGCCAGGCTGTATGGCCAGGGCAGGAATCAGAATAAGGAGAACAGAAACCAGGGCTGAAGGAACTGCTCTTGGAGACAGAAGATGGGAGGAGATAATGCCTGGGAGCTAGCAGAGGCAGAGAAATCCAAGAGCAATGTGAGCCATGGTTTCTGTGTGCAGGGCTGAGGGCAGCCAGTGTGAGCTGAATTGGGGCAGGCACTGGATGGGAGCTGGGCTGTCCCAGCAGAGCTGCTGGAGCTGTCCCAGGGCTGTGCAGCTGCCATGGCCCTGCCTGCCTGCCTGCAGCTGGGAGGGAACAGTGTGGGTGGGGATGGACAGAGAGCAGAGATCTCTGCAGCCAGGGCAGGAACCTGGGGTTCATTGCAAAGGGCCTGGGTGCAGGGCCCTGCTGGGAGCTGCCAGGCACAGCTCAGAGCAGGACTGAGAGAAGAGAGGGGAGAGAGGGTGAGAGGGAAAGAGAGAAAAAGGGGTAAGAGAGTAAAAGGCAAGAGCTAAGAGAGTAAATGGCAAGAAGCAAGAGAGCAAAGTTCCCATTACAATGCAATAAATCTTCTTCTGTGTTGAATATTCTGATTCTCACTAACCAATCTAGCACAAGATACAAATCCTATAGCATTTACATACAGCCTATAAGAATCATTACATTCCCATACTGTGCTACATTTTAAACCCTAAAAACTCGTCTTTGGGCCCCTTCTGCCAAGCTGGCAGGGTCTGCTCTGAGCCTTGGAGCTGTCTGCAAGCAGAGGGTGTTGTTCCATCAAAAGGGGATCACCTTCAGCCAGCCATGCCATTGTTTTCCAGTTGCTCAGTGACTAAAGGATCTCAAAGCTTGCTTTCATTTCAATCTTGCTTATAGTTTCCATATTCTCAAAATCTTTTGCCAGGCAATCATATTGATAAGGCTTTCCTGTTTCAGTGTGGAAATACTGACAGGGCCTTCTTGGAGGGAGTGAGCCTGCACAGGAAATTTGGGCATCTCATTTACTGCTGCCTCCCCTCCTCCAGGTGAGGAGGGAACACTTCACTTCTCCCCTGGAAGGAGAATACTGAATTGGCTGATTCTGCAGGCACTATTGCAGCTGCCAAAATCCAGGCATGTTGAATTTTTTCTGGTGCCCTGCTCCCACAGGTTAACATGGAGTGCCCAGCCAGGTTTACTGGGTGCTGTGGAATCCCAATTAGACGAAAAACATATTGCAGAACCTAGTTTTGATGAACCAACATAGCAGGCTTTATTTACAGTGAATTGTCATCTTGACCTAGTTTGATGTGGACGTTTCTTTCCTAAAAATTAATTAAAGCAGAAAAATATTTGGTTTTATTTTGCCCACAGGACAGCATATTGTACACAGTTGTGACATTTGACAGTATTTCTTAAACCAAGACTTTTGCTAAAATTGCCAATGTACTGGACAATTGATTTCATGTACATGATCATGTTTCTGAGCCTCAGCTGTGAAGTCCTCACTCACACAGCAACCTTCTCCTGCCTGTGCTGCACCAAGGCCAGGTGGGGAGATCTGTCATGCCCATTCCTCTCCTCAGCTGCATTCTGGAACCACCAATACCTCCTCAAAATTATGTTTACTAATAAGGGGCTTGAGGTGCTTCTGCAAGGATTTGATAACTCTGCTACTGATTTGAACATTTAGAATGCATCCATTTAGATTGCTGAATGCTAATAGCACTGCACAGGGAGGAGAAATGGAGGTTGGAGTTTATTATCCCAGCAGGAACACTGCCTTTTACTCACACTGATGACAGAGTGAGGATGCTATAAAGAGTTATAGGACAAAAGAACAGGCATCTTCTTTCAAGTCCTGTTAATTTAGAAGGATAAAAATGACTATCTGAAAAAACCATCAATTTCAAAAGCTTAATTGCCATTTCAGTTCTCTAGGCTATAATGTAGTGTGGCCTGTAATTATTTTAAAAGAACAATTGTGTATTTTTCCCTTGCTTTTGGGTGCTCACAGCTCCCACACTGAGCATTTTACAGACTGTGAGGGACATTCTGGTAAATGTCTTCCTCCTGTGCACATTTCAGCCTGGTGAGTCTGGACAGACACTGAGCACAGAAAGAGCATTCAAAGTGGTCACGCTTTGAAAGGCACAGAAAAACATAATGGCTCCAAATGAAATTGTTGCTTTAGAAACAATTCAAATGCTGCACCAATACCCAGTCATGTCCAAGTAAGCCAAAATGACACAGCCCATTCCCTGCTGTGTTGTATCTATCCATGTGAAGGGAGGGGCATTCCAAACCTCTTGCATGATCTTACCAGGTGCATTTCATCTCCTTCAATCCACTGGGTCCAACCACGGCCCTCCTTCTCTCCATTCTGCACACAGAGCAGCTTATCTCCATCCCAAGACACAGTGGTCTGACAAAACAGACATGTTTGGGATTACTGTGATATTCTCTGATATTATGATTAGTTTCTGTGAAGCAAAACTTATCTCTAATGATGAAAGTATATCTCATGAAAAGAATGATGGGATAGTGTTGTACCACTTAGGATAATCACCTAAGAAATGAGCTTGAATAGAAAGTTGCTGCCCAACTGCCTGCCATGAACTGGAAGGATGAGATAAAGCAAGAAAAAATACCATCAAAACCATTCTGTAAAACACACTCCTCTCTCCCTGCTGAAAAATGCAGCAGCAGAAGGGCCCTTCAGCCTAACACTGTATGTGCAAAAGGAGCTGAAAAGTTAAGATCCAGCCTGGATTTTTCCACCCTAAGAATGATTCCCCAGCTGCTCTACCTGAGAACAATTCCCATTGCCTGTGGATGAACAAAGCTTTTGAACACTGAGCTGGCTCTTCCTCATTCTCAATCTGCCTTCCTTGCCCCAGCAGAGTGGTTTGGAAGTGCCAGCAAGTTGGGAACTTTGCAGCATCCTGCAGAAAAAAGGCTGGGGGACTTCTCGAGCCAGGACTGGCAAAGTCAAGAGTCAGGTGCAGTAATCAATACTGCAATAATAATCAATACTGCAATAATAATCAATACTGCAATAATCAATGCACCAATACTGTGTGAATATTGGTGCTGTCCTGGGGGCTCAGGAAAAGCTGATTTATAAAATTCCTTCAGTGTATGATAGTGCAGCCTGTTCCTCTGGTCAGCATTTACTGACAATTTGCCTTTCCCATCTCCCTGAGACAAAGAGAAGCAATGCTCTGTAAAACATTTACAGAGGGAGGAGTGGTGACAGTTTGTGCTCCATGAGGATAGTTTAACATTAATATTAGCACATGGCCTGTAAATCAGCTTCTTTGAAGGCACTCTGAGGACTAAACAGGGAATTGATGTCTGCCTTGTAAAAGGCTTCAGCCACTACTGGCTTGAGCAGTCAGATATGGAGAGATGAAGAATTTTGATCTGTCATTAAAGGACACTTCCTGCATCCATCCTGTGTAGTTCCTAAGAGAAAAAGTCAGCCTGCATTCTTCCTTCTGGTAATTAAGCCCAGTTCAACGCTCAAAATCTATCCAGTCCTATTTATTTAATCTATGTATGTCACAAACAATTAATTCTTAAATGACACCCATGACAGGCACAGTCTTTGAATGAGTGCAGGCAGCAGCCTCCTCCCCTGGGAAGCTTCAGACTAAAGCAGCATGGAAAATGAATCACTCCAGAGTGCCAGGACAGATCATCACGGGCAAGGCAATGGGATTGACCCCTTCAGTCTGTCTGCACCACATGGGGGCTCTGAGAAACATGGGGGCTCACGTGTCCTTGCTAAAAATCTCTCTCATTTAGAAAATGCATTCACAAATGCTTCTGTTCTCTTTTGTAAAGTGATATCTTTAAACCAAGCAGTAGATAACATTCTATGAAACCATATCCTTTTAATGCAAAAAATGCTAATGCAGGAAGGAACAACATATTTGGGTAAAACTGTAGTTATTGTGGTCACCATAACCTAAATCCTCTCCCATGTCTGAATCTGCACACATCCACTGAAGGGATAGAAGATAACAAATAATAGGAGTCAAAGTGAATAATGTTTAATTTATAAGTTAACATAGCTACAAATGTCTGATTCTAAAAAACGAATGTAACAATGAATGGTGAGTTGTAGATGTGAGGGATACTGTGGAATGAAGCATTTGTATGTGGAACTTTGCTCAGTAACTCCACTTATTTATATCCATTGAGTATTAGTTTTATCTTTATTCTAGCTTAATAGTTAAATTTGGTGGGTTTAGATGTGAATTCAGAGGCAAAACACCCTGATAAAGTAGGATCCAACTTTATTGGTCCTAATGTTCAAAGTCAGTTGAGAGTGTTACACTGATTTAGTACACTTGGGGGAAATGGGGAAATAGAGAAATATTTGTAGCAGCACAAGGAAATGTTAACTTTTAGCCTCCAAGGGTGACTGAAATTGTTTCATCTCAGAAAACAACACACTTTTTTCCTCAGGATTTTTTTTTTTGTTTTTCCAGTCAAGATTAGAAATTGCTTTTTGCAATTTGGTGATAACCACGAAGAGTCTAAACCCACAGACATTACCCAAGCTGTCTTATCAGACAATATTCTCAGGTATCCTCTGCCTTCCCTTTGAGAAATATAAAATACTGAGGGATGAGTAAACCACACAATTCCTGATTTCTGTATGTAGCTGTTTTGCTCTGAAGGTTATAAAGGGTAGAATACATTGCAAGAGAACATAATGTCATTTTCTTTGCTAGCAGGAACAACCACTTTAATCAGTGGCATCTGTATCCTTTCTTTAGGTCAAACTGTAATGTATCAATGTCTCTTTTATTAAACTAATACACAAAATATAAAATTCTCTTTTAACTCAGATTAAAACACATCCTGCCACCTCAAATGCCTCTACTGAGACACACAGTGAGTGTTAGCTGAGGCTGAATTGCTCTGGCTGTTCCTGTGCACTGGCTGCTGCCAACATCCCACCCTCTACAGCACCCAAACCTGAGCAACACTTGCTTTACAACATTCCCAAATATCAGAATCAGAACATAAAAACAATACTCCAGAAGTACTGTAGGGCAAATGTTGTACCTATGATCTCTCTTGCAAGGATTTATTTTTGAGGATTGTTTCAGGACCTTGCCATGGTATAATCAGGAGCTTGCAGAGTGCTAAGGTAGCTCTGTGTGACCCTCTGGCTCTTCCTGGCACATGCTCCCAAGAGAAACAAACACTTTACCTCTTCTGTAAAGCTGCTTTTCCTAGCAAAGTGTGCCTTTGTAAGGAACCTTGTTTGCCCCCATTTTGGTAATAGCATTACCCAAGGGCTGCCTGGTTACAGAGCTGCTGCCACCTGCCCAGAAGGACTGAAAATCCTGCCCAGGGTGGGGGCCAGGGCAGCCCAGGCACTCAGCTCCTGCTCCTCATCCTGCTCCACAGGAGGGGAGCAAACCCAGGGGACACTGCAGAGCTTTCAGTGACAGAATTAACCAGCTGGAAATGGAGCATTTCTCTAAAACTGAACTCTGCCTTCTCGAGCACCTTGTACTACTTGATATAATAATAAATGGCAGTCACTGTTTATTCCTTTCAACTACATAGTGAGTGCATCATCTAGTTCACCATAAGCAAGCTTGACTCTTGCTTGCTTTCCACCTGCTCATACTTAGCCCTAAGATGAACACTTCCTGAGCCATGTGCATGTAATTCTGTAGGAAAATTCAACAGAGAATGGTGATGGGTGCAATTAGTCAGCAGTTCTATCAGTAATACTAAAGGAATGCCAGGAAAGGGGATGGAGTGAGGTAAAAACCTGGGAGTCTTGCCTCAATTTAACTCTTCCCAAAAAATCCAACCACCAACACTGCACATTTTTCAGATTATATACACTTTGTTCTTGAGGTGTAATACTAGAGAATGGAGCTCTTCTGGGGAGTAGAAAAGCCCCTGAAGCCTGAGAACACAAAAAATGTTCAAATTTTCTTTAATTTTATGGTTTCTGTAGTGTTTCACTTTTTGTGTACTTTGATATTCTCCTTTTATTACTTAGGCATCCACATACTTTTGTTAGTGATTTAATCTCTTTGTGTTATGAAGTTTTAAATTCATATGCATAGCACTGCCTAAATCTTCCTGAATATTAAAGGTGGAGGAAATGATAATTAAAGTATTCTCGTTACTGTTTCCAGTTATGACACGAGGTAGATTTATTAAATGAAATATTTAGTAACCCCTAAGCAAATTCTTGACTACATATTCTGCTTTTTCTTTAGCAGCAGCAGCTGTAGTGAAATGTTGCACAATTTCAGCTTCCAGTGGCAAATCATCCAGTGACTTTTGTAATTTACTGAAGCAGTCATCAAACATGTGATCAGAGAACTTTGCATTTCCCATTGAGGTCTAAGTGCACAGACATTTGGTGCTGGCTCTGCACAATATTTCTCATTCCCCTGCTGGCAATTCCTGTGTGCCTGCCTGGGTCAGGGGCTGCAGCTGAGGGTGCAGAATGGATTTTACAGATGAATGGAAGAAAATAACTTTTATCCAAGTAGTTCATGAACATCTTTTGTTAATGCTACATAGATTTTTGACACATTGCCTTTACAAGTATGAATTGCAGCTCCCACCTTTCATCAAAAATATGTTATTGATTTCTATCTCTAGCACAAACACAGCAGCATCACTTCTATTTTTCTCCTGCTTCCCTCAGTGCTCTCTCTATATTTGGAGCACCAAATGACTGCAAAGCCAGGCATGCACCACACTCCCTGCTCCATCTTCAGCCAGTAAGTCTCTGCTTGGGAGAATGACAGCCCATTTTACAACTGTAATTATGATCTAAGAAGGATTAAAAAATGGAAAGTAATTTTTTTTAGGTCAGATGAAACAGAAAAATCCAATTTGAGCTGTGTCTTGTAAATAACACCAAAGAAAATATCCTAGAACTTTTGGTCAAACACAGCCATATCTCCAGCAAGGTGATTAACAACTTCTCAAGATAAACCATTTCATCTGTACTAAGTATCAAAGTGATACAAAAACCTCTTGTAAGCAGCTTTTTTGGGGAAAAAAATGAAGTATTGATAGAATAAACTCATGCTGATGTCCCAGACAAAGTCCAATAGCAGTGAGAGGGAATTCCCCCACGGGGTCACTCCCTATGGCCTCTGTGCAGGAGGCTCCTCCAGGGACTACAGCCTGAAACCCCTTTTGCCTCATCACATCTGCATCTGGAAGTTCAGCAACAGAAACTACTGAGAAAACAACACCAAAGCCGACAGAACAATTCCTGGAAGGATTCCTGGAATCCTTTCTCTCCAGATCCTGGTGCTGGCCAAAGGCTGAAGCTGTTTGGCCACGCTGCAGCTCAGCCATGGCAAAGTGTCCTTTGCTTCTGTCACTGTCAGCATCTCCAGGGGCAGCACTGAGAGAAAAGGGGCTTAGGATTGGATTGAAAACATTTGGATGAAAAGTAAGCTGTAGTCAGATAGGATCAGATCCTAAATGTTCCAATTCCTTGTTTTGAATCCTTGCTCATAAGAGCAACAGAGCAAAGCAAAGACAAGAGATCAAGAGATGTTCCAGGGAGTAGGAAAGTGAAGGTGCAAAGCTCTGGGCTATGCAGCTGACAATATGTGGGAGAGGAGGAGAATCAATACTTTAGACAGTGCAAACTGGTTTACTTCTTAGAAATGGTGGTTTCTTTTCTTACTGAAAGAAAATTGTATACAAGTAATACAAAAATAGGAAAACTTGTGTATATCCCATGCCAGAAAAAAAGAGTAAAACCCATCTCATCCAATTCACTCTGTGCAACGATCAGAATCGATTCTAAGACACTTACTGTTTAAATTAATGGCTATAACTGATTTATCCCCTGTGTAATTTTGGCAAGACACAATTGTACATAACACTAATGTTTTGTCATTCCAAATTGGATTTGTTAAGTCTGGTTTTCAGCTTTTCAGCAGATTCTGATTGCTCTTTCTCCATTCATAGCTCTCAGAGCTTTTAGAGTTCACAAAAAGCTGAAATGCTAAACCTATCCAAACCCACTTTCCCTGCAGAGCTTGCTTGTGCTAGCAGCAGTTCTGTGAATAACTAACTCCAAAGCTTCTAATCAGCCTCGTGGTTTAGACAGGAATCCAGTCTTGCCAAATGTGAAGTTTGTGACATTTATGTGGGCAAAGATTCCATTTGCTATCACAGTGCAAATGTGCTGAGCACATCACTTCCAGGCAGGGACTGATGGCCAAGGAGCAAGCAGGGTGGGACAAGGCAGGGGAAAGGAAACTGCTCCTCCTCACTGAGGCACACACAGAAGGGACCAGAGTCCATTCTGACAGAGCCTGAGATGGGCCAGCATGGACTTCTGCTCTCTGGAGCCTCAGAGGGTTGACTGGAGGACTTTTCTCCATCTTTTTTTGAGAGCAGTTTGTAAAGGGCCAGAAATACCAACAGAAAACTATCACAAAGTCTACCTCTTTTAAATTACACCTCCCTCCCCCCCAGAAGAAAACAAACAAACAAAAAATATCAGGGATTATGCCAATGAGGAGCTGGGGACATTACAGTACTGCAAAGAGACAGGAGGCACTGAATCTGAGAGAAGACCAGCCCCAGCAACAGTAATTCTAGAATAATGCTTGTTCCACCAAAATATATGACAAAATACTTATAAGGCCAAAAGGGCAGCAGTGGAAGGGTAAAGAAATAAAATCAGCTAAGCTAAGCTAAATCAGAGGGATCAAGTAAAGACATATTGCTGATCTGGCATCTTACTAGACAGGCACTATTTATTTAGAATCTTCTCACTCTGTGGGAGATCCCTCCTGTAATTCCAAGTACTGGAATGTTGGTTGTTGGTTGTTGTTTTTCTGGCAGCAAAGTCTCAATTCCCAAGCCTGCTCAGAACTGGATTAACAGCTGTGAATTCCATTTGTGTAACAGAGGAACTTGCCTAAATAGTTAAATAAGCTTCACAAACCATGTGATTTTGTAATAGGGCTTTATTCTGACCTTGCAGTGGTATAACTCAAATTATGGCCAGAACAAATACCTCCACTGCAGTTTTCTTGAGTACAAACCTGAGAGGAATCAGTGTCACAATTAGGAACATTTGTTAATGAAAACAGAGCCATGACCAGTTTGAACATCTTCCCTCCCTTCAGCAGGACATGGCACACTCAGGTGTCTGTGAACAGTCCTGGTGTGGCTGTTTCAAACACTCACTGACATTTCACATGGTAAGAAGTGTTCCAAATCTGATGTGGGAATTCCACAGCTCCCAAATCCTCCTCACCCTACCCCACCCCAGCAAGTCTTAACTAGGCCTACAGGTTCTGTTAGTTCCAATACAGGAAACCTAAACACCCACTTGATAACATATTCATGGTTATATCCCACTGGGATTCAGGTTTAGATAACTAAATGGTTAAGGTGTATTATTTCCCACATTCAGTTTAACATTCTTGCAGTTTTCTCTGTTTCCCAGTCCCCTGCCTTTGTCATTTCATTTCCTGCTTCAATGGAAGAAGAAAATTACTGTATCAGAGAGCACAAGGTTCTGAGTTACCAAAGCACCTCTCATATGCTTGGACAAATACTCAGATATGACACAACTCTCCTCAGCCATCCAATTCTGCTCTTCTATATTTAGAACATAAGATCTTTCTTGATTTTTTTAACACATCACTTGCCCTTAGTTTCTGTCAAAAGAGATTAATTCTGCATCAGATAGATTAATTAACAGTCTAAAATAAAGCAATTCAGTCTTTCAAATGCCTGAACAGCAGAGAATAATTATAAGGCAAAAGTTTTCTCTGACTTTAGCTGCAGAATCATTAAAAAACTAAAAATTTTAAGAAAGTGATTTTTGCATCTGAGCTATCCAATTTTCAATCCTTTGATTCATTGGATGCAAAGACTTCAATGTGAAACTTCAGCCTTGGTTTCAGCATTTTAAGGTTTTTCAGTTAACTTTTTCACAATTTCTTTACTAAACACTCAGTAAATTACACTGTGAAGGTACAGAAGGCTTATGTGCCTTGTTCCTCTGTGCTATATTCCTATGTTCCTATATTTCACACTGTAGGTGTTTCACCAGCTTCACTGGTTATCAGTGGAAAAAGGGAAGCACAACTATCTGCTGATAAATGAGAGATACTTTCAGAGATAGTTTTGGATTAATTTTTTCAACAGGGTCTTCCTCTTGCATGCACAGTAAATTTTTTCCACAGTTATGTTTATATACAAGAAACAAAGTTTCATACTTAGAACAACACCTGAGATGCTAATTAATCACAATTTGAGATTGTAGAAATTCTCTTTAAAACTGAGATTTCGTGATGAGACTGGAGCTTCACTGAGAATTAAGACAGCAGGATCAAAGACTCAGTGTGAGAAATACCAAAGCCAAAGCTCTCCATTTAACTTTAAATTTCTGCCTTGTACATTCTCCATCTGATAATGTGTTGCCAATTAAAACTATGAACAAACTCTTCAAAGCAGTAGAAGCTTAACTACATGCTCCAATTCACATCACGTGAGAAGAAATGTAACACAAATTAATGTTCTAAACTTCCTTCTACACCATCTAATGTACACCTTGGAACATTTGCAAGGAATGAAAGATGCTCCTGAACTTTCATTTTACGTTTCTACTTGAAGCTGCCAAGTTTTTAACAACCCTGCATAGTTAAGTATGGTTGAAGTTGCAGAAAGATCTCTTTCACAAAATTGCCACGTGAATAGATTTAACTTTTGTCCAGGAGATCCAATCCTGGGTGGAAAGCCTGAGGAGCACTGATACCAGCTGTCATTGTGATCTCTCCTGTGCTCAACTATCCCCATCTTTGGTTTTGCAGAACACAGAAACTGCATCTTTACCTAAACTGCAGGGCTTTAGTGTTTCCAAAGTCGCAAATTTTCACTTCCCAACAGAAACAACATCCTAAAGGACCTGATGTCACCAGCTGCTGTTCCCTCTATCCCTGCAGTGAACAGTCACCCAAAATATGTGCATGTAAGAAAGCCAGGCTGAGGGTCAGCAGAAGGACAAACTGAGATTGCTGAGGTTTATCCTTCTCAATTAACTCTGATCAAGAAAGGTCAGACAGGCTCCCAGGAGTGACCAACTACAAAAATGAAGAAAACCCTAACTGCAAAGGAGGAGAGGCCTTGTGCTATCACAAGACTGTCAAGTTCCTGATGTCAAAACTCCAACATTGAAAATAAGTATCAGTAAAACTTTTTAGCATTTCCTGCTCATGGACAGCATTGATTTGGAATTAGTGTAGTTACACTCTGCCCTGACTGGCTCAGGGATATGTTTTACAAGGGAAAGGTGAACACAATTTCAGTGAATTACACACAGGATCTAACCTGTCCACTGTGCTGATATTATTTTTACAGATATGTTAACTCTAGCTAGATGATATATTCCTCATTAAAAGAAAAAACAATCTATATGTCTAGGAGGGAAGGATTAATTCTAAGGTTATTTTTGTTAGTCTCCTGATGATTGCTCTGCTGTATAGATTAATGTTTAATATGTAATTTGTCTTATCCATGTTACTTTGTACTGCTCACGTATCGAGCTCCTTGGATAAAACTTGCCCCGTGGTCTGCTCAGTCCACAATATAAATAACAATAATTGATTCACAACCTTTCCCATCACACAGGATGACTATTAATGATTAAGCCTTTTATGGCATGCAGTTCCACAGGCTCTACATGAACAAATGGAACACCAAGAATGATATTCAACATTTGCTTTTATGGTGGTTTTCTTTGTAACACCACACATGGAGTGGTCCAGTACCTTTTATAAGCTCCGTGACTCTTCTCTCACAAGATTCCTTCTGCACTGTTGGAGTCATTTTGCTGCTTAACAACTGCAAATTTTGCCTGACATTATGGTTATCAGATTTGGACTGAAGTCACTTCAGCAAGAGAGCTTCTTGTACTGTTATTTCATTGACAAAACAGAGGTCTCGTGTAGAACAGAAATATTTAATGAGAAAATTGAACTATAAAGTGTGATGTGCTCCTACAAGGTAAATGGAGCACCAGTGGTCAGTGACCTGGACTGTCCAGCTACACCTGGAGACACAGAGACACACAGAGAGATCTCTGAGGGGTTTTGTGGAATTACATCCCTAAATCCTTCCTAAAAAAACCCAGTCAGAGGCAGTGACTACCCCTGGTTGTTTGGGGGTTTTGCCTGTTTGTTTGGAACAGGCAGGAAGCTGCTGATACCTTCTGCTTCCAAGGCTGAATAGGCATTTCCCACTAAACAGTAAACAGAGAAATGTTTGAGTAACCTTTGAAAGTAGGCTGAACTAGCTTCTATATGCCAAATCAATCAGCTGTTGTAGGGACTGAAATTCTCACTCTCTAGTTTCTTCTTTCTGGTTTAGCATTTTGAATCCTTCCCTTATCACTCAATTTAGCAAAACAGGGTAGAGAATTTTGGTTTGTTAAAAACAATATAATATTACTTCTTTACACCATGCAGAGGATGGTTTAGTTCTCCTTCAGATGGGAATTAATGGCATTCAAGTACAGATAATGCTTACACATGGACAGTTCTGTGCACACACAAACCTTTGGAGCAGATGTTTTGAACATTGCTATCTTTGATGGCAATTTAATCACCTCAGTCTTAAATCTTTTCTTGGGCTCCTAACTGTTCAGTGAATCTGGACCTCAATATCCTAATTAAGAGCTTTCCAGGAACCAAAATCACAAGATGCCACAGGGGCACTGTCCTAAACACAAACGCAGCTGCTCCTCCCTTCTGTGAATGTTGAATTCTGCACTCACATCAAACTTGTACCCTCTGGAACAAGGATCACAGAGGGATTTGCTGAGGCACTCAACAGCCAACCATTCTTTTTCTCTGGTTTTCACATTTTTTCCCTTTCCTGCCACGATCAGAGCAAAAGCAAATTTGCAAATCTTAGTGTGAGAGAAAAGTATTGTTTTTAAATAGCACTATCTTTCTCAGAATGTAAACCTATTAATTCTCTTTTATGAGATTTCTCCTCTAGAGTCTCTTCTGAGATAATTTTCTTTTATTTGTCAACTTCCTAACTGCAGAATATTGCCAGTGTCATGCTGCCAAACTAATAGGTGAGAACTTGCTATTCTCAAGTTTTTCCTCTGTAAATTGATATTTATCAGCCCTAAATTAAAAAGCAAAAAGAGCTCATAACACAGAGCTATTGTAAAACAAAGTCCTCAGTGTTTGCTTATTCATTTCAGTAAGATTTGTTCCAGTGGGCTCATTAAGTGTGTACTCTAATAAGAACACCCAGGCAATCTTTAAGCACTTGGCCATTCTCACACAGGAGCAGTGCCTGACCTTGCAATCAGTGGATTTCCTCTACTGTAAAACCTTACTCATTAAAGAGGTCCTGCAAGTGACCCTAGATGTCTTTCTGACTAACAAACATCCCAGTATAAATGAGCACAGCTTCGTTGAGGTTATTATTCACTGATTGATAAAATTGCTTTGTGCTCCTGATTAAAATTAGCATTCCTCTAATCTAAAGGCATGCTCCAAACTGTAGGTACCTCTTGGCAAACTGAGAAGTAGGGAAATAATTTCAGGAATAGCCAGCAGGATGGTTAAAAGATGTGTTCTGTGAAAGGACTCAGGTTATCAATATTCATTTTGTCCATTGCTGAAGTTCTACTTCTTACCATGCACTTGCGATCATCCACCCCAGATAAATCCTCCTCAAACTCCTTTCCTACATCAAATTCCATGATGTAGTTTCTAAAAGTGCTTAGTGTTTTAATGATCATATGATCCCCGTTCTGAAGGATTTCTTTGTCAGGCTTTAGCAAGTTTGCTATTTTTCTTACAGCAACATTTACATCTGAAAAAGAAAAAAGAGTTATTTTTATCCAGAAAGTCTTCCACAAGAAGAAGCTTGTCGCTTCTAGGGAGAGCTGAAATGAACAAAGATAAATAGATGTCCAAATCTGCCAAACCAGCCTTCCCATCCAGAAAAAGAATGTAACCTAATTCTTAGAACTTAAATAACTTAATGTTTCAATTTTCCAATTATGTGAAATCTATAAAAAATACCATTTGTATTTGACAGTTAATAAGGCCTCTAATATTTCTATAGAGATACTAACACAACACTAAATACAAACACACAAAATTGCATTAAGTACTACACTGAATCTTTATTAAATATGAAAATTTTACTGTTTTTCAAATTATAGGAGATTTTTTATGTTTAGAATCCACCACATACCTCTTCAAGCTATGTAGTTTAATGTCTGTTAATGTAAGCTTCAAGATGGTAAAAGGTAGAGGCTGCTTAAGGCAAAACAATTTTGCTCAAGGCAATCCTTAAAGTGCATTTCTGAAAAAAAATACTTCTCACAAAAATGACTTATGACTGTACAAGAAAAAATAGATTCACATAAAGAATAAGAGAGGTGGCATTGATTATTCATTCAAGAAATTTGAAGGGAACCTTACCCAGTGCTTTCAGATACTCCTCAAAATTGTCATTGCTGACCATTTTCCAGTACCCATTGAAGTCTGCAGGCATCCCTGCTCCAGGTGATGCTCAAAATCACGGGCTCAGAACCAGGGGTTGATTCTGCACCCCACAACTCACTGCCTTGCTTTGTGGCAAGTTGGAACTCTGGTTTCTTTTATCTCTTCTTTATACCATGGAGCTATGCAAGTCCTTCTAATCCGATTATTGTTGAAGTGCTGCTTTTAAATCCTTCTACGAGGCTGAACCTTTGAGATTTCTAACATGACAGCAGGATGACTTGATTTAAAACAAATGAAATATTCACCTTTCATATCACTGCATAAGGAAAATCGGTTTTAACCATATTACTCTTCATTCTTCCTGCCACTCAGAAAAAAACCAAACCCTTTCAAATAGTTTTCGTTTGGGATATTAGCCAAAGCTATAAAAATTTGGGATATTAGCCAAAGTTATAAAAATGCTTATCTTGTGTCTTTTTTGAGCCAAATTCTTCTTCTTGAATAAGTTTCAGCTACTTTATGCTTTCTTTCAAGAAAACAATCATACAGACCCTTTTCAGTCAAAACCATTTGTGTCTGGTATTCCTTTAAGTTGTTCCACAAGCTCCTGAATCCTAAAGAACCACCTGTGGAAGCTGCTTGGCCAGCTGGGGGCCCAGAAGCACCACTTAGGTGGAAACTTGTACTGGGAAGCAGTGGTTACTCTGTACAGTGATAAATGCTCCAGCACTGCTGCATGAATGCTTTCAGTTGAGGAGCTCTGAAACACAGAGGGAGCATTTATAGAGTTCTGTATTCTCTGAAAGGGACTCCTGTCAGAAATGAGAGACACTCAATCAGCATAACAGGCAACCAGCAGAAGGAGCAGGATTTTCCCCACTAACATCAGAGCTCAAGTACTGAGCTCTCAGATGTTTGCATACAGTACAGCTGAAGCCCCTACTGGATATTTTATCTACTCTGGGGCTTTGGCAATTTCTTGCTCTTGAGAAGACTTTGGAACAGAGAACAGAAGAAAAGAAACCCACTTGTCTTAGGTTGCAATGCAAGATGTAACCAGAAGTGTGCATTCTATCACCATCTGTTAAAACCAGGAGGGGCAGTTTTTTCTTTCTCTCTCCCCCAGCCACTCCTCCCTGCAGGAGATCTCTGCTGTCCATGGCCACTGAGTGTCCCTGCAGAGCTGATCCAATTCCATCATCCCATGGGGAGATGCTGCGCCCAGGGCAGGAGCCAAGCATTCCTACCTGGATCCAATGTGAGCCTGGCACAGCACAGCAGCCTTTGCCCAGTGCATTGCCAGAGGAGCAGCTTCTGCTGCCCTGCATGGCCAGAGGGAGCCCAGGCCCATCTCCAGCAGCCCTGGAGCTGCAGAGGAAAACTCCCCCCTTGTGCAGGATCCCTGCTCCAGCAGAGCCACAGCTGGCACTGCAGGAGGGCTGAGCCCCCATGGGATGGGGCTGTGCCACCCCCTGGCACACAGGGGACAGGGCCTGCTCTGACTCTGGCAGGGTTTTTATACTACTACATTTTATTTTCATTTCCCTATTAAGTTGTAGTTTTTAGTTTATTTTAAAAAAAATTATTATTTATACATATTATTAAAGAACTGTTATTCGTATCCTTGTATCTTTGCCTGAGAGCCCCTTAATTTCAAATTTATAATAATCCAGAGGACGGGGTTTGCATTTTCCATTCCAAGGGAGGCTCCTGCCTTACTCAGCAGACACCTGTCTTTCAAACCAAGACACAGCTGTAAATGTGGGGATGAGGACTGCCTGTCATTTGAGAACCCAGAGCCTTAGAAGTGGCAGAAGTAGCACGTGCATTTTTAAGTGCTTGCATGGAACAAAGATTGATTTCCATGTCTTGGCCAAATCACCAAAATCAAAAAATTTTTGATCAAAAAATGAAAATTTTTTTATTCAGGGCCTTATAAATTCATACTTTAGAAGTAATATATATTTAAACATATCTCTCTCTCTCTCAAGTTATGGTTCATTGTATTTTGCTGGATTTAGAACAGTAAGGATTGCAGAATTGCAAGTTAGGAAAGTACTATATTTGACCCTTAAATCATATTTATTGACTTACTGAAATTACTGAAATACTAAGAATATTTATTGTGAAGATCCCCTTGCTTTTATTTTCACAAAGAAGCTGGTCTTTGTGTATTTTAAACTATACAGCTGAGCATCCCAATTTACTTGAACACTACCACACACAGGTTCATGGATTTAAAACACCACGTGATTTCAAGAAATTTTGGAAATGAAGGGAAACTTCATTATTAATAAGAAACAACTCTCTGAAGAAATCTCCATGACAAGGGTGGTGATGTGACAGGGCACACAGTGCAGGAATCAGTCCCTCAGAGGGTTTCCTGCTGTGCTTTGCAGCCTGAGGGGCTGCAGCAGGCGGCCCTGGTTCCTGCGCTCGCTCTCCGCGGTGTAGACGTTGTGCTGCGCGATGTAGGCAATGACGGAGTCTGGGATCAGGTACTTCACACTCAGCCCCCTGCGCAGGGCAGAGCGGATCTGCGTCGCACTGACTTCATTCTGGATCCACTCTCTCGCTAGAAAAATGTTGTGCTGGAATTTAGATAAAAGGTCTGACTCCTGGATGAGCTGTGATGGATCAGAGCCAGCCCGGCTGATGCAGACCAATCCAAACTTTCCCACTATTTCTTTGATGTCTTCTTCCTTCCAGAGATTGGGTGTCTTAAATGTCTGTAGAAAATCAGCCCCACAGAGCAGCTTCAATTCTGGTAGAACTGAAAAGACAAAAGGAAATAACAGATGTTATTCTTTCTCAGTCTTCTAGGAAGTTTATACTTAAAATCAGTTTTACCTCATCACTTTAGATTTTTTTTTTAATCTTTTTAAAATAATTTACCTTTACTCCAGGCTTTTTTCAGAAAGTTGCAAGAAAAATTCAGTTTAGGTTTTTATGTGTCTGGTCACAACTACTTTATCACCTGCTTCATCATCATTCAAAGCATATTGAATATTATCTGTACACAGTTAAAGGAGAATTTTTACTCCACTCAAGCAATCCAAAAAGGGGAAGAAGGAAATAAAGATAAATAATTTAGCACAAAGATTAGACTTGGTTGAACCTGGCTACTCCACACCATCCTGCCCTGCTGTTCCTTATTGTCTCTATTTCTTATTTGCTGTTCACTGCCTAGGCCCCAGCACAGAACTCTTTCCTCAAACTTCTTCCACAGCACTCATCATTATTCCACCTGAGCATTGTACAAACATTGACCAGGTACTTTCACAGCCTTGTATTCATGTGAAATGAAGAGGAAAGGAGGTTTGCCTTCACTTTACAGTCATTTGATGGTTAGCACATCTGCAAGTCTTCTACAAACACCTTAAAGGAGAGATTCAGAATGTAAGAAACATTCCAGTGATGATGTGTCAAAAGTGTGACTTCTTTCCTCCACCAACTGTAAAGATACAACTCCTTAACAACCAGGAACAACTGAAATGCATTATTATGTCCAAGAGATGCTACAAGACTGGAGGAAAAAGGCAATGTCTCAGAAATCCAGCAGCCATCCTGGCAAGCCATAGGGCTAGGGAAGATGATTAGATAGGGAACTGAAAACTGACATTGTTTCCAGAGCCTGCCATGCCTCTACTGCCAACAGGAGCTTTTCTGGCCAGCAAACAGCCACATGGCAGCATCACTGCTGTGCTATCCATACACTTTGTCCATTGTCTAACACCAAAAGTAGAATTCTAAGCAATCCCTGTATTTTTTATTAATGTATTCTTTGTGCTTTGCAAAACAAGCAGGGCCACAATGTACATCTCTGACAGAGCTAAAGATTTGCTTATAAAATCAAGAATTAATACAACTCCAGGGTCTCTTCTCTGTGTGGGAGCTATTACAGAACAACTGCCCAGCAGTTACGTTGGCATTTGGCATGGCTTGGTTTTGGCACGCAGCTCCAACCCTCAAAACTCACCAGCTACTACGTTCCATTTTCTCACTACTAATCTGGTAAAGCTGTAGAGTTTTTAATGATAAACACAGCATCATGTTTACAGTCATGAACCAACCTGGTTGCTGGCAAGAAAGGGAGTCCCCTGTAGAAGTTTCCGTGGGATGTTTGTTTCTTGTGAGCTCCTTGGACTGGAAAGTTCTGAGTGCTTCATTATAATGGTGCCTGCATTTAAAATAAAGGCTCCTGGGTGAGGTAATTCTCAGACAGGCAACAAAGTGATAACCTGGCACTTTCCCCTTCCAGAACAGGGTCTACTGTTCTGCCCTTTGAATTGGAATGTAACTTTTTTGGAATTTGGCACATTCGTGCTGCCATGAGATTAGTATCAATGTAGTTACATTTTGTGAATTCACATGTGATCTCCTTAATGGCATCCTGGTTTGTTAATTCTTTCTGAAATTCTACTGTTATGGCAATTTTGGTAGTTACTACATTTAAAACATAGAGGAGGTTTTTTTGCCTGAAACAGGACTAAATCTCACTTCAATCACTAGCTGAAATTTCTTGACTACATACAACCCCTCATTATAGTGTTTTTGTAACATGTGCTCTGTTTTGAGGAGGAGACATTCTTGTTCTCTCTCCTCCTCTTCTCCATAAAAATATGATCCCTGAGTTTTCACCTTGCTGTTTTCCTGTTTATTTTAATTAGAAGAATCACAATTCCAAGAAACTAAAAATTCTCATAAAATTTTTGACATCTGCTGTGCTTCTAATTTTATTGAGTCCAGATCCAGGAAGGCAGGCAAGGATCGCTTTGCATGTTTTTCCAGGTTTCTGCTACTTTATCCTTTATCACTCCTCATCCCTGGACCCCCTGCAATAATGGTATTGCTACCTCATGGTAGTGGCCTTTTCCTTCCAAATCAGCACCACCTTGCTTGTTTAGAACAGTCCCTGCCTTGCACCATACTGAGCCAGGCCTAAGCATTGCTAACATTTGCACAGGCCAACATTGTTTCAAGGATACAAGCTCCTGGTCAGGCAGGACAAGCAGACACAGAATCAAGGCTGTGCCCAATTTCATTGCAGCATGTGTAGAGCCACAGTGACCATCAGCTCTTATCCCACTGCAGCAACACAAAGGTTCTGAGTTTCAAGGAACAGTCTGAATCCAGTGCATGTACAAAGCCCCAGCTGACCCTCAGAATGTCTGCTCTAAGGAAGGAATCACAGGTTAGTGATTTAAAAGTACACTCTTCTAATTGAGCAAACACTTTAGCCATACAAATAAGCTGCATATGTGTCAAGAACCTACACCCAGGCAGGCTACAAAGCAGCCTCCAGTGATTTCTGGTGCTCAGTCACTGGCCAGGAAAGCTGCACAGCCAAAAGGTGAGGCACATATGGCAGCAGAGAGTGGGTACCAGGAGCTTGGTCTGTGCCTTCCCACACACCTAATTTTAACCCTGCCTTGCTGTAAACAGGCTGCTGCTATGTATAGCTGAGCACACCGACTGCGTGTCGTGCTCTGACATTCTTGGGCCAGGATTCAAAAACAAGAACGTTTGGCAAAGAGCTCCCTGCAGCACCAACGTTACAAACACTGCAAAGTCTGAGCTGCCCTGGGTCTGCTCAGCAGCTCAAGGGCTGCAGCAAGTGGGGCTGTATTACTTTAGACACAGCAAAAAGGACAAACCCATCTGCCAGCTTCTCAAGTGTTTTCTGAACTGTGTATGAAGCTTTGAGTAACTATAGAGCTAGATCACAAGCACAACTCAACAGAAGTTGGGTAATGCAGATCTTTGCCAATTTTTAATTACTGTGTGGTATAGCTGCATGCCAATCAAATGCACAGGAGCAATGAATGCAGTCCTTTGCCCACTGACAATACTTCTTCCTTGTCTAGGAATACTCATCAACCAGCAGCTAAGTGGAAAACAGCTCTATTATGTTCCCTCCTCCTCTCTAAGAAAAGCCTTGGGAGAGTCTCCAAGATTTCCATACTCATTTAATAGCACTGCCATAAGTGGGATTTGAGCTTTGCTGCTTTAAATTCTTTTGTGTCACAACTATTTGGGATCCTCTGCAAAATCCCCAGGTTTTGATGAAATGTGACATTTTTATCGCACTCAGTTAAAACAAGTACTGTAGGAAAAGGCCATTCATGTGCTTCAGGACTAAATGTTCTACTGCAGGTAAGTGTACAACTCAAACTACTGATAAGAAGAGACACTTAGGTACAATAATGATTTCCTGTGCCTTGCAATGGGAGAATCTGTTTCTATTGGTAGTGAAGTTTCCTACCTGAGGGAGCTTATTGTGAAGGCAGCAGTTAGTCCTTGGTTTTTTGAGGAGTGAAGAACCTACAGATTAACTCTGAACCAATGTGAAGAACAACAAGTCTACAACAAACCATTGCCTTAGTTTGTACTTAGTAAGGATGTGCTCTTTTTTAATCCTTTTTTCACCTGTGACACTTAAAATACAATGTAAGGCACAAACACCTGCATTTCATCAAAATGCTGCTTCCCCATTCAAGGGACAAGGTTCAGCACTGGATTATGGCACTGGTTCAGCTCATTAATACACATCAACATTTGTGGACAAAACAAGATTTAAGCTCTCGTTATAATGGATGCCTTAACAAGCATCCATTTTAACATTTTGTGGATTTCCTAATATAACTAGAGGTTCAGATGGGAAGCTTGGCTGTTCATACCACATTGCCTGAGCAGAAAATTATTCATATAGGTTTTACTTACTGGATTTCTTATCCTGAAGAACTCTGAAGTGGATTTATAATTTATGAACCATGTCTTGCAAGCAGTACTCACTTCAGCTGGAGCTGTGCAAGACCAAAGTAGGATCACCTGATCTGTAAGATCTGAGACTGCTTCTCTGGAGGAAAATGGTTTGACTGAAGTTTAGAGTTTAGGACAAAAGCCCTATAATCAGGCCATACTGTAGGACAGCATTTGGTGACTTCTCAAACTGGGACATACAGTTAATGATTAGAGAAAGAATAGAGTTTTCTGCAAAGATAGAAAACCTCCCACCCTGATCCTGCTCTGCTGCCTGGAGGGAAGGGGCAACAGGAGCAACTGGATGTCTGTGTTCCTTCAAGGAAGCAAATAAAAGCACACCTAAAAGGCTCTACTTTGTCTTCTAAGTTTCCAATGAATTCTTATGGATGCTTTTGTAAAGTAACAGGTCTGGCTTTTAACTGCTTTCACAAAGAGCTACAAGAGCTTTTGGGGCACCTGTTGGAGAGCACAATTTAGAGCCTTGAACACCTGTTTCCACTTAGAAAGTCACCTAGAAAATGGGGATAAAAATGAAAAATCAATGATAGCTCTTTCAGCACATTTGCTGTAGACCTCCATGAAGGCTTCCAGTTTAATGGTATCTGTTACCTTCTGTAGCACCTTTTCCAGAGAGCAGTTAGCACAAGAAGTTTGTGTTTTCATTCCCTGCCCCATATGCATTTATTACCATATGGAAAGGACATGTTTCGAGGTCCTTGCATCAAGTTTTGGACAACTTGTTTAATTTCTCCTCCCAGCACAAAACCAAAGCAAACTCTGAGATTTTGAAGAAAACATCAGCAGTTATGGGCTTGGGCTTAATTTACCATTAGCATTAATAAGAAAACTTTACAAGGATGTGTGAACAGATAAACCTGGAGGCATAATACTGCTACCATAGCTAACCTGGAACAGAGATGCTCCTGAAGAGCAGCATCATCTGTGAACTCTCTTACCTTCTGATCACAAGCTCTCTATCACCTGCTTAGAGACTTATACCTAAGAAAGGTAACATGAGAGGCAGGAACTTTTCCTGCAGAACCCAGCAGTGGCCATCATTTTGCAGAGGCTTTCCACATGCATCCAACTACCTGAAGGACATGAGGGCAGGACCGTGGTTATTGCACAGGTGTGGGGGAAGGAAATGGAAGATTCCTGGTGGAGAGTCCTGACTTGCCTGAGTGTCTTAGAGGAGCAAGTTCTGTGCATTGACAGGGCAGATTTTTGGCAGTCAGTAATTTCATAAAGACAGCAAGAAGATGATGTAATCACCTTAATACTTTCACTGTCTCTGTCCACGTGTCCTGCTGGCTCTCCCAGGGATCCACCCGGATCCAGTCAGACGTCTCCAGGGCCAGGCTGGCCATCGCCACGCGGTGCCTTGCTGACACCAAGCCTTGCTTCCCATAGCTGTCACTGACAGGAGACATTATGCCTTCAATCACCTGATATCTTCCTTTGGGAAAAAAGAAAAGAAAAACATGAAAATTAAATCCTCTTCACAGAATCTTAAAAATTTAGGGTGGATAGGGCCTTGGGAGTTCACCTAGTCCAACCTCTTCAAAGGGTAACATCATGGTTAAGGGCAAAGGTTTGAGATGCTATGGACAACTTGATTTGGGTTTTGTTATTAATCCATTCCCAGCAATTAAAAAATTAAAATGCAGATGTTTTGTTCCTCTGTGAACTGCTCACAATTACTATCATGTTTATCCTAATAAATGACCCAAAAAGGAAAGCTGAGTAAACAGACAATTTTAAACCATGTAGACAGAGTAATAATTGATGTTGCACACTATCAAAATTGTTAGATGGAATTAATTTTCATCATCCAGTTAGTACAGTTGGTATAGCCAGAGCAAAGAATGACTTAACTGACCACTTCTTTGTTCTTAGATATCTGATCATTGTTATTTATCAGAATCATTGGGCCTTCCTTTGTGTTAAAGCAAGAATTGCAGCATATTACTGCAGCTGTGATAGATGTGCTTCAGAAAAATCAGAAGATTGAAGCACAAAGATGGGGCTAATGGAGTCTAAAACAAGACTTGGAGCACTGTGCTCCACACATCAGCTCAGCAGCCACTAACTGCCTTTCTATCTGGCTGACCATGTTAAGTACATTTGACAACAAGCCCCTGGTTTCCTACCCCTGTAACACAACATAACACAACAGACTGGTTAGATTTTGCAGTTCTGGCCCCAAACCAGGAAACAAAAATAAAGCACCACCACAAGCTGCAAGCCTTGAGAAATTGAGAGGAGAGGAAGAGTGTTTCAGCTGAACAGAAATGAATAAAATTATTTCTTATGTAGCACATGCATTTTAAATAACTATGATAAATATGCCACTGAGGAGGGAAAAAAATCCTTGTCCTTTTTTCTAATTCAATTATTTTAACAGAGAAACTTCAATGCAGCATGCTACCTTTATTGCTTTGTAAGGAAAACAGCACCCCTGACATTTCTGATACTGGTACATGACAATTTAATATTCCAACACGAAAATGTCACTCTAGCAATGTCACATTTATTTTGATGTAATAAAATTTTCAAAAGAACTTCATTGAATAGGACTTAAAAAACCAGCAGTAAGATTCAATGAGATTTACATCCTCTTAAGATGTCAGTTCAAACCATCCTCTGTTTTAAAATATTCTCATTACAGGCAAAATGAGGAAGATAAAATTTTCCAGCATCATGCAAAGATGTGTATATAATTAAGTCCATCTCTTGATTTGAAATTGGAAATAATTCCACTTGATTTATGAACAACAATTATTCTCTCATACTATGGTATTATACAGTGCTATATCAAGTTGTCATTTAAAGGGAAAGAAATTACAGTTTAAATTCGTTTCTCATTTAAAGGGAAGGAAACTTTATTTCAAACTGCAGTTTGAATTCACTACTACATTAACCTTATTAAAAGGTTTTTCCTACATGATGATTTTATTTGCCATGTTTCACTTTCTTTACATTTCTACGGACATAAGTTCTTCCCTTCTAACTGAAATGAGTATATTAAATGAAAGAATCATATTTCTGTGAGCTCATGCTACCCAAGCATATGGGTCTGCCACATCCTTGTGAGATGGAAAGATTTCAGTCTCTAATCTGCCCTTGAGCTGCATAAATGAGATGAGGTAAGAGCTTCTGGTGCCATATCAGCTTGTTCCCAAGCAGAAATGAAACCAACTGGGAGAGAAAAAGCAAGGCTGGTAACACTTCAGAGAGTCAAACACAGGAATGGCTTGAGAAGATTCACAGTGGAGTAACCAGCACTGTGCAAACAGGATGCACGAGAGCCTTCCAAACAGAAACACAAGCTTTAGCTGTCAAAATATAGGAAATAATTTTATTACTGACTCTAAATAACTTCTTTCCAATTCAGTTATTTAGAAGTTCACTTGTTCAAATATGCCCCTCAGTTTTGGCAGGTGTGTGAAGATGAAATAATTAAATTCTGTCACCTCGGGCTTTTATTAATGTCCATTGCAATTCTCTTCTCTCTCCATAAACTATTATGGTTGTTTCATACCTTCCTTGGTCCAAAATTATCTTCAAATTCTATGTCTCTGGAATTCTATTTGTTTTCATCATGTAGTTTGTTATTATTACTTGTCCTAAATATGTGTAAAAGTCCTCCAGGCCTCAAGTGGCTTTGTTTTTCAAAATATACCTACCAAAAGCAGCAAAAAAGTTCCTCTTGCTATGAACTGATATTTTCTAAGAACTGTTTAGGAGAACTGGCTGGTGCTCAGAAAACTAAATATAACAAAAGGAATGAAACAAAGATTGGCCCTCAAACATGTTAAAGGAGATTATTAAGGAAAATAGGTATTTAGTTTTCTGTTATCAAGGTGTCACTGTAAATTGTCACAAACACTAACATAGATTGTAATGCTTAATTAGCTTATTATTAGCAAATTTATCAAATGCCAATTCATACAAAATTGTTTGTGTATTTTGGTGGGGCTTCTCAAGATTAATTTCTTCTGGCAGTAAGTCTGTAATTCACTGGGAGAAATTATGCCAGAAGTCAATAACAAAAGTAAAAAACCACTACAGAAAAGCAAATAAATGAAACACTTCCATGCATTTAACTCTTGCTCACGACTCATTTTCCTCTCAGTGTCAAGGGAAAATCCCCCAAGAGAAGCTCTGCAGCTCCCTGGTGTTACCCTAGCCAGTGAACAGGGATGCATTTGACATGCATCATGCAAAGATGTGTATATAATTAAGTCCATCTCTTGATTTGAAATTGGAAATAATTCCACTTGATTTGTGAACAACAATTATTCTCTCACACTATGGTATTATACAGTGCTATAACAAGTTGTCATTTAAAGGGAAAGAAATCACAATTTAAATTCATTTCTCATTTGACAGGAGCTGGAGGAATGCAGGCAGCTGAGATGAGCAGTGGTTTAGCCTCAGTAGCACATTCAGGAGGCACCAACCTGAGACCCTGGGAAGTGGGACACTGAAAGGGAGTTTCCTGCTCAGGTCATGGTGAGAAGAGTGTGCTCATGGGAGTCAGTATGCTAATGGCATGCTAATGGCATGCTAATGGCACTATTCTAGACTAGGTCATGTTTCTGGCTCTTGTTCTCAGTTAGTTTGGATCCTGTCACGTTCAAGGTCATGTTCTGAGCTCGTGTTGGTGACTGGACCCTCACCCTCAGAATACCCCTGTATCTTGTTATGCTCCCACGCCCCCCTGTCTTTGGATCTTGCCCCTCAGATGATGAGGTTTCTGCCTTTGTTATTTTGCTATTAAAGTTCTTTATTTCTGGGCAGGTCCCTTGTTCCTGTCTGTTTGTTTTTGCCACGTTCCCTCTGGCTGGACCGGACTTGGGGTTGCAGAGAGCAGGACTATGATAGCAACCCAGTAATGGTGTCCCATTTTCCCCAGTTTTCATAAGATAATAACTCATTATCCTTCACCTTCCCCTGGCATTTGTCTTGCCATAGATAAAACAGCTTGTCTTTCACACCCTCCTCCTTTGACCTGCATTGCTTTTGGTCTCACCTGGAAACTTGGGGATGTAAGTATCCTCCACTGTCAACACTTGGGAAACAAGATTAAAAATATCTCAGATAGATTGATTCTAGTTCTGTTTCTTTGGTCTTTATGGTCAAATGAGGAATAAAGTCACAGAGAAGTAAAAGTATTTGATATTAGGTATTCATACTCTAAAGGCATCTGTCACAGTCACTGCATGTTTCAAAAAACAATTTTAAAACAAGGGACTGAATATTGGAAAATTTTAGCTTTGTCTGACGATGTGTAAAGTGCCAGATTCAAAAGAGTAGACAGAAAATCCAGGTAAAGAGAATGATTTGAGTCATTCAGGCACACACAGCTATGTGTGTTGTATTTAAAAGGCAGCATGACAAGATTTATTAGCTGATATTAACAGAAAAGGGATGAATTACTTGACATGTGGCAATGAAACTGCACTTAAAGAAACCCAATAAAATGTCTTACTTAAAATAGGGATGTGTGAAAAATAAGATTAGGCAGCATTAGAAACTGATGTGATGTACAAAAAGCTGGCAGACAGAATTACTGGAGATGTCAGTCAGGATGCACACCAGGGACAGTCACATCATTCAAGGCACTGAAAGCTGCCTCTGAAGTCACAGAATTCTGCAAGTGTTGAGGTTGGAAAAGCCCTCTAAGATAACTGAGTCCAACCAGTAACTCAGCACTAGAACATGTCCCCAAGTGCCACATCCACACGTCCTTGGAACACTTCCAGGGTTGGTGCTGAACTCCAGCCAAGCCATGGCCCAACTCATCCTTTCAGCCTGATTTGTGATGGAGCAGCAGGAGGATGAAGCCATTCCCAAGCCTAGGAAACACGTCCCTCACACTAATCAACTAATTAATTCCTCACTCATTTCAGGCATCCAGTGTGGATGTCAGCTCCAAAGTGCACTGTTCCCTCTGAAAGGGAATCACTGCTGCCTCAAGTCAGACAACTCCTGTTCTCCAGCCCCTCCATCAGCTCCCAGGCTGCAGCTGCTGCTTCTTCTCAGCAAATAAGCTCCAATTTCTCCTCTTCTTCCCTGCTAACCCCAAAAGGGGCTGAAACCATGAGAGAATGACCAATAAATTTGCTGGGGAGGAACGGTTCTGCTATAAAAGAGGCATCCAGAATCAGTCATTTTTATAGCATGCTGCCAACCCCTTCTGCTTGAGAAACTGCATTCCCTGTCGAGGAGGGGCCACAGGTGGGGTTTGAGTAGCCACACATCCAACCCATACAGCCATACACACAGCACAAACACATCCAGCTGCTCCTGGAGCTCCTGCAGGGCAGCCCCCTCTGCTCGGGGTGGGGAAAGCTGCTGCAGGCAAACTGAGGGCTCTGACTTGGCTGTCATGCTGGGTGAAGCTTTCAGAGAGGGCAAAGACAATGCTGTAAGCAACCCAGACACCAAAGGATTATCCAATGCAGAAAGTCCTTGTACTTGTAAGGCTTCACAAATTAAAATAAGAAGCCAAAAGGCAAGTCCGACCCAGAACTAGGCATTGACATCAGGTATAATATAATGCACAATTTCCATTTCAACCTTTCAAAATTTCATTTTTAATATGATTGTTAATGGATTTTAAACAAACTATCCTGAGTAAGGGGAGGAGTCTTTCTAAACTGACCCTGGGGCAGACCAGACATTAAATTGATTGGGACAGAATAATAATTAATTTCCCAGTTCAGTCCTTCTTTAAAGGCAAAGAGAAATGTTACTGCACTACAATTTATGACTTAAACAGAATTACCAGTTGGTCTCATATTACCTTTCTACTCTGTGCAGAGCTGGGCAGCAGAATCAGTTACAAAACTACAGTGAAAAAAGTAAATGAAAATCTCTTTTTAACCCTTTATTTCTAGTCCTGCAGGAGCAACAAAATAATGTTAGTTCAAGGAAAACGGACTTGTAGAGGCTGCTCTCAGAGCCAGCTCTGTAATTCCTCCTCATGACAGTCAAAGTTTCCTCACAGGATATTCTGAGTATGCAACTGCTGCTTTTACTGCACACTGGTATCAGTGGGTTCCCAGGTTCTCTCCCCCCTGCTCAATTTGACAGCCAAATTCCTTTTACTATTATTTGCAGTTTAGGCTCCTACTGAACCACCTCCCTAGGATCCTCTCTGTCAGATTCCAATAAATAATGATTCCCTCCCACCCATTTCCAAAAACATAACTGCATATATTAGCTGCAGATGGAAAAAAAAAATCCCTGAGCAACTAAGGAGCTGCTCAAGCTTAGAGTTCAAGGCTTTCCAGTGGCATTTCTGATTCTTTCTTAAATTCCTGATGTTACCACCTTGCTCTTTTGTTGCCAAAACATTCGAGCCTGTGGCATCTTGCTTTTCTGATCTTTTTTCAGGATAGATGAAGCGCCTCTTAGTGAAGACAGATAATGAATAATTAACATTTCATCTTTTCTCCAATTTCCCCCCGCTGTCAAAACTGAACCCTTCTTCATATTGAAACACATTGTATCAGAAAAGCACAGAATTAGAACATAAAAGATCTTCCTAAGTTTCAAAATTATTAACCGTATTATTTCACAAGGTTCAGCCAGTGCCATGAGCAGGATCCTCAAACTGCTGATAAAACTTTTACTCTCTTTGCAGGAGCAATCATTATACTTGCTTATACATTGAGGTAATGCCAGACTTTCTATATTGAATATCCCATGAAAGCTTTACATTACTACCAGTAAAGAATAAGAAAATGAACCCAGCTGTAAAGTAAGAGCTGATCTCAGTGAGTATTAAAACTCCTTCTTGCTTTTCCCAGGCCTCACTGACCTGTCTGGTGCAGGTGGTCTCTGGCCAGCTCAAACAAACGCATGTGCATGTTGGTGGTGGGGTTAAAGGAGCCACAGGCCAGCAGGATGACAGGGATCCTGCTCCTCATCCTCACAGCAAAACATTACAGCTCCTCCCTGAAGAAAAAAAATTACAAGACAAACTTGAGAAAGAGGAGTCTGCCCTTGGTTCCTGAACTAAAAGGAGCTGTTTCCAGGACTGGGTGTTCCTGGAGCACCAGTGCAGTGTCCAGAGATCAGCCCTGTCCCAGCATTCAGCACCTGCTCAGGAGCACGGCTGCTCCTGGATATTAATTAGGAAAACACCAACACATTCTGCTTCCACACACACAGACATGGCTGCAACGTACTTCTAGAAATTTACATTCCTGTTACTAAATCCTGACAATTTTTTTTTTTTTTACTTCCTTTTAATTTTTAACTTGCTTTTATTAGAAAGGTCTTGTTCTGTCTTTGTGGCCATTGATAACGTTGGAACCCGCAGGCCTTCTACAAAAGCAATTTTTTTTTAAGTAACTGCCTTCAATGAACCTTTGCAAGGTGTGACAAAACCTCACGTGCAACACCCAATCCTACAGCGGGACTTCCTGGGAGCTGGGCAGGCAGCACTGGGGCTCAGGCAGCTGGCAAACACTCCCTGCCACATGATCAGCATTGGCATGCGTGGCTCCTCTGCGGGACTGCAGAGCAATGGACAGTGCAGGCTGCAGAGGGAGCAGCAGGGAACAGCAAGCACAGCTGTGTCAGGCAATCTGCAGGGCATTAAAAAGCTGGGAGGAACCTTGCAGGGGTGTTTACACAAAACCCTGTCATAATTTGGTTAAACTGCCAGTCGTCTACTAAAAATGTAGCAAAAATCAGTTTAAATCCACTGTGCTTGGAGCTATTTACCTGCATAATTCCTTTTAAAACTAATCCAGAATACAACTGGCATGATAAAAACAATTGTGTCCCGCATCCATGTCTGCAAATCCAAAGTCTTTTCCTAGAATTTGAAATCTCTACATTGCTCACACGTGTGCATCATACAAACACCACTCTCCTCCCTTCCCTGGCCTCCAGCCCCCCCATCAAACAGAACTGGCTTCCTGCAGGAGACACCTGCATCCCAAACTTCAGAATCCTGTCCTGGGATAACAGACCAAACCCAGCACAGATTGTGTGTTCTGATCAGCCAAATCTCATTCTCCTCCTGCACTGTAGCTGTAGCTCAGAGCCCACTTCTTGTAGTTACCAGTTCTTACAGTCCCTTTTTCCCTCTCCCCTTTCTCTGACTCAGAAAAATTTACTAATAATGGTTAAATCCATGTCAAGTCCATGTTTTATAGCTGCCAACCCGATCAGTTCATTTATGGAGTATTTACAACCTGAAGACTGGGACTGTACCATGGAACAGCACTCAGTGCACCAAGTAACAAGTGTTAATATTGTCATTTGTGACTTCTTGTACCTTTGACATTTGAACCTTTTTACTGAGAAAATCCTTTGAAGCATTAAGTGCTATCTGTACCTCCAGCATTTAGTACTGAATACAATTGTTTTATAATGTTTTTATTCTACTTCCCTCATTTCTCATCACATTAGGGGAGACATAGTGGGGAGAAAACACTTGCTGGCTGTAGAGCCACTGAAAGACAGCCACAGTTTTATGGTCTGTGATGGGAGCAGCTGGAGGAAGCTCCTTTCACTGCACCCTGCTCTCTCCTCTGCTTTACTGTCCTGTGCTGACACAAAAACTCACACATGAAAACTCTATGTATAGCTTCTTTATTCAGAAAAAAGCAAAACTGTTCTTTTGTTCGGTATCAGCAATTCTCTAAATGCATCTCCATTGGATGGGGAAGGTGTTTCTGCCCTGAAACTGAGCACAGCATCAGCCTCTGGATGGAGCTCTCATTGCTGGCTCACAGCCCCCTGTGCTCCCTCCTGTTCTGATCAAGTGCAGTTTATATTTCCATAGCTGCTCCTTTATTTGCCATCTCAACTGAATGACTGCTTCTGCTTTGCTTTTAATTCTACAGACTACTCTACTTCTCACCTGAAACAAAGGTGTTGGACAGTTTTGTTGCAGCTCTTACTCATTTATACCTTGGAAACTCCAGGGAAAGACTTCAGCTTGTGACTTTTAGTGATAACTTGACATACTGACAATGGAAATTCAAAAATCAAACCACCACTACTACCAAAAAACCAAACAAACAAACCAAAAGAGAAAACAGAAAAAACCCAAAGCAACAAACCAAGATTGTACTTCTAGAAAATAAACATGTAATGAAAAAGCATCTCACAAGGTATTATACATCTATAAACTCACAAACATCCCAGATATATATATATTTTTTTTTTTTAATCAGTGTTTTTACTTTTACTATCCCCAAATATGGCACACCCTACACCTATTTAATAGGTCCAGGACAACTTTTAGTATTTGAAACAAAACTTTCTGATTTAGTTGCTATCTCAGCTGGTATTAATTTCCTGGGGGGCTTCAAATCATTAGAACACCTTACTCAAAGGAACAGAAAAAAAAGAGAGTAAACTGATTTTTCTGCTAAGCTCCCTTGAGAAATCAAACACTGGGGGAAGTTTAAACACAGAGTCTGTGTGCCCTGCTCTGGGCCCGTGCATTCCCAGATATCCCAGTCTGCAGCTTGGGAAGCTTCCAACAACAGGGACATCGTGTGGCAATGCAGAAAAGGGCAGTCACCTCCAGATGGGGAGGCCACACTCGAGCTGTACAAAAAAGGTTTCATGATGGACAAAGCATCATGGTTTTCATTAGATAGTTCCTGCAAGTTCTTTCCCTGGTGCCTGGATTCCTGGATTCTGCCAATAACAGATGACGTTACAGATGACCACGCTTAAGTTCTGCTGCAAGTCAGTAATTAGAGCCATATCTGATTAATTATCAGCAGCAGAATGGAGTGCTGAGCAGCACAGTCTGATTCACGAGCTGTTAAATTAGTAAACTGGGGAACAAGACACTGATACGTGCACTCTATGAGTCACTCACCCTTGAGGGAAACATTTCTGCAAAAAGCAGAAATAAACCAAATCCTAGCACAGGATTAAAGCATTATCTCCTCCTGTGAGGGGGAATCTAGATTAATTTAGATGAAATTTAGATTTGAACAAGTTCAAAGCTGCCTGATTCCATTCTTTTACTGGGCCACATCATCACTTCATAGAAATTCATGCAGATGCAATGGGACCAGCTGAGTTACACCAAGTGACACTAAAAGTATTAGAGTTGTGAGACAGATTTTGAAAATCAGGAAATAAAACTACATTGGTAGCTGACCCAAATCGCAGCAAACCACAGTACACAAATATCCCTAAAAATATGACTGGATATGAGAGTTTCTCATGCTGTTAATAATAATAATAATAATAATAATAATAATAATAATAATAATAATAATAATAATAATAATAATAATAATAATAATAATAATAATAATAATAATAATAATTCTCTGCTGCCATAGAGAAGTTACTCCAGTCAGGAAGTTCCCAGCATTTGCTGTCACCAAAAGCAATCCTCCACAACAGTGACAAATATTTACCTGTATATCCCCTCCTTCCCTTTAATAATGAACAGATGTACCTGGGCGAGGAAAAATGGAAAATGTATAATCTGGGGTAAATTAAATGAGTATTTAATTTACTCATCAAGAAGTTACTCACTCCAGCCACAAAGGATTTTACAAGGAGGACATATATATTACACACAGCCTGATATGATGCTGTAACCCTCCAAAACAGCTTTTTCAGGGCCACATGGTGATCATATTATTATCATTAAATTCCAGTGATTCAGGTGGAGCCCATTTGTTTGACTTTCACTGAAAGCCATGACAGGATACATCATTTCCTATCAAATTCCCTGTATCAGAACCATGAAGCTGCTCCTTCCAATCCCCACAGCAGACTTTCAGTCAGAGAACACAAGTCCCACTGGAGCTTCAGAGAAATCCCAAGATCTGCTCCCCTCCTCAGTGCAGTATTCACCAGAGCAGCAACTCATCCAAGCCTATAAAAATCATCTGGCTTTTTCACATCTAACACAGAAGATGGCTCAAACCACAGCAAATGCTGCCTTTGACAATGCACAGGGGGGTTTGCCTGAGACAGACTTGCTCACTTTGGGGAGCAAGTTTTCCCAGCAAAAGAAAAAGTTCTCTGAGAACAAGTCACCTCACAGAAAACTGCCTGTGGCCCAAAGTCCAAGTGCCCTGGTAGCAACCAGAGAAAGCAGCCTGAGCTGAAGTGTCTCCTCCTCTCCTGAGATTATAATTCTTCAAATCACTGCACACTTCACTCTTGCCATTCCTTCATTTCAGGCTGTGTTCCCTTCCACAGGAGAACCAACAAAACCTCTCCATCAGTTACATCTCTAAAACCTAAACATAACTTATGGCTCCATTTACTTGGAATGAGTTTTTTCTTCTGAATGAAACTACTTCTCTGTTTTCAGTTTCCAATCCCAACTCTTTCTGCTCCACTGCTACAGAGAATCAGCAGTCTAAAGGGTCTAAAGGAGAAAATTCACCACAAAAAGCACACACTGACAAAGCACAAGAAATATAAATAATAAATTGAGCACAGGGCTCATGCAGTCTGAAATACATGCAAATATTGAACCTCCAGTTAATAATGAACACAGCATTGCCTTTAACCAGTTTTGTACTCTGAAAAATTAGAGCAGAATTATTGCTTAGCACAAGGTTACAAAGATTATATTCTCAACACACACAAAACAGAGCCTGAGATTCAAGTGAACAACACATTTTTTTAGCCTGTGAGCTGCTGCAAGTTTGTAACTAGAATTCCACAGCGGGGCACAAGAGTGTCTGGTCCCAGAGTCCAGCCACTAAATTATCCTCAGAGATACTCCCATGATAATATCCTATATGTTTTCCTGAGTATTCTTAAGAATATTATATGTTATTAACATTCTTAATCAACCTGCAAAATCATGCTTACAGGCTGCAACAAGGAATACAACAACTCAGCAACATGGAATTCTGAAACCACTATTCCTGCACACCAACAGTAAACTGCCATATCTTTAACATCCCTATTTGTGCATTTACTAAATATTCTGAGGTTATTTCAGATTTTAATAACATCCTTAATGTTATTTTTCTGTATCAGGGAAAATAATGAAATAATCCCATTTCGTACAAAAGGCATTAATTATATTCTAACTGCTCATAAAACACTTGACCATACTTAGACATAGAGCTCTGCAGCAGTTTCATCTGGTGATAAGGCCAGTGATACTCCACTAACCCAGAAAATAAGTAAAAAAGTCCAGAGTGGCCAACACCTCGTAGCCAGTGTTTGCTGGGTAGTTTGCAGGATCTCACTGGCCTCACACAACACCACTCCCTGCACAGTTTTGCAGCATTTCCACAACTCAAGAGAATATGATCACCTCCTGTATCTTGTATTTCCTGCAGCATGATCTTATAATTACTGCTCCAATAATCCTAGTGATCACTCAACATCTGACACTCCCTTCCTATTCTTTGTGCCCATATCACACTAATAAATAAGGTTTCTCTTCTTCTACAGAAGAATTGTCTAAACTATTCCAAGTCCTCCTTCTGTTTGCATGTACGAGTCAGTCATCCACAATGCACAATATACTGATTTACAGAGAGAGAGGATTCACACAGAACTGCAGCTCTGGGAGCCTATTTTTAAGCAAACAAACTGCTGATTTAGTGAAAGCACCAACTTATCTGTCAAAACAAACTCTTGCTAAAACTTCAAGAGTTCCTGTTGAGAAGCCATTCAGAATGATTTTTTGTCTATCAACACTTCTGTAATTTTCTTTCAGCTAGTAAAACACACTTAGCATATCCTAAGGCAAATTTCAGAAACTGAGCTCACACACAAATGGAAGATAAATTTAAGTACTAAAGAAAATATCTTCAATCACGAAAATCACCTCTTATAAAGCTGGTTTTACAAGGCAGCAAGCTAATGAAATCCCTAGCAGTGCTACTGCAGAACACTCAAATGCAAAATAATTATATATAGCACCCACAGCATGAGGCAGGATTTCCAGAGCACAGAGCAGGACCTGCCTGTGCCAGATCACTGGGCTGCATGGCATTTCTTATGTTTTTGAAGCTCCCCATTATACTTTGTGACCCTGCATGGCAAATTTCTTCATTTCTGCTAATTATTGTTCAGAAAAATGCACAGTGCTTGGTGAGAGGGTGACATCCACACCAGCATTTGAGCAGTAATTGCACACCCTGTTATAAATGAGAAGCTTGACTAGGCCAATATTCAATTGATTGATTAATATGGTAAAGTATGAGCAATACAGCGCTGGGTACAGTGGGGGAAGTTTTCCCTCCAACTGCACACCCATAGTTGAGGCTTACAGGTATTTATAGGGGTACTCATCAGCTTTCTCAGCAGTTTCTATTCCCAATTTTTACGTCACAATTCTATACACTATTGTGATTTAGTTTTTCTCAGGATGTATCCCAAAAGGAGCATCTCCAGATGGTGGTGGTCCTGGTTTCTGAAAGAAGAAAGACGAATCCTATCTGGTGGAGTCCAGCTCCCCAGATGTGGGTCCACCTTTTAATTGCAAGGACTGTAAATCTCATAACAGTGATGTCCAGCTTCCCTTGGTCGAAACTATAAATCCTTGAGTTGATGTTCATCTTCCTTTCTCAAGCTGCTTTTCTCTGCTTTATTAAGGTGTGAGATAAGCATATTTCCTTTATATATATTCCAAAGCTATAGTTTTAAGGATACAAGCAATATTCTAAAATTATACTTCAAAAGGTTATTATTGCAGAACTCTTTAAGGCTTGGCTACAAGCAAAAAGCCACATCCATAACGCTTTAATTCCAATGCTCCTAAATCAACTAAGGTTAATTGCAAACAAAAGATAGGTTCAAAGGCCTTCTTCCATGCTTTACTTTCCTCAGTTATTATTGGAATTTGCAACTGTCCCATTGTTGGTCTCCACACATATCCCAGTCACAAATACACACACTGCCTGACAGAAAACACAGCTTTGTATTTCACAACCCTCAGCAGTGCCGTGGGGAAGGCACAGTCAGGCTGGGACACAGGTAGGGCTCCAGTGGCACCTGCTGGGCCAGGGCAGGCACCTGGGCCTTGACAGCTCCACCTGCGACTGAAACACTGCAGCAATTAAATCCTCAGGAATCATCCCTGCTATGAAATCCAGTTTGACTCATTAAATTATTTTAAAAGGCACAAGCTCAAATTCCCCTCTGACGGCACTGGCACCTGTTGTGTCCTTCGTGCTCCCCACACTCAGCTCTGCACTTCTCAAAGGTCTTTGAGATATCTCGATGCTAATTAGGTTGTCACAGCATAAATTCTGAAATTCGCATTTCTGAACTTAGAGGCACGAACGCAGTTTACTGGTACACGCAGTGGAACCAGACTTCAGTAGCAAATCAAAGCCGGGAAATGAGCTCACATGACTGTATTGCTACAAAGCTTAAAAAAAACAAACACCGTGCATTGTTAATAAAATCAAACAGCAGCTGCTGCACCCTCTTAAAGCCGGGGAAAAAGACGAGTAAGTTACGCGGCGAAAGCCAGATGGATTGAAATAAACAAAAGTAACCATAACTGCCGTTGTCCTCTTTAACCCTCACTGCACTTGGCTAGGTGTTGGGGCAGGGAGAGGGGAGACGGGAAAAAAAGCATTCTGTTTAAAACACACGCACACAAACACACACACATATATGTAGTAGATATGTCTATATGGTGGTGGATAAGCGTTCATCGGGGGCGTGGCGTGGCCAGCCCGCAGCCGCGGCCGGGGCTTTGCGGCCTGCCCGCATTGCCCGCAATGCCCTCAGCGCCCGCTCCGCGCCGCGCCCCGGCCCGAGCCCGCAGCCGCTCCCGACTCCCGCCGCGGACCGGCCGGCTCCTCCCCTGCTCCCATCCGTCCGTCCGTCCGTCCTTCCGTGCTTACCGCAGGACAAGCGGGGCCCGCGCGGTTGGCAGCGCTGCCCCCGGCTCCCGGGGCACGCTCGGGGCAGGCTCGGGGCAGGCTCGGGGCCGGCCCCGCGCGGCCGGGCCTCCCCCAGCGCCGCTGCCCAGCGGCAGCCTTGCCTCTTTGCACAGCACCGAGTGTGTTTTTATTGTCACCTGAGGGTGACCTCCACAGCGGCAGCCTTGCCTCCTTCCACAGCACCGAGTGTGTTTTTATTGCCACCTGAGGGTGACCTCCACAGCGCAGCCTTGCCTCCTTCCACAGCACCGAGTGTGTTTTTATTGTCACCTGAGGGTGACCTCCACAGCGGCAGCCTTGCCTCCTTCCACAGCAGTGTGGAATACAAAGTTGTGTTTAATGTCAGGTACACACAGGCAACGTGTGTATTTGTGATTGTAATATGTGTGGAAACCGACCATGGGACAGTTATTAAGACGAATTCTAATAATAACTGAGAAAAATAAAGCATGAGAGGCTTGAAAATAAAGCATGGAAGAAGGCCTTTGAGCCTATCCTTTGTTTGCAAATAACCTTTATAAGTCTTAGGTTGATTTGGGAGCATTTGAATCAAAGCTTTAAGGATGTGGCTTTTTGACAGGAACTTTCTGCTTGTAAGCCTTAAAGAGTTTTGCAATTATAACCTTTTGAAGTATCATTTTAGAATATTGCTTGTACTAAGGATCTTTTGAAACTATAGCTTTAGAATATATAAAAAGGAAACATGCAGCTTGAGAAAGGAAGATGAACATCAACTCAAGGACTAATAGGTTCGATCAAGGGAAGCTGGACATCACTGTTATGAGATTTACAGTCCTTGCAATCAAGAAACTGAACTTCACCAGATGAAATACTCCTTCCTTCTTTCGGAAACTGGACCACCACCTCCTGGGATACTCCTTTTGGGATGTACATCCTGAGAAAAACTAAATCACGATAGTGTATAGAATTGTGACGTAAAAATTGGGAATAGAAACTGCTGATGGGTAAAATTGATAGAAACTGCTGAGAAAGCTGATGAGTACCCTATAAGCCTCAACTATGGGTGTGCAGTTGGAGGGAAAACTTCCTCCACTGTACCCAGTGCTGTATTGCTCATACTTTACCATATTAATTAATCAATTGATTGCTGCTTGAATATTGGCCTGGTCAAGCTTCTCATTTATAACAGCAGTGAGTGTGTTTTCATTGTCACCTGAAGGTGACCTCCACAGCAGCAGCCTTGCCTCCTTCCACAGCAGTGAGTGTGTTTTCATTGTCACCTGAGGGTGACCTCCCAAACTTTCAGCTTCCCGCTGTTACTGAGAGTGGGCCCTGTGTCGCCTTGCGAGGCGCAGAGTAATGAACCTGTGGCAAAATTCACTGGAGTTTTGTGTCTGAAAAGGAGACAGAGGACTCCTGTAACTTCGTTGAAATAAAGGGAGAGGCCCATGGGGCATTTCCCATGGGATTTTTCCCATGGCTGGGGGACACAGCCCCATTTTTGCCCTAATTTCCCGTCCTCATCACCCTCTTGCTCTCCCCATCAGCTGGGGTTCTCACAAGGCACTTCTTGCATCCCCTACTCCATGTCCCTCTCTACTATGTACCCCCCTTTCTTTTGTTCTTTTATGTAACAAAACACTGTTCATAACTCTGTTAAGACTTTGCTCCTTCTCTTTAAGCTCAGGAATTTACCAGGGCCTTGGCTGAGCAGCAGTCTGTGCCAATGAGTACCATTTTCTAGAGCTGATAGTCTCTTCCATCACCTCCCCGTGTGTGAGTCCCTGGCCCTGTCTACAAGGAGTTTCACATGGTGTGTTTGCAAAGACACAGTCACCTTACCCTTCATGAAGCTCAGCTTTCTCCAATGGCCTCACAAAGTCATCTCATTCTCCATCAGCTATGGAACATTTTGCAAAATACGCCAATGTGATGAAAAGTGTGTTAAATACATTTTGCAAAAAGTGAAGTCCAGAGAGTTCTAAATAATTTGCTTCTTTAATTTTTAGGCATATAAAATCCAGTTTCTTGAGACATCAAAATGTCAGCAGTTAGGTTTAGAGTCCACCACAAACAACCTGGTTTCTGTACTGATGAAAGGAAATACAAATTTTCCTCTGGTCTGACATAATGCTAAATAATAAATAGGATTGTGGAATGCATTTTTAAGCTCTACTGTGTGAAATACACATGCAAATGATGAAGCTTCACTCCTACACAGAGGCCATGAGATGTACTTCAGATCTTTTGTTGCCCTTGCTGAAAGCTGACCAAGAGATGGTTTTGGCAGTGGGGTTTTGGTTTCAGACTGGGAGCAGAGTTTGCACTTTTGAGGTTTAACTTCAGGGGGGTAAAGTGGCAGTGTGGGAAATGCTGACATTGAACTGAAATTGTGTGTGGCTGTGTATTTCTCCATGACATTTCCATGCTTGTAGTTGGTCCTGCTCTGTTCACATCAAGTTTCATTCTTCAACAACTTGCAATTTGAGATATTAAGGAACTATTATTGTTAGTGACTTTTGTCATTTTTTTAAAACAGGGAGTGTGTTGGACAAAGTGTACTCAAGCAATTTCTTATACCATAAGGAGTCCAGACCATAGGTGCTTAACTTTTAAAAACTGTAGGATTATATAATGATGAAAAATCAGATTAGCAGTTTTGAAATGAACTAATGTGTGTAGAAATAATCTTTCTTACAAAAGGATCTAGAACTTAGTAGAAAAAGCAATTCCCCAACTCCCTTTGACAGACAAAAGTCCATTTTAAAAAACTTTATGACACTGTCATCCTGTGCATAATGCACCACTTATTTTGGCTGACCACACTAAACATATAAAGTTTTTCCTGAAAAGTAGTAGCTCCTCTTCCTAGAGTTTGAATTCCTGTTACTTATTTTGTCAATATATAAGAAACATTCCATTTATAGAAAAGACAGCCAATCCAAAGGTTAAATTTTGTGCATCAGGTTGAAAAACTAAGGATGACCTGGTGAGTGGGCACAAATTAATGAGGCTCCATTGGTGCCAGTGGGAGCTGTTCTGTGCTGCCTGAGGTTCTGTCCTTCACCAGTTTTGTTGTAAACTGCATCATCACAGGTGTGCACTTCTGCCTTGCTGCCTTTAACCATAAGGTTTCCACTTCACATAAGTTTTTAAGAAAATGTTTCATAAATAAAATGCTTTAGAATGGAGAATAATTTACTGAAGGTAACAGAGAGCTGGGTGTGATCCCAAGCTGAGTTCTCCATGAGCCCTCTGGAAGTGGGTGAAATTGCAAACCATGCCTGAGGTACAGTGGTGTAACGGGATGATGTGGGCACCAGACATGAAGGTGTACAAGAGCTGAAGCACTGAGATGCTTCTGTGCAAGGGAAGAACAAATGACCACAGAAAGTTCCCCAGCGACATGAAAGATGGGCTAATTAAATAAAACCTGTCTTCCAGCAACCAAATAAAGACAAGGTTACTGCTACAGAATCAGGTCATGTTCTGACAATCACCTAAAGAGAATGGTAATCAGTGGACTGGCTTCTACTCTTTATCACAGAATTATTTTCATGGGTTTCTGGATTAGTTTCAGGGGGAATTTGGAGCAAGATGTTGTTCTGTTACTCTTACACTAGTATTAAGTAAAACTTAAATCAGAATACCCATGTCAAGGTGTGAAACTGTAAGTATGGAATTCCAAACCAAAGTTGTTCCAGATGTTGTGAAGAAAATTTGGCATTTGATGCAGTTCTTGAGGTGTAAAACTCCCAGAGTCTTACACAGTTTGTGCACACTGAGGCTGTAGAATTAGGACTTGTAATTGTAAATTAATAAATAATCTTTTAGTTCTTGGCATCTGCTCTGTTCTGTTGTGTAGTTCAGATCTGAAGAAAATTCTGTTGGGACAAGATGGAGAAGAGAGACATGAGAGAAGTGTTCATTAACCTTTCCCCTCCACAGCAGAGTTGGAGAGCATTAGCTTGAAGCTTTGCTGATATTCCCATGGCAGGAAATACACAACCTTTATCTTGAACTTACTTAAGTGCTGCAGTTACAGCTACTTTGAACATTACATCGAATATCACAAATACGGGTGGGCAAGAAAATGTTGACTTCCTGCAAATGAAAATCATTCTGTTGATTGAGTGCTGTTGGAATGAAAGGCAAACATGAGCAAATCCAGTATTACAGAGGCAAGCAGGAGGAATCAAAAGGCTAAACTGCAGTACAGAAACAAAGCAAAGCAGGCTCTGGTGTGCAGATTCCTCTGAAGTCACAGAAGATAAATGAGCTGAGGAGGCAGAGACAGGGCAGAATACAAAGCTTTGTCTCAAAGTCAAGAAATAAACCCAAACCAACTTAAAAAGGCTCAAAGAGCAATCATAAAGCTTTTTAACTTGGCTGTGAGGAAGGCTTATCTAGAAGATAAAATACAAATACAGAAAGGGAGATAAACAAAATTTTTCACTTGTTTTAGGTTCCATGACCATCAAAACAGTCTTTGTTTTTTTTTTTTTTGTCACAGGTGAACAGAATGAAATGTTTGGTTCATTTCTTTCTGTTTTTAGAGAGTCTCTCAGACGTGCATTTTAAATTGCTTTGGGTTCTTTTTTTTCTCCCTCTCCTTAATCCTCCAGTGTTTGTAAAGTTATGTCAATATGTATCAATTGTTTTTGTTATTTCATTCACTTGCTTATATTTTAAATTTTAGTGGAGCTAAAAAAGCGTGTTTTGTTTGCATAATGCTTCTGATGACATTCCATATTGTCTTTTCAGCACAGTAAGTGGTATTACTGGCTGATAAAATCTTCCAGTTGTTTGGTATTTTAATCACAATTTAAAACAATTTGCAGGGTTGTGTCTGGAGGTAGCAACAACAACAACAACATATAACAAGTCCAAGAGAAATTTTGTAAGATCATTTAAAAATCTATTTCTTAATATAAGCAATTTGATATTGTTTTTTCAAGTGGATTTTATGAAAGTATTTGGCACCTTGCTTTTCATTCATGCATTCTGTTAGTGAATATTAGCATGGTGCTGTGTTCTTCTGTAACCTATAGAATTTAACTGCAGGTATTTGTAATAATTGTACTGAAAACCACAACACCATTATTGTCAAATGTCAGTTTTCCTACAGCTGAAGCTTCTGTATCATTGGAAGTTTGAGATGTAAAACTCCCAGGATCTTACACATCTTGAGATGTAATAGTTCTGCTGAGCTGAAAGTGGGAGTAATCCCATTACCAAAAGGAAACCATTCTTGTTTTCTTGGTATGACTCTGTTCTAATTCAGAAAGGACCAAGACAAAAAATACTGCTACTGTAATCTGTAATACATTTGTGCAGCAAAGGTGCTGTGACATGCCCAGCTGGAATGTGGGTAGCCAGCAGAGTTAGAACTTCTCTCTGTGCTGTTGTCCAACACTGGCACTTGCTGCATCTCCGTGTGCCCTGTGCTGATGATTTTAATTAAATTGCATTTAGATCAAATGTGGCAGGAGTCAATATGGAAATGTATCGTGGTGGCATGTTTGTTCTGATAACTTTCTGACTACAGAGTGCTCACTGATCCCTTGCACAGGTAGGGAGGGCACAGAGAAAGGAGATGAGTCCAGGACTGGAAAGCATTTGGATTTATATAAAATTTGGTATCTGACACATTTTCCTTTGGAAAAAAATATGGAGAGGATTTTGTGTTCTTTCAATGAAGACCAAAGATTAATTTCAAACCTTGAAGGTTTGTTGTGAACCAGAGCTGGCATTTTTTGGGAGCTCTGTAAATTTAAAAATAGCTCCTCTATAACACTGAATTGTGTAATGTAGAAAAACTGAGTATAATATATGGCTTTCATTATTGCTTTCCTGAGAGGGATTGCTGGAAAGGCACATCATTTCCCCACTCTCAGAAATGGAGGTACTCCAGTCTTTGATTCTGCTGCCACAGCCACACAGGCTTGCTGAAATACTCAAGTTTGTTGCTATTTTCTGATAGCAAACCATACTTACAGGTTTCTTCCCCCCATGTAACCTCCTTTTTCTCCCCTGGAGTTGTCAGGAGGAAATTGAGAGAATTTTTCCCATCCTAGAACTGATCTCCAGTTAGTACAGTGGGATTTATGTGGACAAACAAAGTGGTTAGGAGAGTGTGGGGTTTGTGTTTTGGGGAGGCACTGCAGGGTCACTGTTCCCACAAGGAATTCCCTCTGTGTCCCGCACTGCTGGCTCTCAGCAATGTCACCAGGCCATGCCAGCCAGATCCCTGCCTTCCCTGGGTTCCTGGCACTGCATCCTCCTCAAGGACTATTGAGGCACAACATGGCTTGAATTTCAAAAAGAAATTTTTTTTTTTTTTTGTTCATATTTGTGCACTTTTTTAAGACATGTGATGTGGGAACCCAGCACATCCCTCTGGCTGTCCAGGATGGCCAGGACCCCTGCCAGGGGGGCTCAGAGACCCTGGCACAGAGCCCAAAACACCTGTGGGTTTGATTGTGACCCGTGGAGCAAATTACCAACCTCATATGAAGATCAGCAAGCCACAACAGTTTAGGTAGAATAATAGTGAAGTTATCACGGGGTGGAAAAGTAGATTTTGGGGTTTTTGGTATGGGGGTTCAGGAGGCAAGATGGAGAGAACTGGGTGTGTCCAGCCTTTCTCCTTCTTCTTCTTGGCCTCCGTCTTCTGCTGTGATGTTGGCACTTTGGGATTGGTTTAGAGTAGAAGCTCACTGTCTAACACAGGTGATGGGAATTGGGAAGTAATTGTAAACATTGTACACATTGTAGTTTGTAGTATAAAGACATAACCCCACCCCAGGGGCAGGCAGAGTGCCTGGAACTGTCCTGCTGGATGGACCTTGGCAGGGCAGGAGAAAGAATTTTATAGATAAGGAACAATAAACAACCTTGAGACCGAGAAATGAAGAGCCCTGACTCCTTCAAGCACTGGGCTGGGAAAAGAGACTTTGAACATTCTTGGGGTCGCAGTGACCCAGAAAGACCCCGAGAATGTGATATTGTACTTTAGACAGTAAAAATTCAATGTGCTGCCAACATCACATTTTACCCATTTTTTTAACCAGTGTTTCTGTTATCTTTGTCAGCTAGAAGATTTCTTTCTCTCATCCCTCACCAGTTCAGTTTATAGTGACTTGGTTAGAAGATTATTTAATCTGTTTTATATAACTTTGAAATGATACAATGAGGCATAGTCATAATGCTTAAAACCTTGATTTCAGTATCATTTAATATAAAGGATCTTTTACAAAGCTGTATTGTGCAGTACAAAGCATCAAGGCTTCCATCCATCTTTATTGTTCCTCATTTAGGCCCACATCCACACTTGCATGCCAGATGGCAGCTGCAGAGGAGTTTCGAGTTCTAGCAGCAATGGATGGGAAGATAAGTGCCTCTTGAGAAGGGAAAGCCAGATTGCAGATTCCTTTCAATTGCACCTGATGACTTATTGCCAGTCACTAATTGGTTTGCCCATACACAGGCAATTCAGAATCCAGCAGCAGTGCCTGACTTTGTCTGGAGCTCTGTTCTTCCTGCAGAGATCACTGCTGAAATAAACCCTTGCAGAGAAAAATATTTTATATCAAGCTCTGAGAAAAGCAGGCATGAGGTTGGGTTTTTTTTTTTTAATTTTTTGTTTGTTTTGTTTTTGTGGGGTTTTGTTTGCTTGTTTTGGGGGATTGTTTGGTTTTGGCTTTTGTTTGGTTGGTTTTGTTTTGTTTTTGTTTTACTTTTCATAACTGCTGTGTCAAGATTTTTTCCTTCAGGAGAGCCACAAAATCTTGTGTAAGTGTCATTGTTACCTATTACTGCAAAATACTGTAGCTGGTTGTGATGTGCTAACAGTTGACAATATGTGCATATTTTAAAATGGGAGAGATTATAAGTAGAGCTTTGTCTATTTTTCATTAAAGATATTAATGTTTTCATAAAAATCTTCCTTTCCCACATATTTCTGAGTGCATTTTCATTTTATTCCTGGATGGGGCATTTGACTTATTTTGACAGCATCCAGAGAACCAAGAGAGCCAGCTCTGAAAACCCCAGGATAACTCAGGAACAAGGACCTGCTGGTTATTTTCACCACTTGGAGGCCATGAGCAGCTGAAGTGTCCCTGGGGCTGCAGAGCAGTGTTGGTGATTGCCATTGTTGATGGAAGACAAAAGCTGTGTGCAATGGTACAGCCTACAGCCAAGCTTGGAATAAGCCCTTTAGAAGGTGAAGTATCCACTTAGGAACCAGCATTCCTCATGCAGTGAAATGTCAGTAATTTTCCAGCTAATGCAGAACCAGCATTATCTCCTGAACTCGTCAGTGGAAAGCATTTTCACTAGATGTGTTGTACTGAATGCAGTGACAACATAACAGTTATGTGGGAGCAGAAAAAACCCCAGCTGTCTGTGTTATAAATGATTATTAGTTCTCCTGAATCAAAAAACAAGGCAGAACAGGCTCTGTAATTAAGATCTTCAGTGTCCCCCTTGTCTTTGTTGCCCATGTGTCTGTGATCTCAATCCCAAAAAACCAGAAGTGAAGCTGAGGGTGTGCAGCATGTCAGGGCTGTAACACCACACAAGTGGGTAAAGAGCACATCTTGCTGAATAAACATGAGGTAAATAAATCACTGGGAATTAATGGTACTTACCAAAGGTATTCTCAACAAAGAAGGGTGTGAAAGAGTGGAAATATTCCCAAGTACAGCAGAACCACATTAAACATGTGGTGAGATCACTGGGGATCACCCAACACCTTCAACTGGACCGTGAATTGAATTCATATCTTTTACAAGAGTTATTGTTTGCTTCAGAAAATCACTAAATTGACTTTGCCTGCCAAGGGCCCCCATCAGTAAAAGATGAAATAAAATCACAGACCAGCATCCAATCACAAATGAAGTTGTTTAACACTTGGATAGCTGTGTAGTCAAACCCACAGTCCTCAGGGAAATGAAATTTAGACATTTTGAATGTGTTAGAAAGCAAAGAATGTAGATTCCTAAAAATCCTAGTTCAGGTCTTTTCAGTGTTTTACTTTGGTTTTGCTCCAGACCTAAAAGAGAATGGGGTACTTGCAGTGGCCCCACGTCTAGAGCTGAACCAATGGTTTGTAGCTGACATGACTTGAAATTCTTTCTCGAGATGGGAAGAAATTCTGTTGCTCATCAGCATCCACAGGGTGGTTTTGTGAAAAAAGCACTTATTTAGCAGAACACTCACTTTTGGGTTTGATGGCAGCAAGGGAGAGTAATTTATCCAATAGAGGGCGTGTCTGCAGCTATTTCCTCAAGCAGAATTTAACAAATGCTGGGGATCCCCTGGGTCTGTGTGAGTGACTGCAGTGACAGTGCACCCTCAGAATGGGGCTTTGGGAACAGTGCACTCATCTGGGATCTCTGCAGAGTGATCAGTGTAGTGGGGTCTGTCATGGCTGTAGCAAAACTCTGACCTTGTTTGATAAACGCCTCTCAAAACATAGATGTGTATTGGTGGATAAAAATTTTTGGGGTGCTTTGTGTTCTTAAACCCTCTGAGGGAAAATAGCTGCCAAGTACAGGGAAAAGCCTGTTACGGTTTGAACACGTTTAGAGATGAAACCCAAATATTTGGAGGAATGGCGGCAAAGACAGCAAAAATTAAAGTAAGATGCAAAGAGGTATCTGGAATGGTTTTCCACTTTGTAGGGATCTGAAGATAAACACTTCCTAAGAATAAGAATGGTGAAGCAATACCAGAGTCTGTATGTGAAATCTCTTAAAATGCTAAATTGAACATTATCAGGTTTTTTCCATGACAAGATTTATGTCAGCCTGTTCCAAGGTAGTGTAACAGATAAGATTATCTATGGAACTGTGTCCAGCTGGGACTTTTACCTCAGTAGCATTTACAGAGGGCATCAGCCTCAGGCCATGGGAAACAGGATACTGAAGGGTGGGCACCTAGTCAGGTCATGGGGAGAAGAACGTGGTCATGGGAGCCAGGATGCCAATGGAACTATTCTGTATTAGGTCATGTTCCTGGCTCTTGTTCTCAGTTAGTTCAGAAGCTGTTACAAATCAGGTCATGTTGGTGACCCTTGCCTTCAGATACCCCTGTACCTGGCTGCATTTGCCATGCCCACAGGTCTTTGGATCTTGCCCCTCAGATGGTGAGGTTTCTTCATTTGTTATTTTGCTATTAAAGATCTTCATTTTTGGGTAAATTCATCATACCTGTTCCTCTATTTTATGCCATGCTTCCCCTGGCCAAGCAGGATTCGGGATCACAGCAAGTTGGACTGCAGTAATTATCAGATAGAAGCAACCCTTCACCAGATTTGGTTGGTGACAAACCTACATTTGTGACTTTACAAATCACTATAAAAGTAACAGATGCTTTACTTCAGGGCATTGCTGTTTCACTTGTGAGGGATTTGGCTTTGGTTATAGTCAGAGGAAATTCAGAGGCACTATTGGGCCAATAGTGTGGTTGTGTCAAAGTGACAAAAATAATTTGTATGGGAATTTATTGCTCTTGAAGGTGCTGGCTTAAATGGCATAATATACAACAAATTCACCTTTAGACATGCAGCCTCCAAACATGGAAAAGTAGTTTGGTTACTGTACAGCTAAGAGAGGATGTTTACCAATGGAGAATTACTGCTCTTTCTCCTTGAGATTGAATGCCATTTGTTGAAAATTCTAGAGATTGTTTTCTTCAGTCTTGTTTTTCATTCTGGGCTGAATTCAATGGGGTTGTGAGACCTAGATCAGTGAGTTTGTGCTTCAAACCACCCAGGCTGCTTGACCTTCGTTAGAAGTGTTTGGTGAGAATGGAGGTGCTGGAGGTGCTTCTTTTTGGTGAGATGAAGCATCCTACACTTGAGAATAAGCCCTCTGTTAAGATCTTCTCTTCCTAAGCTGGCAGTGATGGGATGACAACTCCCCATGAGCAGAGGGGACCTTCCTGTGCTTACTGTTCTGCCAAAGAGACATTTGTGTGTAGACTTTTTAGACTGTTGTTAAACTTGGTTTTAAATCCTGTAACCACCAGGTTTATTTGTTAGTGTGACACATCACACACATCTCTGCAAATACAGCAGTGAGTGATTTATTTGTGAGGTCAAACCTGCTACAGAAGGTGCTGTCTCCCTGAGAGGTTCAAGGTGCTTTTCAATGAATCATTGCTCTAATAAATCATATTGTATAGATACTGGCATATCCAAGTCAGGATATTAATTCCCAAGCAGTGCCTGTCATGAATATGGAGTTTAAAAGACCTGAGATGAATAAAGCATATGGCCTTTACATTTCAAGACCATATCTGTAATTCACTGTACTTTCTTCTTGATACACAGACAAAGGTGAATTAGTTCCAGACAAAAATGCATCAATGCTCTACTGAATAGTCAATTATTAAACATGTAATGGGATCTTTGGTTATCAAGGCATGCTCAGTATGTGCACAGAGTACATAATTTTCCCCCAGAATAGAGCAGAATTGTCTATTTTGAAAAAAAAAAAAATCCAGGCAAAATTATATTAATATGGAATTAAAACAAGTTATTGCTTCTGCTGTACAATAAATGGGCTTACTTGACTTCATTAACCATCCCAAGGAGCTAATTTCAGAGTCTTATTATATGTACAAACCTAGAAAAAATAGCAGTAAACAACATTATTTTCCTTGCCCTCAAGAAATAGTCTATCCAATTTACAGTGTTCTGTTTTGTGGAGAAATAATGTTTTTGACTAGCATACATGAAGATAAATGTTCTCACAAAAATGTCCTGGCAACACTGTGACTTGCTTGAATAAAATAAAAAAAGGAAGTTATTGCTGAACAATGAGGAAAATACTTAATGAATGTCACCTGCATGAGGTTTTAAGTATTTTTCATTTCCCTAAATTTTGTTCAAGAGAAAAAGTATTTGGCTGTTTGATTGTTGTCATTGTCATCAAACTAGAAACATTATTCAAGCTGTGGCTGTTTATTATTTTACTGCAATCATGTACCATGATTGCTGCATTGGACCATTCATCTATTGCATATTTTGGATTTGTATTAGAAAGCTGCAGATTTATTGCAGTGTGTGAAAGGTACCATTTAAACCAACAGACAGGTGGGGTTTAGGAAAACTTCATTCTCAGTTGCAGTAAAAGTAATTATGAATATAGTTGATTGCAATATTCCTGTATATATTTTCATGGTTTATTAAAAAAAAAGTATTTTCTGCTCTGTGACTTCCAAAAATACTTTTTACTAATATTCTTTGTGGCATAAGTAATTACGGTTATTTGCATGCTCTAATAAAAATTGCAAAATCTCCCTTTAGTGAGGTTCAACAGTTTGCCATTAATTTATTTCAAAAAACACCCTGGACAGTATGTGAGATGATACCCATTTATTACTGATACTTCATGTATATTAAACAGGAAATGTGAGTGATGGAGACTTCATATGTCTAAACTGATATATCCAACATAAAGGAAAAAGCAGAAATTATATAAATGTAAAATATTGTGGTGATTTCTTGGCTAATAAGATGACAAAGACAAATTAATTTTTCTGCTTGAAAGGAGAGGCACAGAGAGGCAGAAATTCAGAAGTGAAAACTGTTTGTATGTTGCTTTCAGAGGTACCTTTTCATCTAGAAATTGGGATTTCTGCTGGAATTAGAATGCAAAAGATAGTTCTTGATTCTGCAATCCATAACAATTTAGGGGATTCTTGTCAATTCTTACTGCAGGATTGTTCTTTTGTGAGAGATGCTTAGGACCAGAATGATTTTATGTGCAAAAAAATTTCTTAGCTGAATTACTTGATGCAGAAGAAAAGTTTGCAGTGGAGGTGGGAGAGCATTTCTCCATTTCTGCATAGGGTGTGTAACTGCATCTGAAGGTGGATGGTGCAGGTGGAGTTCTGCTGCAGCACAGCACAGGGAGCACAGGCTGGCACTGTAAAGCTGTGTCTGGTCTTTCTCTGGGAGGCTCCAGTCACACTCAGCCTCTGGAAACGGTCACTTGCAGTATCTGACACCTTGTGAGAACTTATTGTAGTTAACTCAAAGAGAGCAGACCTTAAGAAAAGATTTTAACAAGAATTTAGCAAATGAGTGCAGTTAAAATTCCCGGTCCACATCCTCAACATGCAGCACACCATCCTAACCCCATCAGTGCCTCACTGTCCCAGCAGAGCTCTGAGCAGAAATCCCTGCCACTGCCCACTGGCCCTGCTGGGATTCTGTGGGGGGAGCTGCCATTAACAGGGATCAACTCTGTCAGAACTCAGTGCATCCCTCTGGGTGCCCAGAGCTGCTGGGACCCCTGCCAGGGGCTCAGAGACCCTGGCACACAGCCCAGAACACCTGGGGGTTTGATTATGACCCCTGGAGCAAATTACCAGCTTTGGATGAAGACCTGAAAGCCACAGAAGTTTAAATAGTGTAATAATAAAATTATCACTGGGTGAAGGGGTGGATTTTGGGGTCTTTAGAATGGGGGTTTTGGGGACAAGATGGAGGGACTTGGGCGTGTCCAATCCTCCTCCTCATCCTTCTCCTTCTCCTTCTCCTTCTCCTTCTCATCTCCATCTTCTGCTGTGATGGTGGCACTTTGGGATTGGTCTAGAGTAGAAGCTCACTGTCTAACATGGGTGATAGGTATTGGGAAGTAATTGTAAATATGTTATCTGTAGTTTGTAGTATTAAAAAGACACCACCACTCCGGGGCAGTGAGAGTGCCACTGGCTGTCCTGCTGAGCGCACCTTGGCTGGGCAGGAGCAAAATTTTATAGATAAGATACAATAAACAACTTCAAGACCAAGAACTGAAGAACTCCGTCTCGTTCTTCAAATGCACAGGCCAAAACAGAGACTTTGCACGTGTCTCAGGCCTGCAATAAACAGCAAAAACTCCCAAGGCAACTCCAGGCACCTGCAGCCAGGGTTTTGCCAGAGCTGTCAGTCACCTCCTTCATCCCCCTGCTCCAGTCATTGATAACCAACTGCTGGTCTTCTGAGCACCTTGTTGATGCTGCAGCAGGTGTAATTGCCTGCTCTTATGATTCATGCTGCTCCTTCTATTGACCTTTCAGGATTGTTCTGTACCTCTGGAGGAAGAGGATATTTTGTTATCTATGGAGCCCTTATGGTTATCGATGAGATCAGAGTACAGGGGGAGCTGTCTGCAATATGAAACCATCTGGGTGCGAAGGAGGGGCTCAGTCCCTGCGATTTTTTGCTTGTATTTTTGTAGCTGCAAGTATAAACCTCAGAATAAGGCCACATCTGCCTAGTTGTACATCAGGCTATGGCTGTCTCTTACATAAAAGCCATTCTGGAGGGAGACACTTTTCCTAAAGTTTTCTCATGGATATTCTGTCATGTTCTCTGAAAGAAAAGACAGTTCCACTCCCAAGTTCACAGAGTCCTTGGGGAAGTCCTGAGGTATTTCAGATGTTTGGGAACAATGTGTGCTGATGTTGGCCTCAGTACCTCAGTTGAGAGGGGAAGGGAAGGTGTGACCTGTTTCTTCTGCACCTTAACGTGGAATCTGTGTGCTTTTCTATTGCCCCTGTGGTTCTTGGGCAAAGTGGTTACTTGAGTTCTGGCCCTGCACAAAACTTTGTCTCCAGGGGACCCAAGAGAGTCTGAAAAGACATCTCAGTACCCCTCTTTAGCTCAGCTCTCACTGTGCTTGCAGTTTGCCCCCTTCTTTTCACTGAGCTTTATGGTTTTGCCAGTTGACATTACCTCTGCTGTTCTTTTCACGTTCACTTTCCTCCTGCTCTACTGAGCACTTTTACTGTTTCCTCTTATGACTGCTTCTGCTAATCTAGGAGATATTTATAATAAGAAGACTTCTCAAAATGTGCAATCATAATATGTGAGATTTTTAATGCAGCAAGACAGACACAAAAATCATGATTTGCATACATTGTTTGTTAGAATTAAAAGCTAAGCCTTGTGTTTGGCTAGTAGCTGTTTCAGCAGCAGGAGAAGGAAGTTCAGCCCATTGTAAAAGATTTTTCCTAAATACCTCTTGGGTTAGAAAAGAAGGAAAAAGGAAACAGTAATTCTGCTGAAAACATTCATGAAGTGCAGAGCAGACTTATTTGCTTGCTTTTTCTCCCCCTTAGGCATCTGTAATTCAAATAAACAAAAATCCAAAGCAGTGATTCTGTTTGTCCCCTCATCCCCTGAGCTTTTGCAGGCTCCAGTGTCTCTACCTCAGCAGAGCTTCCGTGCAGTTGCTGCTGTCCATGACTAACCCTGGGCCACAAGGGCCACGAGGGCCAGCTCTGCCTCTCCCTGGAGCCTGCAGAGTCAGGATTGCCTTGTGCAGGGGATGCAAACTTCCCTGTGGTGTCGTTTCTTTGTGCTGCTCCTTTTACAGAAGAAGCGGGGAACAGAATGTACAGAGCCAACCCTTCCTCTCTCTCCTGTCCTACCCAGACTTTTCTGCAGGTGTGTTGAGACTCATCACAATCAGGTTTTTGTTTTTTAAGCTCCCACCCCTCTGTACTGCTGGAAGGTGCTGTTTGATTCCTTGCTGCTTTCAGTTTCTGTGCATTCCCCCATAGTGGTGGTTGTTGGTAGCAGTTGACTCCAACACAGAGCCCTTGGAGCTGCATAAGTGACCAATTCAGTGCCAGCTGCAGGAGGACTGATAAGTTTTTTGCAATTTAATACTGTAAACCCCAGTGGAAACAATGAGAGATTTCTTTGCAAGATAAAAGTTATGAACCGTCGAGGTAAAGCATGGCACTGAATAAAAAACTGGTTAAAAATATATGAGGAGAGCAGGGTGGAATCCTGCCTCTCTTTGGAGGAAGGATTACTTGCATGTGCAGAAAGGTTAAAACATTGGTGTCTTTAACCTCTAATAGTTGTTTATGAATACAAGATATACAGCTAAACAACTTCAGAAAGGACTGGCCTCTTTCAGAAAGGAAGGGAAGTCAGACAGTAAACCAGTAGAAAAGAGGAGGAAAAATAACCCTGAAAACTTGAATGTATGTTGACACTGAAATGCAGGCAGTGAGTTTGGTACTGCCATTTTTAGAATGACTCCATTTCTTTGCAATTTGAAGGAAATGGCACAATGAGGTGAACAGGATTGAAGAAGGAAAAGTATGTCTGATGTTCTAACATAGCTAATGGACTTTACTTAAAAGAAGTATTAAACTCCAAAGAATACTCAGAAAAAAAAATTAAAAAGAAAGAAGTAATAGCTAGGAAATATAATACTTGACTTCAATCTTTTCACATCTGAAATAAAACTTCTTAACCCAAGAACACTTCAACCATCTATGGATATGGTATTCCTAGAAACAGGTTTATTAAAGGAGGGTTAGGTTAAAAGAAAACATAATTAACGTTTCCTTTCTTCCTCAGCCCATGCACAGCAGCTCTGAATTATGAGCAGGCAGTAAAGGGTTCTCTTTTACAGTTCTCTGCAGCAAAGGTGCAGCTGCTCGTATCTCTGAAATTGCTTCATGGAACTGAATTTACATTTCCTACTAATTTGGCTTTCTTTAATCATGAGTAATTACATTCAAAGAAGTAGTAGGAAAGGTGGTTTTCTTTTTTGCCAAGACTTGCAATTCAGTGAGGTTAATGACATTGGCACTGCTTTATTCAAGAAATGAATTTGCCCTTAAGTTAGAATAGGAATTTTTCAAGAGACATGCTTCAAAAAACCTGGGTAACTTTTTCTGCTATCAATCACTGGCACTTGTTACAGAGAAACTGATGGTCTTAAAATGTGTGTCAGCTTTCCATTCGTATGGGATAAGGATTTACTTCTTGAAAACAAAGTGAAGGAAGAGGAAAAGGATAGAGATTCTATCAAGTTGGATTAATCTAAAGCATCTAAATAAATTTAGAAGGCCTGAGTTTGGGTGATTTGGCCAAGGTAAAATAGAAATTTTTTGAAAGAATAGAACCCCAAATTTATGTCTCAGGCCAAGCCTGTAGGACTTTCCATGCCCTGCAGAAGTTCTGTAGCTGTCAGGTATCAGGCTTCTCTGTAGGAAGGTGACATTCTGGTGCCATCAGGATCAGGAAAAAATGGGGTTTTTTCACATTTTCCTCTGAAGAATTTCTTTAGCAAATGATATAAATATTTTTGAACAGAATAACTATAATTTCTTATAGTAATTCTGAAGAGGGATTTTTTAAATTCCTTCTGTAAAAGAAGCTGTGGCAGGATGAGTTTAGAAGCAGGAAAGAATCTCAGAAAATATAATGCACCTATTGTAAAATATGACTGCCCTTGTCTTGTCAAAGAAAGGGTTTAGATAGGTTTGATGAGCAGATCCAGAAGTACAGAACACAATAAAGAATAACCAAGTCATGTCATTCCTTTTAGCAGTATAAAGTCAATGAATTCTTGATCCATGCAATCCAATACTCTCCCTGAGCTGAGCTGTGCACCATCCTTAAATCAATATTGAAAAGGGAGAGAAACTATGAAAAGTTAAAGCAACTGATATAAGAATTAGTAGGAAATTGTACCAGATTTGTAGGATGAAATTTATTGGTAGGTACTTCCTACAAATGTATCATTCTGCAGCTTTATCTACTGCCTACCAAATCGAACTGTCTAAAAAATGTAATTCTGTTCATGTATCTGTAAGTGACAATCAAAAAGAAACCAAAAAAATTTCAAATATTATGAATGCCTCTGTTGAGTCTGTAATGGAATATATGTCAGTATAAATCAGTAAAATCCTTGTTAGCACTGAAATGGTGCCAGAAGTGTACCCTACACAGAAAGTCCAGTGAGTGATCATTTACTCCTCAGATACTCTTACTGGATTAGCAGGGAAATGACAGCTTGATTTTTCACACTTTTAGAATAGAATTGGCTTTAGTGATATTTTAAATGAAACATTGGCACTTCTAATTAGAAATCCATACAATTGTTCCAAAAAGCCTGAAACTAAAGGAAATCCAAAGTGGGGAAAAGCCAGATTTCACACACTGGAGAACAGAGCACTAATAAGCTGCTTCTGAGAAAAGACTGAATAAATGAGAAATATAGGTTTGCAAAAATGTAAAGGAGGGAAGTGTTTATGTGGTGTTTAGTCTGCATTTCCCTGTCAAATAGAAAAGAGCTCAGCTGACATTCCTGCTGTGGGTTCCTGTGTCAGGGTCTGGGTCTTGGCCCGTTATGGCTCTGCTTTGGTGCTCCAAAATGAAGTCCCCTGTGGGCCACTTATGTGCTGTTCTCTAACCCAGTTCCAGTGTTTGAATTGGAAATACATGATATTAAAATTGAGCAAAAACCTGCTGTTGCCCAAGCAAGCAGGACAAAAAATGATGATAATTTTTTTTGTTGTATATTTGCATTTCCCACAGATACTCATGCAGCTCAGTGTGAGTGCAGGAGCTGGCCTTGCTGATATGCTGTGGTAATGTATAAAGAAGAAGGCAAAGTGAGAGGACAAGGTTAATCTGCCCTGAAAATAGAGAGAGCTCCTAAGACACCAGCAAACTTAGAGATTCTTTGTGTTCAATGTGTGGTCTTCCACTTTTTCTCTCCAGATCTGATGTCAGCAGCCATTTTCTTGCACAAGAGTCACAGATGTACTTCTCCCTCTATCATAAGTTCCACCAGGCAGATAATATGTTGTGCTCCTAATAAATGTGTGTGATCATGTATGTGTGCTGTTAATGACTTCATATTCAGTTGACACTGGAAAGTTCCCATTCCTGTAACAAAGGAGTTGGCACGAGTGGCACAGTCCTGCCATAAGAGCTGTAGCTATATTCATCTCTTCCTTTTTGAGCTATTTAATATAATTTCCCTCTCTGAATCTGAAGATTCTGAAGAAAGCTGGAAGATGCTAGTTTTCCTGCCTTATCCATCCAGATTCTCACTCACGTTTACAAATGCAAACTGGCCCAACAAGTGGCGTCACCTGGGGAAATTCCTTACCCGTCTTTGGTGTGCCCCCAGCCATTTCTGGCTGGAAATATCCCCTTTTGCCTTGAGTGTTTTCCTCTCTGAATGCTGCTCCATAGGCTGAGAACAGCAGGCTGAGCACACCAGGATCAGTGGCTGGACTGGGGGGGATGCACAGGGCCTGGCTCCCAGCGCTGCTCTGGCGTTTGTTTGATCTCAGGTTCAACTGCAGATCTCCTGCTTCAGTCTTGGAGCTTTTTGCAAGCTTTATTTCAAAGGCCATCCCTCAACAATTTGCTGGAGCAGCTGTGATAAATGAGGGGAAGGACCTTTGTAGAACAAGGACTGGAAAAGTCTGATTGAACATAAAGTCTATTGCAGGGTTTTAAAGTCAGAATTTCTTCACTACATAATGTGTTGTTTGGGTTATTTCTGGCTGAAAACATTCAGAACATCCTGAAAAACTACTCAAAAGTAAAAGGAAGGGTGACATATGCTAACCTGTACTTTTGATTAATGTATGTGAAATTAAAATAGTAGGAATATTTAAATATATTAGATTTCTACAAAGATGGAGGCAAAAATAATCTATTGTAATTCTAAGGATGTTCCTGCATTTAGTTATATTTGTCCATTCTAAATTTTGGAGATACTGTAAGAACCATGTTATTTTGTTATTTCTCTAATGAAGAAATACTACTCTGATCCATGGGAACTAATAATATTAATCATGGCATAAAGGAGGAAGGACTTCACACCTGTAAAATATTTTGTCTTCTGCAAATAAGAGCTTATTTCAGCTTGCCTTTTGGGACCTTTGTTAAGATGTTTTCCATTCTCTTTCTTTGAAAATACATATTGTTCTCAACTTCCTTCATGCATCACTGTGCCTTTCTCCCTTTCCCCGAGAGCTGTGTTGAGACTAAGTCCCTTCTGATACAAAAGAAATGAAGGAGAAGCAGACAAGGCACTCTCATAAATACATAATGAGGTGGCCTGCAGAAGGGAACAGCCTATGTTGGAAAACACAAGAAATGTTCCAGCTTTACACCAAAACAAAAAAAAAGAAACACTAAAGCTGCAGCAAATACTGCATTCAGTGTGTGTAGTTTTCAGTTTCTGGAGGAAATTCCTGTTATCTCAGTGGCACCAGTAAATTGCTCCTCTGGTTCAGAGGAGCCAGTCCTGCCTCTTCCCTGAGCTCTCTGCAGTTGGGGTGATTTGCATTGCCACAGTGGCTCAGGCCATTGGGCTGTGGCAGCAGATCTGATCTGTCATATCTCTGATGTCAGAATGAATCTGGCATCATCTCACTTATGTGAGGTTGTCCTGCTGCAGCTGAAATCAGAAGGTACTTCTCGTTTGCATATTGGTTGGTTTTCATTGTATTGAATCTACAGAGCTCTCTGTAAGGCTTGTGCTGCTTTAGGGGAACAACAAATATTAACACAAAGCTGTGTACTTTAATGTACATAGCTCATCTCTTACAGATTCTGAAACAATACTGAATCAAAAACTACAGCACTTAGATTTAAAAGGTTAAATAAGTTTCACAGAGGCAGGTTTTGTGCTCAGAAGTGCAACTCACCTTCAGGTTAGAGCCTGGGTACTCCAGAGCCACCTCAGCACACCCAGCCGCTCATCCCTGCTCTGTGCCCTGTCCCTGTCCTTCCCTCCCATCTCTTCTCTCATTCCTGTGCTCAGCTCAGGGGCACAGGTCACTGGGCCAGCCCTTCTGGGGAGAAGCTGGGGCTTTCATTTGCACTCTGTGTGTGCCATCTCTGCCATGCCAGGAAGGGTTTTCCCTCTGAGCAGCTGGTGGCAAGGAACAGAGTTCCACTTACTGCAACATCAGGCATTTGTGTGCTGCTGCTTTTCACTAGGCTGTGTCAAAATACTCTGAATGACAGAGGTGGGAATGCTGAGCTCCAGCAGCTCCACATGGAGTAAACCCAGGGCTGGGTGGGAGGGTGGAGTGGGGACCCCAGAGTGCAACCTACAGCCTCAGGAGGCTGAAGCTCTCTGCAAGGGTCTGAGTCCTCACCAGAGCTGTGGGGCTGCATTGGGACTGACAGTGAAATTCTCATTCCTTATGATGCCATAGGATTTTAGCTTTTGTATTTTTCATATATTTGTAATCCTGCAGTTCTTTAGTGTATAACTCTGAACTCCAGTGGGAGCTGCTGCTTTCCCAATTTGGGCAGACACAACAATTCCTCTCCAGGCCTGGCAATCAAGGACACCTCACTGCCTCAGGCCCTGAGAGGTAAAATAAAAGTGAGTTGGGGGCAGCAAACTTGGGGTACATGGCTTCATTACCTGAAGCTGGAATTGAAGATTGACCCCCAATATGCAAATGGACCAAACTTATAAAAGTATGAAAACCTGTGACCCATGGTCCATTTTTGGGTGTAGCCCTGGGGGGCTGCATCTGCCCTAAATGTACCTGAAGGCCCTTCAATAAATAGAACAGCTTTTTATTGCCTTAATTCTGTCTGGCCTCTGTTTTTAAGTAGCCCCAAGAAGGCATCACTTAAGGCAGGGAAATGGATCCCTGTCTCTGGTCCTACCAGTGCCCGCACACCTATGGAACACAATGGAAACTTCCTGTCTTTGAGAACTGGGACAGAAAATCCTGATACTCTGAGGTGAGGCAATGTTGTCATTATATTGCAAGAGTTCTATTGCCATTACATTGCAAGGGTTCCATATTGCCAGAGTTTTGTACCTCCTTGATGTTTCTTGTGGGCATCTCCTCTGGGCACTGACTCTTCCTTGTCCTCACAGCAGCCAAGTGACTCCAGTTTCCCCAATCCACTCTTTTATAACACTGTTCTTAATTGGCTACAGCTGTGGCCTGTTAACATCAGGCCTGCTCCCAATCTTTAATAATTAACTCAGTTGCAACTCTTTAGGGGTCAAGATTACTTTCTATACCTTTTTATTTACTTGTATTCTATCTCCCTACAATGCAAGTGAAGTTTGACAGAGAAAACACACTCAAGTTGGAAATTAGGATCCTTAGCTATGGAAAATAGTCTCTGGAGTTATCACAAACCCAGAAATAGATGCCTTTATTTTTATATCACTGAGTAACTCACACCTCATGTTCCTTTTGGTAATTGTTGAGGATGTCTGTAACTCCTGATTCCTCTGACAGAAAAATGTTGAAGACCAGATGGGACTGATGAAAGCCATCCTCCAAATCACAGAGTATAATTCAGCAATTGGAGCTAAATGTTGATAATCCATAGGTGGTTTGTGTCAAATGAAAACCAATCATTTTGTCATATCTGCCTTTGCTGGATAACATTGAAATTATCCATTTGCATTCTGGATTTTTTAAAAAATCTGAAAGTGGAAGAAGGTGATATGAAAGGCTCACAGGACAGTTGATAGAATTTCCTGTAGCTGCCCTTAATACCTGTGAGAAAGAGTGACTTTGAATCCCTGTTCAAATTTCCATTGTCTTCTCTATTCCCTCAGTGTGGGATGCAGCAGGATCAGTCCAACCCTAAATCTTGGTAGCTCTAAGGATCCTCAGGGTGTTTCTTCTACTGTCTAACTGTATATTTCACCTTCCCACGCCAGTCTGCCTTAGCATTCTCCCCCAAGTGTACAGGATTTAACTTTTTCACCACCTCAAGAAAATCCCCTCATTTTTATGCTTGAAGAAATCTGGGGGAAAAAAAGCACAAATAAAGGGCAGCTAGACACAGAATCAGAATAGTTTGGGTTGAAAGGGACCCTTAAAGGTATTAAGTTCATTCCCCTGCAGTGAACAGGGACATCTTAAATTAGACCATGTTGTTCAGAGCCCTGGCTTGAATTCTGTCAGGGATGGGGTATCCATCACTTTTCTGGGTAACTTGTCCCCCTGTCTCAGCAGCCTTATTGTAAAAGTCTCTTCCTTGTACTGAGTGTAAATCTACCCTCCCTCAAGTTAAAAACTCTCCTTTCTCCTGTTGCAGCAGGCCCTGCTAAGGAGTTTCTTGTTCCAGGTGCCTGCAGTAAGGTGTCCCAGAGCCTTTTGCTCTCAGGCTGAACACCCCAGCCTCAGCCTTTGCCCACAGAGAGGGCTCCAGCCCTCCAGCATTTTTATCCCTGCTCCAGGAGGTCCCTGTGGATCCCCTGCTGAAGGCTACACACAGGATTCATTCAGAACACTAATAATGTCTAGAAGGAAGTCTTCTGCACACACTGCCTTTTGTGCTTTATTCTCACTTGTTGCCAAAATTTACCTATTTTTTTGATAGAAGAGAGTTTCAGAATGTGGAAAAAAGGTATTTCGTGGGTGGGGGGAATGAATGAGAGAATATGAGAAATAAAGTGTGAGGTTGAGGCCCTGCAAACCCCTCAGTGTTGTTGAAGGGTTGAACTCCTCAGGAGAGGGAGCAGAACAAGAGAGCAGGAGTGAACCTGCTCTCAGCCTCTCACAGCACTCAAATTCTGTATTTTGCCAGCTCTGGCACATTTATGGCATGGCATGGGTAGCAAGATGTTTATTGTTTCTGTCAGTGAGCTGATCAAAAGGGGTTCAGATCCCTGGAGAGCTGAGACAGTGGTGGTCAGAGGGGGAGCTGGTTTGGAGCTGAGGCCCCACAAGAAAAGGCTGCTCTCACTGTGGGTTTGTCCCCAGCTTCCTCTGGCACAGCTGCATTTGTTTGGATCAAATCACCCCTTCCCCTTCCAGAGTGTGGTTTTCTACCTGGCAATATGACAGGCAAGACGGAAGGATCTGTGTCTGGTGTGTTCATAAAGGTTGAAATATTCTCATTAGAGAGCATGGAGAATATTAGAAACACCATGGAGATATTTGTAAGATCACTCAAATAGGTGTTGTTATGATTTATCTTGTTTTTTACATGGCAATATGGCAGGCAAGACAGAAGGATCTGTGCCTGGTGTGTTCATAAAGGTTGAAATATTCTCATTAGAGAGCAGATAACTGTTCAAAACTCTTTGTTATTTTACTGGAAAGGTTTGCTTGTTCCAGGTGCCTCTGGAGCAGTTCTTTCTGCAGCTAATGACTATAAGGATGCTTCTTGGTAGCAATACTGTCTTCTCTCATCCCCTACTACCCTCTCCAGTCCAAAGTGCAATCAATTAACTTCTAATTTGGAAGTGTTCTCCGTCTGGGTATATTTTCCAAGTCAGTGTAAAACAACTTACCCAAACCAATATGGAAAATGAAAGGTTCACTGGGAAAACATTTAAAAGCTTTCTAATGTCTCTGCTTATTGAATTGGTAGAAGTTGGGGGGTTTATGTGAAACATCAGCATGAAAGGTATTATGCTCATAACACATTCTCAAAAAGCTAGTAAACTTCCAGAGGTATCCAAAGCAACCTGGCTTTGAAAAATGTAAATAATGAAAAACTAAAAGAAAACATAGATAGAAAGGGAGCCTGGCCTTACTAAGGTATCTCTGATTACCCTTTCCACATGTGGGCATTGGATGAATTAAGCGTGTCATCAGCAGGATTACTTCGTCCACTTGGGCTTGCTTTGTGTCCTCTGATCTTTTCTCAAATGGTTGTAAGCCATCAACACATCAGCTTTGAACTGGTCATTGGTTCAATTTTACCTTTGAGGTGCGTCAAAGACCAGTGAATAATGAACGGGCTGAAGTCAAGAAGTATCTCAAGTCTTCCTATCTTTCAAAAATCTCTCTCCTTCCTCACTCACCTCTCTGTGCTTAGTGATTCAAACTGACAATGTCAGGAATTGAAATAACTCCAACCTTGCTATTATTGTAGCATTCCAAGCCTGACCTAAATGGTTTTACTGTATTTCTTGCTGAGTTAGGCTCTCTTGAAAGAATTAGGGTAGTGTTCTTTTGAATGTCAAATCAATACCAATAACCTGTAGAGCTCTTGAGCTCATGCAGGCTATGACAAAATCTGGTTTATTCTTGGTGACTTGTTCTTAACAATCCATAGTTCATAAAGAATCTCTGTCCTGAGCACACAGAATTTTTCACAGGTGGAACCTACTCATTATATGTTTTAGAGTGCTTAGATGGTCCCATATAGCTCTGGATGTTAGAGTATCTACAGAAAGTGATTGCATTTTAAGTTTAGCAGTGGTTGTTCCTTTCAAGTCACTTTATCACAGAGCACTTCCTACAGCAAAGTCATGGGTCCACTGGTGATGAAAGTGCCATGGCTGGCTGTGGGTAGTGTCAGCTGAATATGCTGGGAGAAGAAAATTACTGAGGAAAAAAATTAGTGGTATTCAAAAACTCAATTTAAGAGGGGCTCTGCTCATTTAAAAAATAATTTAGGTGATAAAACTTAACATCAATAGGTACAATTGTATCAAGATAAATCATAACAACACCTATTTGAGTGATCTTACAAATATCTCCACGGTGTTTCTGCAGCTTCAGAAAATCTGCAGGCGGATTGTTGTGAGGGTGAACTAGAAGCTGGAGGATTATTTTTGTAGAAGTGTCTGTTCCCCATGCAGTTATGTGTGCTACTTTCTGTACTGGAGTAGTGGCAGTTCCTTTGACATCTGGGTAGGAAAAGTGTGGTCATTTGTGGGTGCTTTGCTGGATCACTGTGTACACAATAGAACAAGTTTGTTTTTGCAATAAAGATGGCACTTAAATATGCAGTTCTGACTCTGGAAACCATGGTGTGTGCAGCATTGTTTGAGATACTCCTCACGGGTTGTGATCAGATCCTGCCTGTGGTGGTGTTCACCAGCCTCACTGTTCTTCCCATCTTTAAGCAATTCTTCCACATGGATGAAGCTGACAATCTGCAGCCTTTGTAGTGCTGCACTTTCTGGTACACCAAGGTTCAGTGATGGTAAAGGCAGCTCACACTCTGCCACAGAGTGCACTGGGGTTATTGAGCAGTCACTCGTGTTAATGCCCAGCTCTCTGAGGCCAAGGACTGTGCTTAAATCCCTGCCTTGGTCCTGCCTGAAATCCATCTCTTGTTACTGCTGCCGTGTCCCCCTACTACTGATAAGGTGGAGAATAACCAAAAAGATATGGTCACAAAAGTTAGAGTTACAAGCAATGCATGAAATCATGACTTTGATCCTGATGATATGCACAATCTCTAGGTTTTGAATGAAAGAACAATCAAGGCTTCAGAGGTAAATGGAATAACTCCATATATAGTTAAACAAGGGGAATACAATTATTCCCCTTAAACAAGGGGAATACAATGAACCTAATCTGTCTAAATTTAAGTGAAGTTTTGGACATAGTTCCTCAGGGAAAATTATTCTTAAGGAATGAGAATGTGGGGATAAATTAAAAAATGATGAGGTGGATAAAAAGCTTGGTCAAGTAGAAGCTTTGGAATTCTATGGAAGGGAAAGTTCCTGGAATGAAGAGAAGTTACCAGTGCTGCTTCTCAAGGTTTGGTCTGGAGAGCAGCCCTGGCTAATATTTCAATTAGTGACCTTGTTACAAGAACAAAGTAGGTACAATTATAAAATTTGTGTCTGACATGAAGTCAGAAAGTGTTACCAATTTTGGAAGAGGACTGGGTCATAATTTAGGAAGGATTAGATAGCCTTAAGGGAATAATTATTTCTGAATTATGATGCAGTCTTCCTCTAGGACTGGCAATATTTTCTCATTTTGTCATCCACAAATTTTATATGGCCTTGTAGACTTGACTAATGGGAACGGAATGAAGTTTAATTGCACAAAAAGTCAATCACATAGAGACAAATTACAATAATTTTTGCTATGAGATTGAACCTTATTGTTTGGAGTTGGCTATTTCCTGGTTTTTATATTCTGGAGAGAGATGTACCAGACTGTAGGACTGGTTACATGTGCTGTGCTGGAGGTCTGGAGTGGATAAAGTGAATTTTCATCTCGTCCTTTACACCAGCATAGGTGAGGGACTATCATGCAGAAAATGTCTATAAGGTTGTTTCTGTGATGGCCAATGGCTGCTCTTCCTTGACTGGGCTGTAACTGAGGTGGTTCCTTCAAAGAGTGCCTTATTCTGAGTTTTCTCCTTAGGAAACACGAAGAAGTTGCAGCTCAATTATGTTGTAGCTCAGACTCATAATAACTATAACATCATAAATTATCTAAACTTTGCTTTCAAGGGATGACATTCTTGAGGACTTTTATGATCTACAGATCCATTTCAGGCCCTTCCCTCCAAGACATTGAGGAGCTGGATGTCACAGACATCTTTTATAAAAAATCCTTTCCTTAGGATTTTTTCTCCTGACAAGCTGAGAGGCCTCAGGAACAAAATGTAAACCATGATTAGGTGTCATACATGAAATGAAGCTCCCAGTCTACCCAGCATCTTTCAGCATCAGCCTCAATAACATGTTAATACTTCATAAGAAGCCAGATCAATGTATTTGAAACCATAGTTTAAATATTAGACTCACCAACACCAGCATGGGCTGTAGAAACAGCTGATTCACAGGAGGAGTGACTGCTGCCATGTATTTCATTAAACACTGGTTCCCAGCCCACAGGAGGTCTGGTGGCACAGTCCTACAGCTGCCCACTCCAGTTTGGTTGGCAATTCACTGCCAGTGGGAGCAGAGTTTGGGCAAACTGCAGCTCCAGCCAGAGGGTGTCTGTCACAGACATCCTGTATGAGAAATCCTTTCCTTGGCAGTTTTTCCTCCTGAGAAGCTGAGAGGCCTCAGGAACAAAATGTAACCAATGGTTATCTGCTGCTGTGGAATGCAACAGGTGCATCTGGGATTGGGCTCATGGGGTTGTTTCTAATTCATGGCCAATCACAGTCAGCTGGCTCAGACTCTCTCTCAGACACAAACCTTTGTTATCATTCCTTCTTTTTCTATTCTTAGCCAGCCTTCTGATGAAATCCTTTCTTCTATTCTTTTAGTATAGTTTTAATATAATATATATCATAAAATAATAAATCAAGCCTTCTGAAACACGGAGTGAGATCCTCATCTCTTCCCTCATCCTCAGATCCCTGCGAACACGGTCACAGCTGGAGTGTGTCCAGAGCAGGGCAGCAAAGCTGGGGAAAGGACTGGAGCACCAGTCCTACCAGGAGCAGCTGAGGGAGCTGGGAAAGGGGCTCAGCCTGGAGAAAAGGAGGCTCAGGGGGGACCTTGTGGCTCTGCACAGAGAGAGAAGTGTAGAGGATGGGGCAGCCAGGTGGGGTCAGGCTCTGCTCCCAGATAGCAAGTGACAGGAGCAGCAGGAGCAGCCTTGGCTTAGACTGAATATTAGGAGAAACTTCTTCACAGAAAGGTGGCCACACCTTGGAAGAGGTTGCCCAGGAGCCCCCATCCCTGGAGGGATTTAAAAGATGTGTAAATGGGCCACTGAGGGAGATGATTTAGCAGCAGACTTGGCAGTGCTGGAAATGGTTGGACTCCATGATCTTGGAGGTTTTTTCCAACCTTAATGATTCTATGATCTCTTGCACTTGATAGAATTCTGAAGGGATGAAATGTATTAATTTGGGAGTACTTGAAGTGATGTGAAATCACTTTTGAAGATGAAGCACATGGTGAGTCAGTAATTTCTTGTTTCTCAGGTCATAGCATTCATCATATTGCTTAGAATAGTTTCAAAACTGCTATTGATATGATGATTATTTTTTTTGTCTGTTTGCTGTATCATCATAGAAATCTAAAAGCCAATTATTTATATCCTACAAAAATTCTGCACTGATGATTATTTTTCTGGATTATGAAGTTACAGTGAGACACAGACAGACATTGACCATCAGCAGTTCTGGGAAGGGTTGAGCCTGGAGAAGGTTAAATTGCAATGAAGTTTGCCAGTAAATGCTGTCCCTAACAAACACCAGCACTACTGAATACTATTGAATTCTTTTGATAGTTCACAATATGTAGAAAGGAACCAGTGTCTATATAATCATCACAAAATTCTCACTGAATTCTAAGTTTATTGCCAGACATTGAATATTCATGGCCAAGAGCCCTGATAAACCCAGGAAGTTGGACACTGGGAATCAGAAAATGCCACACCTGAGTAGAATCAGAGTGTATATAAACTGAGATGTGCCTAAAGGTAAAAAATATGATCAAATACACTGTTTTTCATGTGACTTGATACCAGAAATCCCATCTTGCTTTCATTCTGTGCTCCAAATAATAGAACTGCTCAGGATCCTCCAAAAGCATTCTTACAAGCAAAAAAATAAGAAAAAACCCAAAACAACACAAACAAACAAAAAAAAAAGCCCACTAACCTGTAAATTTTCTAGAACATGGTCACATGTCATTCTAGAAATGACAAGACCACGGTTTTTTTGACCTTTAAAGGAAAAGGTCAAAAGGAAACCCAAGGAAATTTCAGATATGGAGAAATGAACATATATTTCCAAAACCCAAAGGAAATTTCAGATATGGAGAAATTAACCTTTCAGAGTACACTGGAAATCAGAACATCAGAAGGAAGATGGCTGAGGAATCTTTGCCAGAGTTATCTCAAACATCTCTAATGGTCAATACAGGCCATTAGCACTGCTGTAAGCATTGTGGTGGGCACTGCTTTAAATGCTAACTGGTCACATAAAGGTTTTTATAAGGCCATAAATTAGACCATTATCTGAATGTGTGTATTAAGAAGTGGGTATTCAGTTGGGTCTATTGCATTTCTACATTTTTATTCATCACATCTTCATGCACAGTGCTAACAAATGTAAGGTTTCTCAGAGCTTTTTGAGATCCTCAGTAGGTACAAGTATAAAATTTGAGATCCTCAGATTATGGTCTGGTAAATCATTCCACTGACCTGAACAGAGCTATTTCAGTCAGAAGCTCCTCATTGGGATTAAAAACATGATCACAATGGAGCTCATCAATTACAAGAGTTTTGGTATTGTTGGGGTAGGAAATGAGGATTTTAATAGCGAGGATGTCTGCAAGTATTCAGAAGTGAAGTATATTTTGGATTGTTTTCTTCAAAAGAACAGAGAAAGTAGGAGTTTGAGTTGATGCCTTCTAGAAATTATTATGGAATAATGGTGGCTTTGAACACCTGTGTTAGACAACAGCCATGGAATTTCTGAGGCTTTGAGAAGCTGAAGCCATGCTTTTATTTTCTAACTTATGATTCTGTGTTTCTTTATTTCTTTGTTTCTATATCTCTCTAGGAGATAAAAATAAAATTACTGTGTTATTGAAGTAGTATATCAAATAGGGGAACATTTAGAAATACATAATAATTTATTTTCTTTGACTCTTATGGTCCAGAAGAAATTAAATTATAAATAATAACAATACAGAGGTAATCAGAGTTTTGAGCTAAAATAGATTCAACCTACTTCACTTCTGAATGTGGCTAATACAATCTAATATACTACTGAGGTGAAAAATCTGTTCCTTAGGAATGAGGCTCTGCATCTGAAGTGTGGAGGTAGCTAAACTGCTGGGTTAGCTCTCTGCTTTTTGAGACAATCACAGATAATACCAAAATTAAAATCTTGCTGTTGGCACTATTAAAATCTTTCCTCCAGTAAATACCTCCTGCCTTGTACTCTAAGCCAGTGACCATGTCAGGCTGTTCTTTATATAAAGCACAGGCTATTCTTGGTGCTGATTTCCTGCAGTCTGAGTTGATTCACCATAAAGCCTCCTTGGAGGCTCTCTGCATGCATTTCTCTCAAGTTCAAGAGTTTTGAAACCAGACAGAGTTTGGAGTGCCTACAGTCCCAGTGATTTGTCATACTTAACTATTACTAAACCTGCAACCTATTAAAATAATTAGTAACAAATGTTGGAGAGAAATCTTCATTCCAGTTCCAGACATGAAAATAGAATATTTTCTTTGGCATAACTACATTCAAACTCAAGACTGTATATTTCAGATCTAATTATTAGCAATGAAATAGTGAACTATTATTTATGTGTAATATGCAAAGCATTTAAACATGGCTTTCTGTTAGGATGGTGACTCAAGCAGTCAGGAGTCAGGACACTTTATGTAGCTAAGCTTAGAACCAAAGGGAAGATTTGCATATTGGGAATTCTGGAAGAAAACCTGGAAGGATTTATTTATTCCCATGTATTGTTTTGCACAAGGTTCATTATGATCACTGGGATGATCCCATGATCCCAAAAAGAACCCTTGGCCTTGAGTTCCCTCAGACACTGGGAACCTCAAATTGTTTGGAATCAGGTGGGCTTCCACCCAGGCAGGTCCCTCCTGTTTTGGATTTGTTGAGATCTTTGAGGATTTTGTTAAAAGAAATTCCACTGACACTTCTACTGTCAAGCAAACCCAAAGCTCCCAGGAGGGCCTGTGGCAGTTCCAGCCCAGGCAGTGACCCCTCAGTGCTGCTCCCTCAGCCCCTCTGTCACCAGGCTGGGGGGACACCCTGCACAGCCTCCTGGGCAGCAAACCAAACTGGGCTCAGGGTGGACCTGCGGCCTGGCCCAGCCCAGCCCTGTCCGGCACAGCCCAGATGAGCCCAGCCTTGCTCAGCCCAGGCCAGCCCCGTCTGGCACGGCCCAGCTCAGCCCAGCCCCATCCAGCACAGCCCAGATGAGCCCAGCCTGGCTCAGCCCGGCCCAGCCCATCCCAGCCCAGTCTCGTTCAGGCCCAGCCCAGCTCAGCCTGGTTCAGGCCAGCCCAGCTCAGCCTGGTTCAGGCCAGCCCAGCCCATCCAGCCTAGCTTGGCCCAGTCCAGACTTGCCCACTCCAGCCTGGCCCAGCTGTGCCCTGTCCAGCTCAGCCCAGCCCAGCCCAGTTCAGGCCAGCCCATCCCATCCAGCCCAGCTGAGCCCTGTCCAGCTCAGCCCAGCCTAGTTCAGGCTGGCCCATCCCATCCAGCCCAGTCCAGCCTGGCCTGGCCCAGTCCAGACCTGCCCACCCCAGCCCAGCTGAGCCCTATCTGGCATGGCCCAGCCCAGCCGAGCCCAATCCAGTCCAGTACAGACCAGCCCAGCCCCACCCAGCTCAGCCCAGCCCGTGCCTCCTTGGGCTGAGCTGCTCAGGGCATCAGTAACTCCCTGATTTACAGGGCCCGTCTGCTTAGAATCACTGCAGTGATTAATTTTGATTTTCAAGCTCTCATCTGCCTGCCCACAGGGACCAATCCAGTGACTTCAGACTTAAAAAATAAGGGCCTTTAATTGCTGTTAGGATGAGGTTGTGCTGTCCTATTGGACAGTGACTTAAGTGGTTTTCAGATTTATTTCAGGTGGATCATACGCTACTCAGCACTGTTCAAGTGTCCCCTAAGTTTCAGAACAGTTAAATATCACTCTCCTTTGAATATTGATATACCTTTCCCTTTTTAGAAAAGTTGTTACAGCCAAGGAAAAATACTCCCAAAATGGCTGGTAGTTATCAGTTCCTTTAGGAATAGAACAGCATGTGGATCTCCTTGCTTAAATATGAATGTATTTTATGGAAAAAGGCTAGAATTGAGCTGGAAAGTGGAGTATTGTCAATGTAATTCATAGCTGGGCCATTGAAAGCTGCCAAGGAAGGAGGAAACAAGTGAGTGCATGACTGAGCCCTGCCAAGGGATGGTGACACCCTATTGTCAGGACCCAGGACCCTTTAGCTGTCCTGAGCAGCCAAGACCCCTGCCAGGGGTCTCAGAGTGTTGTCTTATACATCAAGAGTTCTATTATCATTATAGTGCAAGGGTTCTATATCCTTAGAGTTTCATACCTCCTTGTTGTTTCTTGTAGGCAGTTCCTCAAAGCACTGACTCTTCCTGGTCCTTGCAGCAGTCATCTGACTCCAGTTCCCACCAATCCACTCTTTTATAACACTGTTCTTATTGGCTACAGCTGTGGCCTGTTAGGCTAAAGATTAGGCTTGCTCCTAATCTTTAGTAATTGGTTCAGCTGCAACTCTTTAGGGGATAAGATTACATTCTGTACCATGTTAATTTACCCATACTGTATCCCCCTACATCAGAGACCCTGGCACAAAGCCCAAGATGCCTGTGGGTTTGATTGTGACCCATAGAGTAAATTACCAACCTTAGATGAAGATCTGCAAGCCATGGCAAATTAAGTAGAATGATAGTGAATTTATCACAGGGTGGAAAAGTAGATTTTGGGGTTTTTAGAATGGGGATTCAGGAGGGTAAGATGGAAGGATCTGGGTGTGTCCAGCCTTTCTCCTTCTTCTTCTTGGCCTCCATCTTCTGCTGTGATGTTGGCACTTTGGGATTGGTTTAGAGTAGAAGGTCACTGTCTAACATAGGTGATAGGTATTAGAATGTAATTGTAAACATGTTATAGGTAGTTTGTAGTATAAAGACATAACATCACCCTGGGGGCAGGCAGAGTGCCTGGAACTGTCCTGCTGGATGGACCTCGGCAGGACAGGAGAAAGAATTTTATAGATAAGAAACAATAAACAACCTTGAGACTGAGAAATGAAGAGCCCTGACTCCTTCAAGCACTGGGCTGGGAAAAGGGACTTTGGAACTCTTCTTGGGGTCGCTCTGAGCAGCTAGAGACCCTGACACCCTCCCTCCTGCTCCCAGAATGTGGGTGCCTGGCAGAACTGACTCAGCAGGCAGGAGGAGCCTCACCTGGGCTGGCCACAGCTGGGCTGGCATCAGACTGGATTTGGCTCGTGTGTAGCAGACCTTCATTCCCATAGCGCCTAACAACAGGAACACGTTTGAGGGCTCTGGCCCCAGTCCTGTGAGCTGCCTATGTGTCCTAGGGTGACGTTGTGATGCTTGTATGTCTGTTCATGTGTTCTGTTTATGCTGGATCTCATGCTCTGTGCCTTTGAGACTGGCTCTGAAGAGCAAATGTTTTGTTTTGGTTTTGCTATCAGCCGCTCCCCCACAGCTGATGGGACAGAGACAGGGCAGTATATGGTGCTGCTTTTGCTTTTTGCTTTGCTCTTGCTCCTGCTTTGCTCCTGCTTTTGCTCCTGCTCATTAGTTAGTTTAGCTAAGCAGTTGATTTTTCCCTGGACTGTTTCTCCTTTCCCTTTTTTGGACCCACTCAAACCTGCTCCAGACTGGGACCTGGGAGCACCGAGAGTTTGCCCCTTGTGGCTGCAGCAGCTGCCCCAGCACAGGAGGGACTGAGAACAGAGCGACCACCCCCAGAGAGACTTTCTGAATTTGTCATCTTTTTCAGAGTGGTGACAGAGTGGTGTCACCTGGTATTGTTCATTCTGTGTGCTGGGGGTGCTGTGCCTGGTGAATAAACACTTCTCTCCAAGGAATCCTTCCTGAACCAGCTGGGGAGAGGGGCCGTGTGGATTTGCTTTCTGGAGGGGCCCCCTTTGGAGGTTTTCTCCCAAATTTGCCCTAAACCAGGACACTAGGTTTAATTAGAGTTTATACCTGGGTTGATCAAGTTGGTTTTCATTGCGTGCTGGCATAGAGGAGAACTGTGCAGTCTGATCAGCAGAGCAAGGTACAGGAGGAAGGAGCCCCCTGTGCCCTGGGTTTTGGCAGCTGTTGTTTAAGGCAGCAATAGCATTGTTTGTCTGTGACTTCTTTAAGCTTTTAAAGGTAAAAATACAATTTTCATGATAATATATGATTGTTTTAAGCCAGTTAAGCTATTTGTTCATGTTAAAGGGCTCATTTTGGAGTCTAAGTCTTCACCTTACAAATAATGTTTACCTTTTCAAGTACTTCTCTTGTTCTCTTGCTAATGTTGAGAGCATTTGTGGCTCAAATAGTTTGAAATATTTACTGGAGACACCATAGGCTTGCACATTCACATTGTATTGTATATACTTGAAATATGACTTTAAAATAAGATTCTGTATTTCTGCTTTGAAGTGCTGAGAGTGGTGTCCTCGTTTAATCATGGAACTCTGATAGAATATTTTGTTATTACTATAGGTAGTTCCAAAACTTCTGTGTGACAATAAAGAAAAAGTTTATTTCGTTAAGCCTGGTAAACCTAACAAAAAAAATCAGTTAACTTAGGGAGCACAAAGATGTATTTATGTTCTCAAGTTGCTTTATCTTATATGTATCTGACATGTATTAAGGCATGTAGTTAATCCTCTGAAAGTTTGTACTGAAGATAATGCCCATTACCTGTGAACTGTCAAAATCACACAAAGGATTGGCAACTTCTAAACTTTCTATAAAACAAATTGCTCTGACATTTTGCCACCTAGTTATTAATCCAAAGTAAAGATTTATGCTGTCAAACTTTGATCCACCAAAACCCTTTTGTAGAAACACTGGGGGGAAATGTGCTGTATCAACCAGCAAAGGACAAAAGATGTTTCCCTTGAACAAAGATATAAATTTAAAAAAATAAATTCTCTTTATAGAGCTATATGAGCTTTTACTTGTGAGAAGCAGATTGTCCTGTCTCTGCTGCCATAGCTCCTTTCAGTATTTTCCTGGAGGGAATGAGAAAGTGCTCTCGGGCTCTAATGGATACACAAGCAGCTTTGTACTATGGAAATAGCAGTTCATAATTGGATGGTTTCACACTTAGAATTTCCTTAGTGTAACCTGAAATTTGTGTTTGGCACTTGGAAACTGGCACAGCTGTCAGGTTTTGATGGGGGTAGCAGAAACATCTCTCCTACAAAGTGCAGGGCATGTGGAGGGGAGTTCCCACATCTGGGCACTGTGTTTTGCTCGAGGTCAGTAATACTGGTCTCATTTTCATAAGAGCAAAGGTCCTAATGATAAAAGGGAATTAATTATTGTCACTAGAAATGGCAAAACTTCAGTGAGTTTGACCACATAGAAGTCTAGCTCAGTACAGGCACACACTTGCATGAGTATCTGGCCTGGGACTGTTTTTCTTTGCAATTACTTACACTAACATCTGGCAGGAGATGTCTTCCTGAAAGATTGCTACCAAATTGTCTGTCCATCATGAATGTAGCAGGAAAACCAAGAATTTAGGAGCTGTGGGTTCTAGTACTGTGTCTTCTCTAGACTCAGTGTGGTACTGGGCAGTCACCTCACTTAATCATCTGTAAAGTGAGAGACTGTACATCTTTGTGAAGGACTTGGAGCTGTCTGTGCTTTACCAGTGCAGGTTTCTTCACAGGCAAATTAAAGGGCATTGGCACAGGGATGTGATTTTGTTTCCTTATTGAGTAAAAAAAAAAAAAAAGACAGCACAAGGTATGACTAAGCAATTCCTCAGCAAGTTAGGAACATACATTTTAATTCTTGTTTTATTGATTTGCACCTGATAGTAAGTGCCAGATTAGGCCTGAAGGCTCACAGCTCTTGCAGCTCTGGGAGGAGCATTCAGGCAGCAGGCAGCACCCAGTTCCTTTAATCTCAGCCCAGAAGAGCTGCAGGGAAGTACAAAAGGCATCATTTCTGTGGCTGTCAAGAGTCTGGCTCTGTGAATGTGCCTGGCAGTGCAGATGTTGGCTGTGATGAGGACATTTGGGAGGGGGACACCTGTGACCGTGTTCACAGGGGTGTGAGGATGAGGGAAGAGATGAGGATCTGACTCCATGTTTCAGAAGGCTTGATTTATTATTTTATGATATATATTATATTAAAACTATACTAAAAGAATAGAAGAAAGGATTTCATCAGAAGGCTGGCTAAGAATAGAAAAAGAAGGAATGAATAACAGAGGCTTGTGACTGAGACAGTCTGAACAGCTGGCTGTGATTGGCCATTAATTAGAAACAACCACATGAGCCCAATCCCAGATGCACCTGTTGCATTCCACAGCAGCAGATAACCATTGGTTCACATTTTGTTCCTGAGGCCTCTCAGCTTCTCAGGAGGAAAAAATCCTAAGGAACGGATTTCTCATGAAAAATGTCTGTGACAGACACCCTCTGGCTGGAGCTGCAGTTTGCCCAAACTCTGCTCCCACTGGCAGTGAATTGCCAACCAAACTGGAGTGGGCAGCTGTAGGACTCTGCCACCAGACCTCCTGTGGGCTGGGAACCAGTGTTTAATGAAATATATGGCACCAGCCACTCCTCCTGTGAATCAGCTGTTTCTACAGCCCATGCTGGTGTTGGTGAGTCTAATATTTAAACTATGGTTTCAAATACATTGATCTGGCTTCTTATGAAGTATTAACATGTTATTGAGGCTGATGCTGAAAGATGCTGGGTAGACTGGGAGCTTCATTTCACGTATGACACCTGAAAATCCAAACAGTAAAGCTACTGTGCAAAAGAGATCTGCTCCATAGAAACTAAATGTTTGCAAATATGTCTCTCCCTTAAGAGCTGAAAGCCTTTAACTTCATCTTTTAACCAGCAAGAACCTGAAAGCTTGCACCCTCTAATGGAAAACATCTTTCAGCACTAATAACATAATAAGAACAAATTGGGCAATGATCACACATAAAGCAGGATGGATTGCACCCCGGGAATACCATCTCCAACAGATTGTTAAAGGTGAGGCTGTTTCCTGATTGCTAAAGAAATGCTATTTCAGAGGTGGCAGCTGCAGCCTCTGCAGGGGATGCTGCTGGCTTCACATTCAAATGCTGCATTTGTGCTAGTTAGAAGGGGATTAGGTAGAAAAAGAATAATCCATATACAGGCAAGAATATGCCTTTGAAAGAAAAGGCTGAGTGCTGTTAGACATGGCATAGCACTAGTTGCAGTTTCTCTCTGTTTGCTGATAGCTATTTCCTTTTAAATACAGTCACAAGTATACTTTATTTAAAATGATCTTTAGAATATTGTTATAGGCATTTGCCTGTATTTTTTCTCTCATTTATCAACATTTTCTGAAGCTGTAACCACAGGTATGCTGTATTCATCACAGTCAGTTTGAAAGGTAGTTCTGGTGTAGTTTTTCCAACAATATTTCTCCTCTGCTTCACAGGCGTGGCTAAACCAGCTAAAAGGAAATTGAAAGGAAGAAAAAGTTCAGTGAACTTGAAGCATATTTGTTCCTGACAGATTAAATTTCATTGACTATTATATTCCAGGTGAGGTGAACCTAAGATGGAGAATTAAAAAATACAGTCAGATGACCTGCTTCATTTCCAAAACTGCTCCATTTAAAATGATTAAGCAACTACCAAAGTGCTGTTGCCTGCACCATTACTCCCAGTTCATGCTCATAGGTGATTTCTTCTTTTCTTGTCTTGTTTAATAGTTAGTGTGCAGCTTTACTGGTCCTTTAAAAACCATATTTGAGTTGCTGTGATGGAAATGGGGTGTTCCTGCTGCTAGAGGATGCCACATGCATTGGGTCACATTGATTGTATATCAGTCCTCTGGTGTCTGTAGACACCTGCCTGGAAAAATTTGCCTCCAATCACTTGATAAATGGTGAAAATTAGTTTATGTCCCCCTCATGGCCTTCACAGCTGAAGCCTGCTTTACTCAGGGAGTCTGATTCTTTTTTGTGTGGGAGTAAGGAACACATACGTGTTGAGGGCAGTGGAAGGGAGACAAATTATGAGAGGTGGGAAATGGGCAGCTTGGGGCAAAGCCTGGGGTCAGAACCATGTCACTGAACAGTTTGATTGAGGCATTTCTTGACCCATTCCCTGGTGGCACTGGGATGGACACAACCACAGCTCTGCCCCCTTTCCATTTAGGCTGAGCTTCTCCCCAAACCTGCCTGAACGGGGTGGGTGCTGAGCCAATTAGCAGCACTTTGCTGAGCTGAGCTCAGGCTCCTCTCAGCACAAATTCCACCCAAGTCCCTGAGAATGGCAGTTCCCACTCTGGTTCTGTCTTGCCTGCAGGAAATTCAAGCCTCAAAGGTTTAAGAGCAGAGAAGGAGGGAAGGATTATCTGGGTTTCCTCTGTTAGAGTCAGCTCTTCAAAAGGAAATGAATGGAAAAGTTAGTTCCTGGTCTCTCATGCTTGTTATGATTTGTAAACCAGGGGCAACTATTAGGAAAAGCCTTTATTATGCCAGAGAGTGAAATTAAATGGACAGGTTGACCAGCAGGAGGAACCAAATGTTTGTGAGAGAAAAGCTGGCTAAGGCAGTAAATACACTGCACTGTCTTACCCTGTGCCAGTGAACAGTGTACTCAGATATCAAGTTGTTTTGTGTAGTAAACACATGAATTTCTCATTCTCATTTTAGTTTGGTAAAGAGCTACAGCCTCTTTTTCACATTCTAGTGTGTAAACTGAGAGTTCACATCTTTTGTCCTGATAAACCCACTAAAAGGTTCTATTTGAAGCTTTCCTGGTTTTCTTCATTTGATGCCCATTGATGAAATGAAAATATTGCTACTGTTATTTTATTGCAGTGCTAAAATTTTGCATTTCCATTATTATAATATCTCCTGTCACCACAGGTTTGAATTTTTGAGATTTATACTTTGGATATGACATAGTTTGTCCTTGCTGAATTTTGGCAAAGAAATTCCTCGGTCTTGAGGGATTTAAAGCTTGTGTACCTGTTAAAAACCACAAAAGCCAAACCCCAAACACCTCACAGATCCAGTTTTTCTTTCACTAAAAAAGAAAAATAATTTAAAAATCAAACCATATGCTGAAATTTCTGTTTCCTCTTGCCTGTAACTTAAAAAGAACAAGGAAAAATGGTTTAAAAAGGCCCATTTCTAGTGGCCTTAGGAATTTGTCAGCTGTCTCAGTGATGAATCTTCCTGAAACTGAAATGATTCCACAAAATGTGAACATTTTTGGTGCCAGCTGGTTACAGTGACAGTCTTTAGAAGAAGAAAATTTGTGTTTTAACTCAAAGTCATATGTCTGAATTCTGTAAAGTATTCCCAGAGTTGTACTTATTTAGATATTGGAAAAAATTATTGGTAAAAAATAATGGATAAAGAAGTGTAAGTAGATGGCCAACCATCAGAAGAATATTATTTGTCATCACATCTCAAGTAATAATAAGTCAAACTTCAACTTTTTGTAGCACTTTCATGTTATTATTATTACAATATTATTATATTAATATACAATATAATATTATTATAATGTTATAATAATATTATTATAATATTGTTATAATATTATTATAATATTGTTATAATATTATCATGTTATTATTATTAATATCAATATTATTATTATCAATATTATCATGTTATTATTATTATTCTATGCTAGGTGAGTGATAGTTTCATGGCTTAGCAGACTTGGTCCTCAAGCTTTTTCTTATTTCCTTCCTTAACAAAAAGGTCTGATTTTTTCTTTATTTTTGTCTTTCACCTAAACATCTGTTCTAAAAGTCATGTATGATAGTTTTTTCAAGTTGGACATGGTACTTCTAATTTTCAAAAAATTTGCTTTATAGACACAGTTCTACTGTCTGCACAGATTCATAGTGTGTAACTTGGGGATAAATCTAAATACTGGGGAGTTTCCACTGCTGGCTAATTTGCTGCTCTTCATGAACTCTGATCTCACTCTTTTTAGTAATTGCCTCTTTTCTAAAGCAGATCTAAATCTTGGTTGTTGGAAAATCCAACGCGATCGATATTCTGTTGGTCCTCCTGCCAACAAGATTTAAGTTCAGTTTGCTGAGGGATCTAATTTATGTCTCTGGTAAGTCCAACTCTACACACACATTTTTGCCTGCCCTACAGCCAGACTGGTTCCCTGCCCTCCACAGAGCTCCTGGGATATGGGGAAGTGTTGCCATTACAGTGCAAGAGTTCTATTGTCATTACACTGCAAAGGTTCCATATTGCCAGAGTCTCATACCTCTTTGGTGTTTCTTGTAGGCAGCTCCTCTAGGCACTGACTCTCCCCTGTCCTCTTCCTTGTCCCCCCATTTCACTCAGAACTAATAGTTATACAAATGTTCAGACAACATACTATAGTACCAATATATATATATATATTTCTGAGTGTTGGTTCAGTTTTGCAGCTTTTCTCAGTTTACAAAATACTTATCCTCAAAATCTTTTATACTCATATTTGACAAACACTAATAGCTGCAATTGATATATTTTACCAATCAATAAACACATTATACCAAATAATAGAACTATTTTTTTCCAGTTCTTACAGTCAGCTTTAGCAAATTCTCTCCTTCCTCTTTCAGTTCTCTACCCAGATCACCATGGGATCAGGTTGCTTAATGTTTAAGTGTTCTTTCCTAAATCACCATTGAATTGCATTGGTTGATAGTTAAGTCCTTTTTCCAAACCACTGCAGGGTCACATGGTTTAGTATCAGAGTCCTTTTCTCCCAAATCATGTTTGGGGCACCATTTGTTGTCATTATATTGCAAGAGTTCTATTGCCATTACATTGCAAGGGTTCCATATTGCTAGAGTTTTGTACCTCTTTGATGTTTCTTGCAGGCATCTCCTCTAGGCACTGACTCTTCCTTGTCCTCACAGCAGCCAAGTGACTCCAGTTCCCCCAGTCCACTCTTTTATAACACTCTGCTGACTGGCTGCAGCTGTGGCCTGTTAACATCAGGCCTGCTCCCAATCTCTAATAATTGGCTCAGCTGCAACTCTTTAGGGGGTACAGTTACTTTCTATACCACCTTTATTTACTTTATATTTTATCCCCCTACAGGGAAGTGCTGGAGCACTGAAGGAGAGAACCAGTGCCTGTCCCATCCCTCTCCAAGGGCTGAATGCACTGAGTGCCCCAATCCTGAATTCCAGCCCAGCTGAGATGGCCCTGCTCCTTCTGTGTCTGCCAAATACAACCACTGCAAACCTATAGATATATAAGCCTATTTATGGATAGCTTCACAAACTGTTATAAATGCCCACAAAGACCCTGAAACCTGAGAGGTGGTCAGTATGAAAGCAAAGATGATCAACTGGAAATGCTTTCTCTTCTGTGCACCAAGCCATGTGTAATTTTTTGGTTGCCAGAATAACTGAGGTGGGTGTTCAGTGGGGAACTTCTCACTTTCAAACAAATGTTGTAGGGTTTTGAAAGGATTTAAGAATCCTTTGATGTACTGTTACTCAAGACTAAATATAAACATTAAGCTCCAGTGATCTCGGGCTGAAATTAGGAGTGGCATTTTTAACCTAAAAGAGGACAACTCGCTAGCTGTTTCAAGGGGGAAGGATTTATCTTCTCCTGAAATATTTGGTGCTTCTGGCTGCTAAGGGCAAACATTTAGACTTGCCAGAATAATGGCCTGATCCAGGATGGATGCTTCAAGCTGCCAGATTGGCTGGGAGTGCTTCAAGCAGCCTGGCTGTGTGCCCCAGTTGGAGGCTATTATTCTCCTGTGTCATCTGCCTCTCCTGTATCTGGCACTGTGCTGCCTTGTTTTCATTGCAAAGCAACAAAACAGAATTACTTTTTTAGCAGCTGATGATGTGGGAAAAATCCCCAGCTCACTGAGAGCAAGAGTGTTTGGAGAAGTGTTCCTTCTGCCAAGCAGGCAGAGAGGCTCATGATTTTATAGAGAGGGAACTGAGACAGACTTTGTTGACTCCACTGGCCAAGAGTCCCCATAATTCTGGTGTCAGGGTGCACATCTTGCCATTTCCACCCCACACTTTGATTTCCCAGCAAAGTGAAATGACTTTCTTGCTGTCAATAGAGGCTGATAGAGCCAAGCACAGGCCCCAAGGAGCTGATTAAAGCCATTTTTCACCTTGGTGAAAAGTCAATGCAAAGCACAGAAGTGCAGCTGAGCAGAGCAGCCTCCCTCTGTTCCATCAGAGTTCTTGGTTGTTTGCTGCCTCCCCACATCAATTTTCTCTGTGTTGTTTTCTGTCAGCTCTCCATGCAAGCTTTGATGTTTGTGGACTTCCTTGCATGTGTTGTTTTAATGATCCATTTCTGTGGAGTTTCTCAGTGTCAGTGAATGTGACATGCTATGGCAGGGTGTCAGAGGTTCATGCTTGGCATGAGGGATGGCAGCTGAAGTGCACCAATGTGGCCTTGGCCCTGAGAAGATACATTCTTAAGAAATACTATATGTGTGTAGGTTGCCTTTCATTTCTCCCTTCTGTTAATCAGCAATATTTCCTAGCAGGTAGTAATTACTCCTGATTATCCCTCCTCTCATAACCTAGAAAAAACAAAGAAAAATTACCAGCCTCACTGCTGCTCAATACAGCCAAACTCGTAAATTAACAACACAATATTTTCTCAACAAACATGACTTCTTTTGAATCTCATAATAGTCAATTGAATTATTATTTTTATCAAAATCTCACCCAGATAGCTTTAAGAAATTACTTTTTTTTTTTACATTCTTCTTGTATCTCTTTATTTTCATTGCCTTTTCTTTTCCCTCTTAGTTTGACTGTAGACAATTATTTTCCAGTTCTTTCCAGTACCCAAAGTTTGACCAGGAGCTGTTCTGGAGGCTGGTCATTGAGCACTGATGCTGAGTGAGTGAATTGCACAAGGCAGAGGGTTCTGAGCTGTGCTGAAGGTGGCTGGGACAGAGCTGAGGGCGTTGCCCTCCTGTCAGACCTCTCCCACACTGGATTCGTTTGACAAAATCCTGCCCAAGGTCATGCAGAGCAACACACCTCAGTGAACAAGGGACTTGGGGAGCACAGGGATGGAAAATTTAAGTAGCAACCCTAAATAAGACTTTTCTGTCACAGACATCTTTTGTGAAAAATCCTTTCCTTAGGATTTTTCTCCTGAGAAGCTGAGAGGCTTCAGGAACAAAATGTAACCAATGGTTATCTGCTGCTGTGGAATGCAACAGGTGCAACTGGGATTGGGCTCATGGGGTTGTTTCTAACTAATGGCCAGTCACAGCCCAGCTGGCTCAGACTCTCTGTCCAAGACACAAGCTTTTGTTATCATTCCTTCTTTTTCTATTCTTAGCCAGCCTTCAGATGAAATCCTTTCTTCTATTCTTTTAGTATAATTTTAATGTAATATATATAATAAAATAATGATATCTATTGTTTCCTTAATAACATAATGATATATAATATTTCCTTCTGAAACATGGAGTCAGATCCTCATCTCTTCCTTCATCCTAAGACCCCTGAGAACACAGTCACACTTTTCCTTCCCATTTTTGTGTGGTCTGTTCTGATCAGGAGCTCCTTGAAGCTGGAGAATGCCTCTGCTGTGTCTGTGCAGCACAGGACCCATCCTCTGTTAGAACCTGTTGAAATCACCCGGTGTAAATAGCACCACAAAAAGCTTTGGGGCCAGATAAGCAGGAGGAGGTAAGGAAATTGTACAGCCAGTCTGGGATGGAAAAGGCAGTTTTCCATGGCAGAGCTGCCAGCAGGAGCATTCCCAGCAGGATTGTGTAAGAGCACAGTGCCAGACAGCCACACTCACACACCCACGGCCGGGCTGCTGGGCCAGACACGGTTGGAGAGCTCCTATTACACACCAAAAAATGAACAGTTGCCTTCCTCGTTCTGGTCAGTAGCTGAGCTGAGGGAGTAGGGGCTAATAGAGCCGATTTGGTTTCTAATTGTTACTTACTTTGTTCAGATTGTGAGCTGCAGGAAAGTTCCTGCCCTTCAAGATTTCCAATTAAAATAGCTTTGATGTGGGGACAGTTGGATACCACAACAATCTGTGAGACAATATTTTTTTCCCTCAACAGAGACGATTAATTTATTTAGTTGCCTGCTAAGAAAATAGTGTCGGGGTTTTTTGTTTCCATCAGGTAATCTCACCCTGCAGAGATAAATATGATTTTGCAGGGCCATGGGGAAAGGCTGGTTTTTTCCAGTGCCACTCAGCTAAAGGACTTTAGGAAAGAATGGAACTCCAGTCTCCTGCACCACCCCGGTGCTGTATTTACTGAGCCAGGCTTGTGGTTGGTGGGTGCAGAATGGCACAGAAAATAAGATGACGCATCAGAAGTGCCCCTTGAAGGGACAGTCTCAGGCTGGAGTGATTCAGGGACAAAGGACAATCTGGGTGTCTCTCTGTGCCACAGCAAAGGTGTGGGTGAGGGGACTGTTCTTGCCACAAGCTCCCATTGCTCCGTGGCATTCCTCATCCTTGGCATTATTCAGTGGCTGCCAAATGGACTTGCTGACTTCTGGGCTGACCCACTAGACTCTATGTTTTATTGATGTCTTATGGTTTCCATGAATTCAGAATTCTCCATTCACTCTAATTAGTTGAACTTGAGTTCACAAACTCAGAGACCTTTCAAAGCATTTGGCAAGCTGCATGAAAGTAACACAGCCAAAGTCTCTGAAGTGCACAATGCAATCCATGTTGAAAATGCAGGGAGGCTATAGAGGTGCTTTTTGAAATCTTGAAAATCAAGAGAAAAAAAGTACTTGAGAAAAAAAGATGCCACTTTTCTGCTGAGCATCCCCAAAAGAAACTGAGGATGAGCTTTCCCTGAGTACTTACTGTAGATTTAACATAGGTCTCAGTGCTTAAAATCAGAATGAAAATAGCCTGACTACCAAAAGTGTCTCCCCAACCAGGAAGTTTCTTGGTGTCCTCTCCAAAGTTATTCCCAGTGCAGAATGAAAGTGTGATGTTGATGTTACATGGACAATCTGTTGTTCAAGTAGCAGCTGGTGCCCCAAGGATAATTTAAAATCTCTTTCAAGTGTGTGCATCATTTTTGCAATCCAATTGTGTCCTGGTATTGGTTCTCCAAATAACAGCCATTAAGAAAATCACCATCATCCCTGAGCCTTGTGGATTTTACCTCTGGTGTTGCTGGTCTGAATCAGCACTGTGATAGCTGAGCACTGAAAGTGTGGGTAAAAATCTCTTGAGGCTTTATGGAAATACAGTGACAAAAATAAAAGGTTGTGATCAAAAGACCAGAATAATTGCTGTCGTATAGAATTTAAAATATTTAAGATTTACTCAATGAATATTTAAATGTATTAAAACCTCTGATAGCGAAGTGGTTGTGCTTAGCAGAAAGTGTTCCAGGGCTGGTGTCTGAATTTCAGCTCTGACTCCAGACTGCTCCTTTGCACTCTGGGTAGCTGCATCTCTTTCCTTTCCTGCTGAGCATGACAGTGCTCATCTCTTGCTGTCTTGAGAACTGCCTGGGTCTGTTGGCTCAGCTCTGTTTCTGTCTTGTTCAGATCCTAATGATGAAAAGAAGCAGCTGAGTGCTTGTAGGGTTGCAAGCAGAGTGAACTGTGCCAGGGGAAATCCCCACTCGAGGCAGGAGCTCTTCCACGCCTGGGAGGAGATGGTGGCTGTGCTGAAGCTGCTAGATGACCTGTGTTAACATACACCTGGCAATTCAGTAATGCAAATTGGGACTGGAAGCCCAGCTTCAAAATGAGAAGCAGTTTTTTTGCTCAGTTTTACTGCATGAGTAAGTATGACGTTCCTGATTCTTGTTAAAGGTGAAATAGAGAGGTCACTTCTTGAAAATTGTTATCAGTGTGATGGGAGCTGGAAGAATCCTGGAACCTCTGGGTCAGATTGTATCCCTGCTGTTCTGCTCTCCAACTGTTTCCATGGTAATGGATGTCAGTCTGCTAAAAATGGAGAAAATGAGAGTTTAGAAACAATTATTGGTTTAAATCTCTTTGTTTTTGTTGTCTCACAAGGGTTCCTGTGGCGCTAGCAGCAGGTACAGAACAGTTTGGTTGTCAGGTTCGCATCCAGCTACTAAGTGACAGCTGAAAGAGCTCATTTTGCCAAGAGCAAAAAAAAAACCCAAAACCCTAAAGCACATAGGTTAATGGATGTGAGAAATAGGAAATGGTTTTAAACTCTTTATTAGACAAAAAGGTGTAATCAGCCTGCTCCTAGGACAATATAGAAGGGGAATGTTAAGAAAAAAATTGGGTATTTTAATACTCCTCATATTTCTTGGTGGAGAGAGCAGAGCTGGTCTTCACACACATGAAACTTCCTATCACCATATGTTCAGCTCTTGTAAAACTAACTGTAGATTTCAAATACACTCACCCTTGAGGTTTCAAAGATAAGAACTTAATGCCAGGTTTTTTTCTGGATTCCTTTTATGTCTTAGTGAATCTGTAGGGAGTGGGAGAAGGAGGAGAAGAGTTTAAAAAATATAGATGATGTGCATAAAAGACACAGAAAGGGGAATCTGTCACAGCATCCAGCTCAAAATTTAATTAAAGGGAAATAAATGCTGGCAACACTTCCAAGTGTTTGGGAAAGGAAGCTGCAGAATTTGCCTATATTTATAGCTCTTATTTCTGCAAAACTGGGTTCCAGGTATATGTTTGCTTTACCTGTGGACTGAAACCCCTTCTAGTGTAAGTTAATCCAAGAGAGATCACATTTGATTCAGTCTCTAGATGGCTGGAGAAGTTTTTGGCTGACCAGGAGCTGTGGTGAGGTATTTCATAGGAAGTAAGTGTAAGGCCAAAACTCTCTGCAGGGGTGTTAAGGCCACATAATCTCTGTAATTTTAGAAATGTGATATTTACATTGTGCATAAACGATTGTTGATCTTCAGAAATTGTAATGTTCTGAAAAGTAATTGTAATGTTCTGAAAAGTAAGAGGGCATGTTGAAAAATAACACGAGGTTTCTTTTCACTGCTTCTGGATTTTGAAGTGTGATTCAGGAGCTGAAGTCCTGTGGCAAACCAACATGTATTAGATTCCAGACTCATTAGGTGCAGTATCTATTGCCAGATATACTATTCTCATTTAAATCCTTCTTTAAAATCTACATCTGTCAGAAATCTTGAGAAAAGGTAAACTAATTAAAATGTTACAGTGAAGTAATTTTGCTTGCCAAAAGCCTTTGATTTTAGAGGCAGGAAGCTCTTGTCACTAAGGTCCATCTGTGTTTTAAGTCTGTCATCTCAGCCTTGAGTCCTGGTGTACAGAGCTCACAAGGCTCACATGCTTTGTGAGATACCTGGGGCAGCTGTGGGCAAGAAAGGATCAGTAGTGCTAAGTAATAAAAATTTCAGTAGGCATTTCAAATGTGGTTTTGTCTTTATTAAAGTTAATTAATGTCATTCTTACACTATCTGTAAATTCTCTAGGATTTTTTTGTTCTAATTTACTATATAAAGACCAGTGTTCTTTTCTCGAAGTCTCTCAGCTCTCAATCTGCTATTCTACTTGTGAATCTTTTTGCTTTCCCTTTTCTCTGTCAATTCTTTGATCTTTGCTCTGTTTTGCAATTCAGAAAGTTTTTATTTCCCTAGATAATGTGCAGTGTTACCATTTTCCCCCAGAGATATGCAGAATTCCTTTTACAGGCATAAAGAATCTGACAACTCTGTGGAAATGCCTCACCTTAGGTTTGCACATCATAGGATTCCCTCAGTTTTGTATCCTTCGTATCTCACATTCCTGCTGCAGCAGCACCTGTGCAAACAGCAAAGTTAAAATGCAGAATTCAAACCAAATATCTGCTGTGCTAGAAGCTCCTCCCAGCCAGAATCAGCCTTAACTGAGCTCCTCAGTGATTGAAAAGGATAGAAACAAACATAAAGGTATTTGTGGCAAGACTTGAGTTTGCTAAAACAATAAAATTTTAAATTAAAAATTGAAAATGAAGTCTCCTACATGAGTAGTGGGCAGGCTGATCTGCATTTGGAGGAGCCCACACCCATCTGACCGCTGTCCAAGTGAAAGTGCCCAACCTTGAACACCAGTGTATTTACCCACCCTGATCTGGGATGGGTCTGCTTGTTGGACATTGGCAGAATTTAATTCTTCTCGTGTTGGTTGGGGTTTTTAGTGGGTTTTTATTAGTGTGCCATAGCTTCTCTCAGCCAGTAAAGCTGCTGGTAATGGAGAAGAAAGAGGCATGGAAAAACAAGAGCCTGCTGTAGGCATAAAGCCCATTGACTTGGCTTTCTCTCTCCTAACTATTCAGGCTTGGTGTTACGCTCTTGATGCACAAGGGTTTCAGGGAGATGATACCTTGGTTCCAGAAATGGATTTCATAAAGAATAGGATATTTCTGTAATTGCAGCACTGTGAGGAAATGAATGTTCCACTTAATGGCCTCCTATAAAAATCCCATCATATTTGCTGGGAATTTGTTGCTGTGCTAGAAACTGTTCCTCCTCTTTGCACTGCTTTATTCACTCTCTTTGCTGTCGTAATCTTAAACTTGATAGAAGGTATCTTTTGCTAAAAGTAAAGAAAAAATAAAACAACCCTGTTTGAGGTAGGTTTCTAAACCATAACAGTGGTGGTTTCTAGAACAAACACTCAGTAGATGATGAAAGAAACTGATTAATATCTCTGAATATTTGAAGTGAGGACTGATAGCCAAGAGCTGACAGAGAGTGATGTAAAAATGAAAATGAAGCTATAATATATTCAAAGGGTGAAATGGATATTACTTGGAGGGAGGGGGGGAGGTGTGCTGATGTATTAATTTTGATTTCCAAATTAAAGGAAAAAAACTTGGGAGCCAATTATTACCCAATTGCTCCAGGCTGGATTTCCAAGATGATGTACAAAAATGGCAATTATACAACATTATACCCCTAGAAAAACAGCACTAATCAAAGATCACTTCTGCAAGTGCCTGCAAGTTTTGACTGGCTGGATCCCAAGTTCAACACCCACCAGGAAAGAGGAGGGAGGAGAGGATTTATGCATTGCCTTAGCCCAATCAAAGATATGGGGAAACAGAGACTCAGTTCCAAACGAAAATTGTGAATTGCATTTCATTTCATGGCTTACAAAAGGTGATGCTTTAGCAGCATGTCAGGGACAAAAAAAATCTGGAATTTTTATTGGGGAACCAAAGGGAAATCACCCATCCAGTAGGGCTCAGGTGGGAAGGAAAGATGAGGGAATGAAAAGCCACACCTGGTGATCTTCCTGAGAGGTGTGATCCAACTCAGAAACACTTGTTTGCTCTTTGGTTGCATGATTTTGATAAATCTTTGTCAAGGCATTGACCAGTTTCCACTGGAAGCATTGTTCTAGCCCATGATCTGGGAGATAGCTCGGGAGCCAGAGCTTCTGTGAGCGGCTCCTGCAGCCAGGTCCTGCCCTGTGAAGCATTGCAGAGCCTGACTCCCCACCTCTGGGCAGCTGGCAGGAGGTGCTGCTGCTCCCCTCTTTCTCAGGAATCCTGAGGAACTTGATTTGTTAAAAATGTGGATATTGATCTAGTACCGATATCCAACTGTGACGGACAAAGACTCTGTGACAGTGTAAAGTTAGAAAGTGAATGTTTATTGTGGGATGGCTCCCAAATACACACCTCCATTTACAGGTGATTACAGAGTCCTTTTATCTGTACAAGTATTGGATACCCAAAATACAAATGCATATTCATAACTTTGGTATATCCCATTCCCAATATGGATATTGATCTCGTACCAATATCCAAAAACTCTCTAACAGTTTAAAGTTAGAAAGTGAATGTTTATTGTGGGATAGCTCCCAAATACACACCTCCATTTACAGGTGATTACAGAGTCCTTTTATCTGTACAAGTATTGGATACCCAAAATACAAATGCATATTCATAACTTTGGTATATCCCATTCCCTGCTTCGCATGGTAATTAGTTCAGAAGCTATTAAGCATGGTAATTAGTTCAAAAGCCATTATAACCATGCATAGTTTGTTCCTTGAAATGGGTTGGTGGTCCCTTTCATGGGGAGGGGTCCCAAAATGAGGAAGTAAATGAAGTCTTCCTCGTTCTGACCTTGCTGCCTTTTCAATGCAAATCTGACAAATGAACCCTTGGTAGAACTCCCAGTCCCCATCTTCAACTGGTTTCAGAACAGAGGAGGCCACAATTGTCTTATGTTCCTAAAAGCCATTTATCAGTTGCTATATTCTTCATGATAAACCCAGCTAGCCAAACATGATGTTGACAAGCAATCAATTATTAGTTAACTACTAACTCTTAATTCATCAAGGCCTACCCATTTATTTTGATTAACTCCAAAAAAGCTTATCTCTAACTAAAACCTCAGCTCCTATAAAATCCCTAAATTATTTAAAGGTTATGTCTCAAACTTGTATTTATACCAGGTACATATATGTGTGTATATATGTATGTGTATATGTGTGTGTGTGTGTTGTGTGTTTTTGTACCTGCTTTATTACAGCAGATGTGTGCCATGCAAAGTCAGGCTCCACAAAAGATATTTCTTTTTCTGCTGGTGCATTTAGTGCTTGTAGCACTAAGAAATTACCCTGTCCAGTTCCACTGTAAAAAGAAATTCTATTGTCGATGTGCTGCTGCATCACAATTGATGTTAATCCCCTCCTTTCCCTGCTTTCCCCTGGTTCCCAAGATTGGAATGAGAAGATCTTTGAGGTCCCTTCCAGCCCAAAGCATTCCCTGACAGCAGGCAGTGTCCATGGAAAACTCTCCCTGATCATGCCAAATGAGTTTGTCCTGCTGGTACTACCACACACCAGTGACTTTATAACCTGTGTGCATGTTTGTGGATAGCTGTGGTAAAGGGCACACTTGGGGAGCCAGGAGAGCAGGATTTGAGCTGTTTTATTGAGGGCAGTAACTTGGGCTGTTTTTACCAGGCCTTCTAAATCAGTTAAACTTTGGAAAATGGATTTGTTTTCTTTTGGCTGGTCCGGAATATCCAATTAACATTTCAGTGACTTAAGTGCATCTAGTAATAATCCATCTCCTGTAGCTGCTTTAATTGCTCATAGAAAAATACGTTTCTGCCATAAAAAAATGTATTTTTGGGCTGGAAGAAGATGCGGCTGGCAGTTCAGAATGCTGAACAGATGGCAGTGCAGAGTCCTGGGCTGCCAACTCAGCTGTGCTTTGGGGTGCCTTTGGTGATCAGGCCACCCCTTTGGAATGCTGCAGAGCCAACAAGGATCCATCCAGGACCCTTTTATTACAGCTGCTGCCATGTCCTATGTTGAGCCACTGAAAGAGCTGTTGTTATTTTCATTTTCACATAATAACCGTGCCCCATAAACTGCTGGATCTGCTTTCTAGCTGGGAGTGCAGTAATCAGATGCTACCTGGCAGCTGTGCTTCAGAGGAAGTTATTGTAAATATCTCAATTAAGTGTTTTCATTCTTTGCACAAGTAGTGCTTGTTGAAAAAATGCTAAACTAGAAAGGTTTCATGTTCTTAAACTGAAGCAAACTCCAGTATTTCACTAATTATGTACAGATGTATTCTACTAATGCAAGATTGCAGTTTATGCTAAATAGTTTCTATGGACTTTGTGTAAGTACTGTAAGTGTTCAATACCTGGAGATATTTCAATCCAGTGGTGTATAATAAAAATTATAATAAAATAAATAAATATATATATAAATAATATAATAAATATATTATATTATAATTTAATAAAAATTAACATCTGCATATAATATATTATATATAATAAAATTATATATAATATATATTATATATATAATAAAAATTAACATCTGCAGCTGTACTGTTCACACAGACATGGTTCTCCCACCAAAGATCACTTCAAATTGCATTTTCCTCGACAGGGCAGAAAAGACAAAGTTTGGGGACAGTATAGTATATTCTGAGCATTAATATAATTAGGTTGTTTCATGCAACCCAGCAGCAAGGATGGAACAAGTATGTGTCAAAAAAGTCTTTCAGGAGAATATTATCATTACATTCTGCATCCTGTTTATGTAATGAAAAGAGCACCCAGATTTTTTTTTAATTTTATTTTTTTGGGGGGGCTCAATACTACGGTCCTTGAAAGGAAAGGACTGTTTATACTTTGAACACAGCACTGTATCCTCTGTACCCACAAAATCTGACAAGTGGTCAAAATATTGCTGTAACACAATTTTGGTATGTCTCAGTTTGAACATAAGGATGGTAGTCTTGCCTTGATTGTAAGGAGATTGTAATTTCTCTAAGGAGAAATTCCCTAAGCAAAAATGATGTAAATACTGCCTCTAAGGAACGTTTTTATGATATATATGCCCATATGTGACCGTGTTCACAGGGGTCTTAGGAGGAGGGAAGAGATGAGGATCTGACTCCATGTTTCAGAAGGCTTGATTTATTATTTTATGATATATATTACATTAAAACGATACTAAAAGAATAGAAGAAAGGATTTCATCAGAAGGCTGGCTAAGAATAGAAAAAGAAGGAATGATAACAAAGGCTTGTGTCTGGGACATAGAGCCCAAGCCAGCTGACTGGGATTGGCCATTAATTAGAAACAACCCCATGAGCCCAATCCCAGCTGCACCTGTTGCATTCCACAGCAGCAGATAACCATTGGGTACATTTTGTTCCTGAGGCCTCTCAGCTTCTCAGGAGGAAAAATCCTAAGGAAAGGATTTTCCATACAAGATGTCTGTGACACCCATATAGGTTCGCACATTCTAATTACAAAGATGAGTAAATCACAAACTCCAAGCCGGAGTTCTGTAAGCAAATCCAGCAACATCCTCTCCTCTTTCCACAGTGGTGTCTGGTAGTTTGAATTTAAGGACAATGACTTGCAGGAACAGGTATTTCCTCACAGCTGGCAACTGGCTGGGGTACTCAATGCTCTTGGCATTGCCTGAGGTCATTAAATGATAGGGATTGTCTGATCTGGAAGTAGCTATTGCCATTATAAATAAGAAGAATGAAATATTACATCCCCATAGATGTAGATAGTCTTGGGGCATTTTTTTTCCTAGTAATTAAAGAGCATAAATGCCACAAGAAGCCAGATGGTCTTTTCTGGAGCCTTTTAAATACTTATACTTAGGTATAGAATTTGCATGCCCGGGTTCAGCAGTGGTAAAGAGAAGAGCAGCTCCATCAGGCTGCATTCCCTGCTCAGTCACTTGCTGCTGACCTTGCTCTCACCTTTCCATTTCAGGCAGGTTTGTTCTGTGCAGTTCCCTCCTTTCAGCACTGATCAACCAGAACTGCCAAGGGAAGCTTGGCTGTGTCTCCAGTGCTGCTGACACCAGCAGAGCTCTCCTCATTGCAGGGGGGAATCTCCACAGCAGGAGGGTGTGAGCAGCAGACAACATGAGTTCTGCATCACTGAGGTACCCAGGAAAACAAATGAAAGCCACTAAACAAGCCTGGGACTAGTGTGATCAAGGGGAGGTTTATTATAAATTGGAGAGTTTTAACTCCAGAAAGAATGGAAAGAAAGCCCTTGACTCTGATCACTGCTGAGGTGTAGAATAATAAAAAGGTGTAGCAAAATTTCAGTTCTGAATTTCATCTGGATCAAAACCTAGTGGACCAGAGGGAGTCTTTCCTTTGACTTTGTGGATGATATTGCCAAAAAACATTGAAAACACCCATAGTGATGCACTGGCTTTGTATTTGTGTTTTGTGTCTGAGCATTTTGTAAGATGCTGTGGGTGCTGTGGTCCCCAGTTCTCCCCAGAGCAGAAGCCTTGGATAAGTGTGTCCAAAGAGAAGAGAGAGACCAGAAAGGAAGAGATGCAGAGAAATTACTCGGGCAGCAGTACAGACACACAGCTGGGAGTCTGGTTCAAATCAGCTCAATCCCTGTCTTTTCCACTGATGTACACTCCTTACAGCTTTGAGAACTTGCATCTTTGCTGAGGAAAGGAAAAAAAAAAGGGGGATTTTAAAATTAATTACTTTACTCATTAAAATAGAAAGAAATGTTAAAAGAGACCTATGATAAACTGGGCAATCAAATACACAGAAAAAGACCTTAAAAATAACACAGATGTGCCTCGTGCAGTTGTGTGCATACAGCAATCACAAGGTAAAACATCATATACATATGCAAATTTCTCATCCTGAGGCTTTTTCTTTGAAGAACAATTGTAGGTATTCATCACCTGAGGTTCATGCCAGTAGATTTCTTTTAACTGAACTCTAATCTGATGCCTAGGTTAATAGACACATTGCATGTGTCTATTATCCAGATTACACTGCAGATTTAGGTATGTGATCAGATTTAGAGCTTTACTGGAGAATACAGTTTAAAAGAAACGTCATTAAATGTGTCCAATCTGCAGATGTACTGAGGGGTTCACCTTCACATTTTTGACAGCTGATGAAACTCTTGAAGGAACTGGTGTTTCAGGCTGATATTGGCACAAGGAAAGGTACTACCAAATGTAACATCATTTTAACATGTTCATTTCAAAGTCACATAAAACCACAGTTCACATGTAAATTATAGATTGAGCCAGGGCTATGATCATCTGTTTTAACATACATCTGTTTCTCAGAGCTACATCACAAAGAGTAAAAGAATGTGAGGTAATACAAATCCTGAAAGACACAAAGATCTTGGTCAGTGTGCTGTGTGATTTTGCATTATTCACATAAATGTGCTGTGATACTGATGGATTAAATCAGTTTATTAGAGCTCTGTGCTTCAAGTTTTAAAGTCAGTATCTTTAAGCTGAATGTGATTCACTAGAATTGATAAAATAACTCTCTCTGTTGCAGTGTCCAACAGATTGTCATTCTTCCAGTTCAAATCTCTCAAATAGAAAACATTTTAAACTTATTTATTGTGTGCATACACAGCAGGAAAGAGTCCACCTTCTACAACACTTTACAGGCAGATGTAGTTCATTTCAGTCTAAAGGGATTGTGCTATTCTTGGTATTTTGGAACACATTTTCTTAAAAATACAATTGACAGAGTTAACTGATAAAAACAAGCCATTAATGTGAAAGAAAAGGAATATTTTTTCTTGCCTGAATTCAATGACAGAAGCATTTGAATACTGTAACCACTAAACAGGTGGGGCTGTCACTTGAAAATCTGCATGATCTAAATATATCAATCCTCTGACTATATTGGGTCATATTAAAAAGCAAACACGAAAGCCTCCCTATCTGTATAAAGAAAAATCTGTGGACTTCCTAGCACTCATCACCTTTGGGGAAGCAGGGAGGAGAAATGCTGTGCACCACTGTGCCAGGCTAAACATCCCCCCTGAGCACCCCCTTTGGGGACCACAGGACATCATTGCAGAGTGGCAGCCTCATGAGGGCAAAGCAGGTTTTGCTATGAGTTAGAGCAAAAGTACAAAATTATTCCAAGAACTCAGCAAAAGAAGACAGCAGATGAAAAGGCTCCACAATCAGTGGACTGACTGAGTGCTTGATGCTGGCAGTTCTTCATTTTCAGTCATAATTAGCTAGTCATAATTATTAGTCATAATAATCATTTACTCATTTTGTGCTCTTCTCAGCTACTCATTATTTTAGTGGCCATAGCTTCATTTGCACTTTGCTTCCTGTTCTGTTTCAGTGCCTTTTATCCTGCAGGAAATCTTTCTTTTTGGTTCTTCATTGGCCTTGTGCTCTGAGGAGGCCCTGGACCTGCAGGTGATGCCTTTATCTGAAGCAGAAAGTGGGTCACTGCTTTTCACAAAACTGGGGATGCTGCTTCCTCAGATTCTATCTTCACCTGCTGCTCCTGCATTTTTAAAACCATCAGACACATCCCAGCTCCCTGGGAGACTCTTCCTCACTGCTGCCCTCCAGCAGGCCTCAGCTGGCTCTGCTCCTGCAGCTGGGAGAGCACAAAGGCTTTTCCCCACAAGTCTGGCAGTGCAATCCTTTAATTAGGCCAGAGGGATCACTCCTGCAGCAGTGCAGAGCTCCCCATCCCCTGGGGGCAGCCCGTGCTTGTGAAAAATGCATGTATTTTATGATTGGCTTTTTGCAAATATTACAATGAATATTTTATGAGGTATGTTAGAAAGTTATGTTGTATTAATTCTCTTAAGTAGTGTGTTAAACATAGTTTTAGGTTATAACATAATGTTAAAATAGAAACTATGCTATGTAGGATACTTTTTTTAAAGAAAGGACTTGCACTGAGATAGCAGCCACAGGACACCTGAATCTTTCAGAGAAAGAGAATTTACTGCTCCCTTATCAGAAGAAATGAACTTCTTCCCACCTTGCTCAGCCATGGCGATGCTGCTAGGATTAAGAGGAAGAAGCTGACAGTGCCCAGACAGAATCCTGTGTTTGAATGGAATTTATGCATCATGTGTGAGTTGTTTGAATATGCAAGAGGTTATTGTTTTTAAGGGTTAATCCTCTGTTAACATGGGTCCTTTTTCGGGCTTATTTTGCCCAGAATAATGTACCCGGACATCTGTAACTCTTTGTTTTTATTGTCTCATATTGTCCTAATCCAAATTATCCAAAATATTATTACTCTAATTATATTGCTATTTTTATAACCATTTTATTTTCATTAAACTGTTAAAATTTTAAAAACAAGTGATTGGCATTTTTCACATGCTGCCTTGCCCGGGCTCAGCTGCTGCCTGGGGACTTGGCCTTGGGGTAATGCATCCTGCTCACTCTGGCACTGCACCTTGGCCTTTACTGCAGCTCTGAGACACCCAGCCCTGCTCCCTGCTGAAATAAACACGGGCAGGAGACCTTTCTCCTTTTTAATGCCTTTATTAAAAGTGATCAGCTCAGGTGGGGAGAACCAACAGATCCGTGCTCACTGCTGCTGCTCCCAGGAGCAACTTGGAGGATGAGGAGGCAGAGTGCAGCTTTGTCCGCTGGCCTGGGGGCAGAGCTGAGGGTTCAGTCCTCACGAGAGCATCATAAAATCCCTTGCTTTTTAGTTCAACATTCGAGGTCCTCTCTCTAGCCAACATCTTAGGTTAGGATGAAGGGTAAAAAGGGTCTTGGCGGATGCTGGATTCTGTTCCTCACACCTAGACATTGCTTTGATTCATCAGTTTTGTGTTGGCTCATTGTTTTAGGGGTTTTTGGCTGGGTTTGGTGAGGGGTCCCTCCCGTTTCATGCTGGATCCGATGTCATTTGCAGCCAACTCCATGTCCCCTCCTCTTCACCGTCTGGGTGCCATCCTCCAGGAAGCAGCAGGGTGTCACTGACAAAAGGGGGAATTCCCAACCATCAAGGACAGGGAGTTAACGAAAATGACAGGTGATGACAGTGACAAACAGTTAGAACTCCACCCTGGCAGCAACTGGCCCAACCTCTGAACTCTGCAACCTTTTAAAAAATTGGGCAGCTGTTCTACTGATAACACCTGCCCCATGTGCCAGGGCTCGCCCGTGGCTGGGCATGGCAGGAGGGCAGTGCTGGCACTCTCTGCTCTGCCACTCACCTTGTTTGCCGAGGCAAAGGGAGCCCCTGCTGTAGCTGAAAACCAAACATGACCAAGGTTTTTCTGTGTAGCCCAAACAGGATACACGTGTGAGAAACAACTGCTCACTTTGAAAATTTAAAAAGGGTTATTAAACCTTAACAAAAATACAACAAAGGACTAGATAAGGAAAAGGCTGCAGTGCTGGGAACTGCCCCTCGTGCACACCACACAGCCAGTTCATCTTCAACATGGATGCTCAGTGTTTTATACCCCTGGGGTTGCATCAGCCAGCCCTGGCCCCTCCCAAAGGCTGTCAGTCAGCTCTTCTGTGCCATTTATCAGTGCAAACTGCTTTCTTGTCACTGCATTGGAGCTCAGGTGTTGCCATGCCCACCCCCTGAGCACCCCCAAGCTTTTCCATTGCCACCTGCCCCATGCCAGGGACACCTGTGCAGCTTCTTTGTACCTGTCTGAGACAGCCCAGGCTGTCTGATGGCAACAATACAGGGGGAAAGGGAACTGTGGGGAGAACAGAGGACATGTAAACTGCAATAACATAACTGTACATCACTAAAGCTTCTCTTAATATTCACACAATAGTTATCTTTTAATTGAGAGAGCCAATCATCTCATTATCCATCTATATATTCAGAGCTCAGGGTCTTTTCAGAAGACAGCCAAACAATTCAGAAAAAACACGTAGCTAAAGCACTCATGGAGTTTAGTTTGTGCTGTCGTGATGCTGTGGAAGAGCTGTGATTATGATGGGGGAGGTTAAATGTTGGTAGTGCTAGACAGTCTGAAACTGGCTCTTGAGTACACAGAGGTTATATCTACCTATTAATTTTTTCCTGCTTATGGTGTTCTTAAATAGCACAGTTTATATTCTCTGGCTGTGCGCTTCTTTCCCTACAGTTTCACTGAGACCAAAGAAATTTTGAGAGATCTTACATATTTAACAGTACAGCCTTTAATAAACGCAGAGGTAACAGAAAAATCCTTCCCTATTCAAAGATAACTTTAGACAATAAATTCCCATTTGTTTATATTAGATAAAACTTTGATTTAATCAAAAATATATCCACGCCAAAGTGATGGAATCGAGGACACTTATCTGCTGTAGATACACTGTAGAAGGGCAAATCTGTATTTTTTCTGACTACAGGAACTCTACTCACAGGCTTAGATCTTATCTTAAAACCAGCCTATTAGTGAGAGTAAGGTTTGCTGCACCTTTTGTTTGGTACTTGATTTATTGATGAGCTTATTTGAATAATGGCAGTTGTGGTGATGGGATATTTGTAGCTATTGATGCTCTACAGAGCTGGACTGAGGCAATCAGCAGAATTAACCCAGGCAGCTGAGCTGCCATTCTCATTGACCTGAGCTGGATTCACAGCAGTGACCCAGTGCTAAAAGACCCCATTACCAGTCCCCAGAGCCTCCTGCTCTTCCACAGTGCACAGAAAAATTGGCCACTGGAATTTCAATACTGAAAACCCTGTGATCTCCCAAAGTAGAATCGTGATTCCCTTATCCTGATTTTAGCCCTTTATTTTCAGATTGAGTGGTTAAATGAAAGGCAGAACTTACTCTCTGCCAAGGAAGTGAAGCAGAAGCACAGCTCAGCGAGCAGTACAAGCTGCCACTCAAGGGAGAGGACTTAATTCTTCCCCACTGTCACTCGCAGGGTAACCACGGCTGGATGGCAATTTAGGGAGTGCAGAAGCAGTTAGGATTTGCCATAGCCCAGTGCCCACAGCCCCGAGGTGAGCACACAGCCTGCGCTGCACTCCTGGGGAAGCTGGATGCCCAGAATGCTGTGGGGTGGGAATACAGAGGCAGTGCAGTTCAGGGGCAGGTATTTAGGAACTCAGGGCTGACCTCTTCTCGGGTTTTGGTTGTAAATTGCTGCCCTGAGATGTGCAGGTTGTCTCTGCTTCAGCCCTCACAACTGAAGAACGAGTCTGGACTCTTCACTTTTCGGTCTTGAGGTTGTTTATTAATTCTCATCTATAAAATTTTCTTTCTGCCCAGCCGAGATCTGCTCAGCAGGGCAGCCACAGGCACTGTGACCGCCCCTGAGGCAGTGTTGTCCTTTTATACTACAAACTACATATTACATATTTACACTGAATTCCAATACCTATCACCCATGTTAGACAATGCACTTCTACTCTAAACCAACCCCAAAGTGCCAACATCACTGCAGAAAATGGAGAAGAAGAAGGAGAAAGGCTGGACATGCACAAGTTCCTCCACCTTGTCCCCACAACCCCCATACCAAAATCCTAAAATCTACATTTTCACCCTGTGAATATTTTATTATTACACCATTCAAACCTGTGTGACTTTCACGTCTTCATACAAAGCTGGTAACTTGCTCCAAGGGTCAAAATCAAATCCCCAGGTGTTCTGGGCTGTGTGCCAGGGTCTCTGAGCCCCCCGGTGGGGTCCTTGGCAACTCTGGACACCCAGAGGGATGCACTGAGTTCTGACAACTTCTGAGCCTGCTTGAAAGCTGAGGAGCTTCTGCAATGAAACTGGAGTGAGTCAGGAAGCAGAAAAGGACACAATAGATCTGGGTGTGCAGGAGTACCTGGATGTCTGTGTGGAGCCAGCATTGTAGGAGAGAAGTAAGATCAGTTATTCCCAAAGGGAAATCCAGCAGTGTAGAAAGATAGGAACACAGTTATTCCCATAGGGAAATCAAATAGTGTAGAACAGTAGGAACACAGTTATTCCCAAAGGGAAATCAAATAATGTAGAACAGTAGGAACACAGTTATTCCCAAAGGGAAATCAAATAGTGTAGAACAGTAGGAACACAGTTATTCCCAAAGGGAAATCAAATAATGTAGAACAGTAGGAACACAGTTATTCCCAAAGGGAAATCAAATAGTGTAGAACAGTAGGAACACAGTTATTCCCAAAGGAAAATCAAATAGTGTAGAACAGTAGGAACACAGTTATTCCCAAAGGAAAATCAGTGTAGAACAGTAGGAACACAGCTATTCCCAAAGGGAAATCAAGCAGTGTAGAACAGTAGGAACACAGTTATTCCCAAAGGGAAATCAGTGTAGAACAGTAGGAACACAGTTATTCCCAAAGGGAAATTAAACAGTGTAGAACAGTAGGAACACAGTTATTCCCAAAGGGAAATCAAACAGTGTAGAACAGTAGGAACACAGTTATTCCCAAAGGGAAGCCCAGCAGGGAGCCCAGGAGAGCCAGAGATACCTGCAGGATAAGGGCTGGAGCCAAGCAGGGACAGCACCAAACAAAGCAAAACAAGTCAATGTCAGATTAAGATACCAAAAGAACAGGAGAAGAAACAAGAAACTACAAATGGCTTTAAACTGAGGCTGAAAGCCAAGGCTGGGGTTTATGTGCTGCTCCCGGCACGGATGGGATCCTGGGTGAGGCTGCTTAGAGCAATTAGTGGCTGTTAATGACCTCTACAATGCGAGATTAAGGCCACTGAAGCCACCTGCAGTGATTAATCACAGGATGAGCCTTACAGCACTTCCTTACTCTCTATTAGTATTCTGAGAATAGGTAAATCAGCCTGAGCAACTCAGCAATTACAGCATGGGAATCTGCAGGAGCAACTTAATTTGGAGTTGGATAGGATGGAGTTTCAAGAAAGAAAATTGACAATTAAGGAAATTCATCTGTGCTTGATTGGAATGAGCGCTTAAATTATATCTAATTTTACAGAAACCAAAAATAAAATAGATTATTTTAATAGAAACTTCTTTTTTTTTTCCTAACTCCAGTTAGGGAAAAATTGATATTAGTACTTTTTGGTGAAGAATTTCCAGTTGACTGCACTGTTGAATAGGGTACACTTAAACTGAGTGCAGCAAAACCTTTTCTTCAACGACTTATTCTTTTGATGAAAAGTACAATAAACACAAGCATGTTTGACCAGCTGAGCTTTTATAGAGGTTTTTGGTGCAGATTATATAACAGGCCCTTAAAATATGGATGCAGTGACTGGTTTTTCCCCCCCTTTGTGGGAAATGCCTTTCTGGTGCCTGATTTTTCCCATTTATTGGGTTTGCCGTTCTAGGCTAAAGCATCAAACCGAGCTCAGAGTGTGCTTTGAGGTAGGAGCTTTAATTTATTCCGTTCCTTACACCTTGCACAAACACACTGCCTGCAAAGAGGAGCACTTGGGATTGATCTGTGTCATCATTAAAGTAGAGAGAATGCATTAAGAAAAGCTGATAGACAGTAAAATTTGCTGTCTCTTTGCTTTTCATTGGCACTGACTGTTAGTTTGGCTTCTATCTTTACTCCTGAAATCTTGGGAGATAAAAAAGTTACAATTCCTCATTATTTATAACTACCCACCTGATTTTGTGCTGTTATTAGGACTTTTTTATATTGGATTGAGGGATGATTATGGCCATTTAATTCTGGGGTTTGAGATGTGATAGGTCAGTCATGTGGCAAGAGTTCTTTTTAGCGTGAAAGGAGTAAGTGGAGGTGGTTTTGTTTAAGTGGGGGCTTAAAAATGTGGCCTGGAGAGCAGAAAAAGAATGGTTGTCACAGATTTTTAAGGCATCTTCTGTGCCTTTCCTTTCCTTGATTGCCAAGGGATTCTCTGGGCACTTTTACCACAGAGCAAGGGAGGCTTTTGCACCTGAAAGTGGAAAGATGAGTGCGACCTTTTGGCTGTGAGAGGGAAGATGTGTGCTAGTGTAGGTACCAATAATTTGATGGGTGTTAACGTCATTGGAATGGGTCTGAATGTCATTGGAATGGGTCTGAATGTCATTGGAATGGGTCTGAATGTCTCTCCTAACTTTGGACAGGAGGTTCCTCACCAGTCCCAGACAGTTTGACTCCTGAGATCGACAATGGTTTGCACAAACCCAGTCATTTCTAAAAGTAGTTCAGAGTTAGAGCTCTGATACAGCTCAATTGCACCAATTACCTCTAACTATCATTTCAGTGTATTTTCATCACTCAGTTTCAATGGAAAATGACGACAGAATGAAAAAGTATAATGATGACAGAATGAGGAATGTGCATCATTTATTATCAAGGTCTGTGTTGTCCCAATTCCTGATTGGTTTCTTTTTCTCTAAGGGAATGGTTAATGTGTGATATTCTGATTTTTAATGATGACTAATATAGAGTTGAGAGTCTGGGGTAAAGCTGTTACTTAAACTGTTGTAATTTATTATGAATGTATAAAATAAATAAAGTACTTGATTTGCACTGTATCATTAGAATTTGTGCCTAACCCTTTTAAATCTGATTAGTTATTTTATGAGAGTACAATTAGATGTTTGCAGCAGAAATGCCAAGAGGTAAATTTGATGTCTGTATTTAAGAGAGAATCAGTTAATCCAATCTCCCAGAACTTATGTTAGTTCTGTGGGTTGTGAACCCTTTTCATGATTTGAATTTCCCTCTGCTCACTCTGAATGCTTTTTCTGTCTAGAATCTGAAAATTATGTAAACATTGTGTTTGTTTGTTAAATTAACTAATTTTTTTTTTATGAAAAAAACCAAAATGGCCAATCACAATCAGTTATTGGAAAATACACTGTTATGAATATAATGAAATACTCTTGTGGTACTGGGAACTTGCGCAGCTTTGGACTTTTTAATGCAAATAATGAAATTAAAATGCAATAAGTCTCAGTGAAATTTGTTTTCAAAAGACCATTGAAAAACTCATGTAGAAGATGAATAGGTTTTATTCTTGTTTCTAAAATGCCAGATCTACCCCAAAAAGCTGGCAGAGATAAAGAACCATACAAGTACAGCCCATGTGTCCTGCCAGGGAAGGAAGTCCCTGCCTTCCCCTGCACAGCAAGGCTTGTCCAAGGCTCCAGGGATGTTTGGTTCCGATTCTCAGGGAATCCCTGCCAGGCACTGGGATGTGGGGAAGCCCCATCCTCCTTTCACAGGTTGGCCAAGGTGCTCTTTGCACTGAGAATTGAATTTGGGCAAAGTTTAGGAGCTCACTTGGATTATTGTGAGAGACCTTCCTGGGTAGAGAAGTTCAGGTGTCTGAAAATGCTTCAGTGGGGCTCAAGGACAGGGGCACAACTGAGTGCCTGGTGTCTCAGTGCAGCCTGTAAAGCACAAATCCTACAGTCCAGTAAAGTGTCCAGTCTAATTCCTGGCACTGCTGGGTTATTCTGAAGGACCCTGTGCATCTGTATCCCCTTGTGTCCCAGCACCAGTGCTAATTCTGCATACCCCCACCTCCTCACAGCAGAAGTTAGATCAAATGCACTTTATAACAGGGGATCCATCATTTTCCCTCTGTCTATTAATTCTAAAATTCAGGTACTGTTACCATGCTAATTCTAGCTCTAGATTAGAACAAAACCGAGGGTTGGAAGTTGGGATATCATTTATACCTTTATTTGTTTCAAATATGCTTCCTTATGTTAATGTTTAGAACACCCCAAAATCTCATGCTCTCTGAATGTTACTGTGCAGTTGATTAATTCAGCTTTATCATGTTATCCAAGAGTTCCTTGGCCTACTTAAAAATGTCCACTTGGAAAGTGCCCTTGAATCCAGCAGACAGCATGTGATGTATGAGACAGAGTCCAGTCAAACAAACTTTCTGAGCAGAAGTGGAGAGGATTTATGACTCCAGCTTGCTCCTGTAGGAGTGCATGATTGGTGGATTTGGGCTGTTGTGGGTTATTTGTGTGGCAGTGAAAGCTGGAAGTCTCAGGAGAATCTGTATTCAGAGCCAGCTCTTTCACTGGGTACATCAGGAAGGTGAGCAGAGAGCTGAGGTTCCTCCAGGTCTCACAATAAATGAATGGCCAAGTTGGCATTTTGGGTGCCTGGTTTGTTAGAGAGAGTCTGGGGAAAATACCAATCAAAATGAAAAGCCTGAAAGCTGTCCCAGTGGAAGTTGCCCAGGAAATTTGGAGGAAAACAAATAATGTGAAAGGAATAGAGTAGCTAGAAAATTGTGATTTTAGATGTATTGATTATTTGTTTGTTTGTTTATTTGGGCTGTAAGTAGGGAAATTGGAAAGGCTCATATGTTTTGCCCATAGGTTGATATAATACAGAGAGGCTTCAACTGTAAAATGAAAATCCAGGTTCAGTTTTATATGCCAGCTCCTCTCAAATTGGACATTTGTGTTCCAGTTTCTAGTTCAAGCCTATTTCTAATACATTTTGCTAGTAAAACACAGAGGTTCTGGTGGTTTAAGTGGTTATGTATCAGGCCACATTTTGGTTAATTCCTACCTAAAATAATTTGTCCCTTTATCCATCCCCCCACCCCCCCCCAGATTTAATTAGAGAATCTTAATATTAAACCATTCTGGGCTGCTGAAAGATTTGATTAATTTTGTGTGGTTGCAGCTCTGTAATGAAACCCTGCAAGCAGTCGAGGAGCTTTCCACAGCTCTATGAACACAGCTGTGAGTTATGGCTGTGCTAACACTCCAAGGAAATAAGTGCAGCATTCAGTCTCAGTGGAAGCTTTCCATCTGATTGGATTTCCAGTCACAGCTTCCTCCCCTTGTGCTGCAAGGGCTGGGACTCCTGGGAAGGTGCTGGGCTCTGTCTTGGAGAAGGGCAAATATTTACAGTGTCCAGACAGCTTTCTAGTCAGCCATAAAGATGGGTGACCATGGCACAGGGCACTGAGAGAAGATTTAAGTGAAGGAGAAAATACAAATGAATCTGCCTAACTCAGAGCAGAGTAAATGGGGAAATTTGCAGACAAAAAAGACAGCTTTGGAAAACATCATATTAAATTATGGGGAAGGTTTGTCTTGAAAAAACCCCAAGACACCACCTAGTTTATACTTTTTCACAAGGCAAGATAACTTCTACCAAGCTTTTCCTGATAAATGTTCCTGTAATGTGTTCTCCAAAAGCCTTCAGTGCTAAAGCAATGCATCACAGCTCTCCACTGTCCTCACCACACGAGTTTTCTTAGTGCCTTGCCCAAATCTTTGCTGCTGAATGCTGAGCCCATTGCTTTTTCTTTTGCCCACAGAGGATAAAAAATTTATTAACTCCTTCTCTTCCCCTCTGTGTTGTGTATGTACAGATTTAGACTCGGGAGCACAGAAATGTGAGTTTTGAAAGAGCACACAGTCCCATTTCAGTCCTTTCCTCGGGGATTTCAGTAGAATTATGATTCTGTGACATCAGCCTGGGTCTTGGGTGGTTGTTCTTGTTCTCCTGCAGGCAGTCTGTGGCGGATGTGAACCTTCAGTGCAGGGCTCAGATGATCCATCCCAACAGAGCCACTGCCAGGCTGGACACAGCAATGACTTTGGATCCTAATGACACTTTGTGTTTGTTTGGTGTGGAGCAGTGACCTGATAATCCTGTTTTTAATTTGTGATCTACCAAACTCTGGTATCCTTATCTGGAAAACTGGTGCTTCTTGCATTTTTCCTCCATTGTGTTTTTTGGGGATTTTTCTTGTATCTTTGTTGTTGTTGGTTTTTTGGTTTTTTTTTTGGTTTTGGAGGGGATTTGTCCCCACTGCAGTGCTTTGCATTTATCCATACTGACTTGCACCTGTGTATTTCAGACCTTTTCTTCAATTTCTCAAGATCATTCCCAGAGCACTAAGAGCTTTTTGTGTTATCACATTCTGTTTCTATTTAATCAATCAACAGCCATTTAAATTTTCTTCTTGAATTTTGTTTTGCTTGGTTATTTACATGGAAAAACAGAAGCAGTCTGCTAAAAAATATACGTGCATGCATTTGCACATGCTTGTTTCATTTAAAATACTGCCTTGTGTCTGGCAATATTTAGTAGGAATGGGAATGTTCAGAAAAATACGTAGGAGCAGATGGAAAACCAGTTTGGAAGACTCTGAGGGGAAGAGTGAGCCAGTAGAGGCTTTGAGTTTGAAAATCTCCCACGGGGAGCAGCCTGGAGGAAGAGTTGAGCTTTCTTGTGAAAGAAGCCAAGAGGCTTGGGGAGCTCACTCAGGGCTCACTCAGAGCTCACCTGTTCTTTGCAGGTGCCCCAAGGCACAAAAGGAAAAGAACAATCAGAAGCATCAGTTTTCTTGCTCTTGGCACAATGGAAGGATGGATCATTTCCATAAAATATGTTCAGCTTTATTACTGAGCTGCTGCTCTGGAGCTTCCTTTCTGTGCAAGGCATTTGAGGTGGTGAAAAATGCATGTATTTTATGATTGGCTTTTCTCAAATATTAAAATGAATATTAGATGTGTTGTGTTAGAAAGTAATGTTGTATTAATTCTCTTAAGTAGTGTGTTAAATATAGTTTTAGGTTATAAAAATGTTAGAATAGAAACTATGCTATGTAGGATACTTTTCTTAAAGAAAGGACTCACAGCGAGACAGCAGCCACAGGACACCTGAATCTTCCAGAGAAAAAGAATTTATTGCTCCATTATCAGAAGAAAGGAACTTCTTCCCACCTCGAAGGTGCTGTTAGGATACAGAGGAAGAAGTTGACACTGCCCAGACAGAATCCTGTGTTGGAATGGAATTTATGTATCATGGATGAGGTGTATGAATATGCAACAGGCTGTTGCTTTTAAGGGTTAAACCTCTGTTAACGTGGGTCCTTTTTTGGGCTTATTTTGCCCAGAAAGAGGTACCCAGACTGTCTGTAACTCTTTGTATTTGTTATCTCATATTGCCCTAATCCAAATTGTCCAAATTATTGTTACTCTAATTGTATTACTATTCTTATAACCATTGTATTACTATTAAACTTTTAACATTTTAAAAACAAGTGATTGGCATTTTTCACAAGGTGTTCTGGGAGGAGTGATGGTTCTCTCTCTCTCTCTCTCTGTCTCTCCCTCCAGGAGCACTGGGTGCTGCCTTCACTCGCTCACTTGTTGATCTTTGTGAGGCAGAGGTGACAGCAGGGATTGTCCCTGAAGGACAATTCCCAGAGAGAATCCTCCCCACTGCCACTCTGGGGTAGCAATGGGAGGGAGCTCCTGCTCTGCTCACATGCTATGCCTGGCATTTGGCAATTCTTGTTCCAAAATAGGAATGCCAAATAAAGTTGGATTCCAAAACGCTTCAGCTCCCCTGAGCAAAGCAGTATTTACAAGGACAGAAATAGATTTAGCATCGTAGCAGCAGCCCTTTAATGCATGTTTTAAATACTAGGCACTCCTCTGGGGGAAGCAGTAGGGAGAGTTGTAGCTGTGTATAAATCAAAGGCCCAAGCTGTAAATAGCAGAGGAGATCAGAGGTGGAAAATGAGGCCTTTTGGAGAGCTTCTGGCTGGACCTTAAAAATTCCTCGAAAGTGTGATTTTAAAAAGCAGATTTTCCATTCTCCTTTTAATTTCAACAGCTTTAAGATGGAATGCTTAACTGAGATCAGGTTGCCAGTGGTAAAATTATGCTCTTTAATTATCTGCTGTCGCTTCTAGATGACCTTGGGATTTATTGATGTGGAATTACCAGTCCCTGGTGTTTCCATCTTTTACATTTTTGCAGCACCAGGAAATTTTTTCTCCTCCAGACAGATCCACCTGGCATCTCCTCCATGACCACAAATCAATTAAATGGTCTTGCCAGAACTGCAGAATTTTACAGATTGAAATCCAGCAGTTGTCCTTTACTGTAGGCTGTGGAGAAAACTTTGTAAAGTGTGATGGAATAGGAAACAACTCCCTTTTGGGTCAGGCCAGGCTGCATGAGAAACTGAGAGCTGGAAAATCATCATGAGAATGAGGAGAATTGAGGAAAAGAACCTGGGTATGGAATGTGTGTGTCTATGGACAAGAGTGGTGGAAGAATTTCAGCTGACCAGCTCTAGAAATCACTAAAAAGTCCTAAAAAAGGAAAATATTTTAGAGATTTAAAAAATTCTTCACTTCTGTTTGAAGCTATTTTGAAACTTGAAAGTGTTTTCTATTATGTGGTGCAAGGGAAAAGCTCCAAAACACTGAAGATGATGCTGCCATTCCTGTTTTACACAGAGAGCTCCTGCAATCTGGAAGGTTCCCCCTGTCTGTCTGAGGAAGAGCAAGGGCCAGAACCTCACAGCCTGGGCCACAGGGAGTGTCTTCACCCAGAGATTCTGGATTTCCTTGGGAGCTTTCTCATTGTCTGTAAATCCAAGGCTAAGTTGGTCATTTGGGGATCACAGCGCAGCTTCTAATTCTGCAGGTTTGAATTTAATCATGAACCTCAGAAGCGTTTTCTGATAAAATTTTCATGAAAATTTAGTAAGAATCTGTTTCAACAAAGTAATATTTCTTTATATAATCCCTAAACATTTTTATGAATCTACTGCTGAAACAGAACTTTTATCCTTTGTGCTATCAAAAAGCTTCATCCTCTGATCCAAAGTATTTATGCAAGGATTTCCCAGAAGCAAGCAAAGAACACCGAGACTCACCAAAAGAGAGATGCCAGAATTTCTTGAGACTCATCAAATATATGTGCTAGGGAATTTGTGTAAAATAACTGTAACAACTGTAGTCTTTTCAGAAATCAGGCTTTGCAAAACTCAATGCCCTTTTACACAGACTTGAAAGGAACTCGGTGGAACAAGTACAAGAAGTGTTACTGATTCTTTTTTCGTCTTTCAGTAACTGTAAGCCCCAAATTTCCACTGGTGTGGGGTCCCTCCTTCATTGCAGCAGTTGCTCCCGCTTTGTTTTCCCAGGAATTGCCAAGGCAGGTTTTGGAAGGAGATGCCACCCAAGAGGGAATTGCCAACGTTAGGGACTGACATGGCAAGAGCAGGGAAGAGAAACTTCTCAAGTGACAAATACTAAAATGGGTGATAGAAATGCTTTCAGAGTGGGCTTGGATGGGAATGTTCTTGTGTGGAAGAATCAAGTGACAGAAATATACAGATATATATATATATATATATATATATATATATGTACACACACACACACACACCTCTTTGGGTAGTGCTGGGAGCAGAGCCATGCAGGATTCTGACAATTCCAGCAGAAAATGTGCCTGGGAGCAGTAACCACAGCCGAGCTGCTCGTTCCCTGAAGGGGAATTTGCTAACTCTGGCAGCAGCAGAGCTGAGCCTCTGCATCCTTTCATTCCTCTGCTCTCAGATCTCCCTGACCCTCGGGACTGTGCAAGGCTGGTGCACTTGGTTTAGTCTTCCTCAAAATCCCCTTCTCCCTGACAGTTTCTCTAAGTTCCTGGTGGCATCCAGCAGGGATTGTTGTTTTGATGTGCTGATGGTGCTTCACAGAGAGCTTGGAATAATTCCTGCCTGTTAACTTCGGTGTACTCCCACAGCAATCAGCACTTTCTAACACAGTCAGCTAATAAACCTGTAAAATTCCTTGCAGAACATTTTAGGACTGCTTCACCTGGACCTTCAGAAGGTTAAAAACTCCAGCTATAGTTTACAGTATGGGGAACAGCAACTGTTCTGAAGTCTAGAAAGCCTGGTAGCCTATGGAAATAATTAAAAGTAACATTTCAGGCATCTTTTTTAAGCAGAGATTGTGTATGGAGAGCACTCTCTAATACTGACAGGGACAGCTGGCACAAGCCAGCTAAAGCCTATCCTTCCTTTATTCCCAAGAATAAGAGAAGAATTGTTCTTATTTAGACAAATGCAGCTGAGATGTCCGTTCCTTTTATATAGAAATTTGTTTTGTCATTTAGATTAGGTTTTCCTTGGGTCTTTAGTAATTTTTCTGAAGTTATCACGTGTAGCTGTGAGTTCTGGCAAAACCAGATCTCAAAAATTGCATTTACATTGTTGTTTAATGCTTGCAATATTAGGGCTTGCATGGACCAAAAAGCAGACTCATAAGCTTTATTTTAAAAAAAAGGAAGGGGTTGGAGGGTGTTTTTTCAGCTCTTTGGTTTTTTGTGGTTTGGTTTGGTTTTGGGGTGTTGGTTTTTTTGTGGGTTTTTGGTTGTTTCTTTGGTTTGGTTTTTATGCTGGGATTACTGGTTCTAGTCCAGTTTGAATTCTGACATTGGAAATGAAAAAAACTGAACTCCTGTAATATTTCTGGTGTTACAGAATAATGAAAGCACAATTCACTGCCAGGCAGCAGTCTGGGCAGATCTGGCAATAGTGGGATGTGGGAGTGTGGCATTTTTGTGTGACATTGGTGACCATCAGGATTGCTTTTGGCTACCTGGGCAGAAGCTTCCAGCTGCACTCTCTCTGAATTTTCATGGTTACCCCTTGCTGCTCAAAACCAACATGGGAAGCCTGCCTCGTTTCTGGAAAACAACCCCAAATTTCTTACCAAAAAAATAAGAGTCAGCTTTGAAATATTTGTGCTACACAGAAAGATGGATCTGTAGATAAATCCTTTGCTATTCCAAAGAGCCTGGCCCCAGGTCTGCCTGCAGAATCCTCCAGAAAATCCTTGCCAGGACTTCTCCTCCCAGTGCTGTGCAAAAGCCACCCCTGTGTAGAGCATCTGAGGGTAGGCCACATGTTTAATTAATAATTAATTAATTATAAGCACACAGCTCCAGCTCCTGAGCAGAACCTGGCTGTGCCCAGGGCAGCTCACTGCAGAGCCTTTCTGTAGAGCCAGAAAACACAGGAGAAAGCTGAGCCATTTAAAAACCCAAATATTTGGCACCTCCAGTCTCACTGCTGCTCCTCCACAGCCATGCTGGCTTTTAGCTTCCTCTTTTTATTAAACTATTAAATTGGGAGTTTTTATTACTCCCAATTTAGCACTTCTAATAAAAAGTCACTGTTAAAAGCCTCTGTGGGTACTGAAACGTGCAGCTGTGATTTCTCTTGATGAAAATAAAGACAAGCCCTGCTTTTAAGGCTCGCCTCTGTCAGGGGGTGGCTCCAAATCAGAGGGAGCTGGGTGGGAGAGCAGCTGAGAAGGAATTACAGCAGCAGGAAGGGGTGAGGAGAAAGGAGAGAGGATGGCAGAAGAAGAGAAATATTAATTAGGTGTTCACAGGGCAGCTGCAGTATGAAAATACTTCAAAGTCTAGAAATAGTCCAAAGCCCCTCACTGCTTCAATACAGGACTTATTTAAACACGACATCAGTGTTCAGTAGCAGGGCCTGGAACCTCACTGGAGAGGCTGATTTTACCATTCATGGAAAAGTTCTGTCCTGTGCAGTGTCCCTGGCCAGCGTCTGTCCCAGAAACATTGTGGCAGCAGGGTGAGGGAGCACATCACTGCAAATCCTGCAAAGCAGCTGCTCGAGACTCTGGCTGCCTGTAAAGGGCAGCTTGACACCTTTGTCACAGACATCTTTTATGGAAAAGCCTTTCCTTAGGAGTTTTCCTCCTGAGAAGCTGAGAGGCCTCAGGAACAAAATGTAACCAATGGTTATCTGCTGCTGTGGAATGCAACAGGTGCAGCTGGGATTGGGCTCATGGGGTTGTTTCTAATTAATGGCCAATCACAGTCAGCTGGCTTGGAGTCTCTGTCTGAGACACAAACCTTTGTTATCATTCTTTCCTATTCTATTCTTAGCCAGCCTTCTGATGAAATCCTTTCTTCTATTCTTTTAGTGTAGTTTTAATATAATATATATCATAAAATAATAAATCAAGCCTTCTGAAACATGGAGTGAGATCCTCATCTCTTCCCTCATCCTCAGACCCCTGTGAACAGGGTCACACACCTTGACCTGGGGATTCAAAGCAACAATAAAAGAAATTTTAGCACAAAGAAAATTCTTTTCTGTCTAGCTTCTTAAACTGACATCATTATCTTTTACTGAAAAAAAAGAAGAAAAAAAAAAAAGGAAGAAATATTTTAGAAGTGCAAGACTATATTTTTAAACTGTGTTTCTGCTGGAAATAAATCTTTTCATTAAGAGAAAGCACTGAGATGAAAACTCTGATATATAATGATTTAAAGTTTTCTATCTTAAGGTAAAGATTTTTATGGTCCTTAATGGAGAAAGATAGAACATTTTGAATTACTGAAGTTGAATTCAAAGGTACCTGCCTAGACTGCAGGAGTCAGTTCTGGGATGAGAGGAATCTTGAAGGCATGAACGGTGTCTCCTGCAGAGCCTTGGAAATCTCCAGGAGTGCTGCTCTTCTCTGCTTTTCCCTCAGCTGAGGGAATGAGGCCACTTCCCCAGAGGGAGGTTGTGTGGCTCCTAACTCAGTTTGTGCTCTGTTCCAAAGCAGGTCCTACAACTGCAGACCTCTGAACTACAAAGGATAAGAGCACAAACCTGCCCCCTCTTTCATGATCTGTTTGATGAGCAGAGCTGGAGCAGCTGCACAGCTGCTCAGATGTCTCAGCGTTTACAAAGCACCTGAGCTGAAGGCTCAGGGGGGAAATTGTCTTTCATTGAAGAGAGAACTCCCTTTGATTGCTGCTGGAGCTGTGTTTCAGCCTTAAGATCTGATGGTGCACTCAGTTATGTCAGAAAAGAGGTCAGCCCATCCAGACCCACCTTCAGAAACATTCTTCAGGTTGCACCTTTCAGCAACGTGACCAGGTTGAATTTAGCTCCACTGATTTTGTTGAAATTTCCTTGACTATAACTGTGCTGCAATTGGATGATAAACTGTGGGGGTTGTTGGGTGTCTTGGTTTGGACAGACAGGTGTCTGCTAAGGAAGGCAGGAGCCTCCCCTGGAATGGAGAATGTAAACCCCTTCCCTCCAAATTATTGTAATTTTGAAATTAAGGGGCTCTCAGTCAAAGATATGGGAATAGGAATAGCAGTTCTTTACTAGGAAAATTAAAATACAAATGCAATTGTACAAAAAAAACCCCAACCACTGCCAGAGTCAGACCATGCCCTGTCCCCTGTGTGCCAGGGGGTGGCACAGCCCCATCCCATGGGGGCTCAGCCCTCCTGCAGTGCCAGCTGTGGCTCTGCTGGAGCAGGGATCCTGCACAAGGGGGGAGTTTTCCTCTGCAGCTCCAGGGCTGCTGGAGATGGGCCTGGGCTCCCTCTGGCCATGCAGGGCAGCAGAAGCTGCTCCTCTGGCAATGCACTGGGCAAAGGCTGCTGTGCTGTGCCAGGCTCACATTGGATCCAGGTAGGAATGCTTGGCTCCTGCCCTGGGCGCAGCATCTCCCCATGGGATGCTGGAATTGGATCAGCCCTGCAGGGACACTCAGTGGCCATGGACAGCAGAGATCTCCTGCAGGGAGGAGTGGCTGGGGGAGAGAGAAAGAAAAAACTGCCCATGGACAGAATATATCTGCCCCAGCTCTGACAGATGGGGATAGGACACTCAACTACATATTGCAACTTAAGATGCTGGGTCTGAACCACCTTCGGTGCTGTCTGTCCCTCCTCCTCAGCTCTCCCATCTCCTCATCATATTCTGTGAGTGAGGCAGTGATTTTTAACCTGCTGAAAGTGTCCCTGAAGCCAAGGCCAAGGTGTGTTTGGGTGACAGGATGCCCCTTAGGACAGCGCATTTTAAGGGATGGCAGTTCTCAGTTTTTGGCAGTAGTGCACACCTGGGGCAGCTCAGGAACGACTTCCCTGCTCTTGGAGGTCACTGCTCCTGCCACACCTGGCTGTGGGAGGAGAAATGGTGTCCACAGACCTGTCCCAGTTCCATCCTAGGACTAATGCATCCCTTCCTGCCCGCGCTGTGTCCAGGGCGTTTCTCAGCCTTGGGCAGTGTTTGTGTCCCTGGGAGCCTCCACTGGGGCATTTCTCAGCCTTGGGCAGTGTTTGTGTCCCTGGGAGCCTCCACTGAGGCATTTCTCAGCCTTGGGCAGTGTTTGTGTCCCTGAGAGCCTCCACCCCTTCTGGGTAGCTCCTGAGTAACTCCTGCTCAGGAAGGAGGCACATCAGCCACAAGAAGTTGTTTTGCTCCACTGCCACCCCATCAGCTGCCCTCATGTCACCACAACCTATACCCTCCCCGGGGTCTCAGCAGGCAGAGCAAGGGGTGTGACCATGGCTCAGGACCCAGCAATGGTGTCACCAGGACCCAGCAGTGTCACCAGGACCCAGCAATGGTGTCACCAGGACCCAACAGTGTGGCTCCCTGGGCTGTCAACACAGGCTCAGCTTCTGGGCAGTGGGGAAGGGACAGTGGCCATGGGGACACGGGTGCAGAAGTGAACAAATATTTGGAAATGGCACAGGGAAAAGTGGAACACAGTGATTGTGATGCAGGAAGAAGAAGAGGGGAATCTGCCTTTGTGCTTGCACTAATCAAGCAGACTGACTGTTTGTATTTCTCCAGGACTGGAATTGGGGCAGGGGACGCACAAAACTGACTCTCATGAATAATTAATATATATATTTTTTTTAATGTTTCATCAACTCAGTGAATTAAGGAGATCTGCAATGAACAGATGAAGTATTAGACTGTGTGGAGTGAAGACAAGCATTTAAATTAAGAAAACAGCACGACAGGATTGTGCATGCTGAGTCCAAGAACCCTTGATCTAGACATTTAATGGATGGAAAGGAAGACAAGTAGGAATATATAAAAAGATGCTATTAGTGCCCTGGGGTTGTCTGTTGAGGAAAAAGGGCTTTACAGTGTGAGAAATTAATTTGAAAATGTTGGCTTCTTGTCCAGATATTATATGAGGAACCCTATGGCAAAGTACAGAAAGAATAGGAAACATAAGAATAAAAGTAGGGAAGGAAGGTACAGTATTTTAGAGGCTCTTTTCCAGGATTTTTTTTCACATTCTTGTGCAGTGGAGCAGTCTGCCTTTTGTAAAGGAGATCAAAGCTGTAGGAGAAGCAAAATCTAATGAAAAGCATCTGGGCCTAGTGATAAAAGGAGGAAGTGTCTGCAAGGGGATGACAAGTCTATAGTTGTTCTCCTGTCAGATCTAACATGAAATTGGAGAAACAAAACACAACCTGCACCAATCCAGCTCTTCCCATCAGGAGTGGTGGGCTGAGGCACTGGAAGGACACACACACACACACACACAGATTGTTGAACTCAGGGGAACAGAAAAGCTGCTGTGCTACAACTGAAAGGAAATGGCAGAAATTTTCAACACGTGCACTGCTTAAGAACGAACATGATCAAATTTTTGATTGAAAACTAATTGAAATTCAGTCAGAAAATAGTGGAAGGCAAAAGCTTTTTCATTTTTGTCTGTCTTGAAACATAAGGTTTGGATTCACTTTCTCAATTTCTTTGTGTGGTAGAGACCAAAACTTGATGAGAAGGGTGGAGAGAAGCCTCCAGCTCTTGCAGCAGCCCAGATGCATTCCACATTCCATATTTCCCATTCCACATTCCATATTTCCCATTCCACATTCCATATTTTCTAGTCCATATTGTGTATTTACTATTCCTTATTTCCTATTCCACATTCCATATTCCTTATTCCATATTCCATATTCCCCATTCCACATTCCATATTCCACATTCCATATTCCATATTCCACGGTCCATATTTCTCATTCCATATTTCTCATTCCATATTCCACATTCTACATTCCATATTCCATATTCCCCCTCCACATTCCATATTCCACAGTCCATATTTCCCATTCCATATTCCTTATTCCATATTCCACAATCCATATTCCCCATTCCACATTCCACAGTCAATATTTCCCATTCCATATTCCATATTCCTCATTCCACATTCCATATTCCCCATTCCATATTCCACATTCTGTGTTCCATATTCCACAGTCCATATTTCCTATTCCATATTTCCCATTCCATATTCCATATTCCATATTCCATATTCCACATTCCACATTCCATATTCCACAGTCAATATTTCCCATTCCATATCCCATATTCCACATTCTACATTCCATATTCCACAGTCCATATTTCCTATTCCATATTTCCCATATTCCATATTCCATATTCCACATTCTACATTCCATATTCCTCAGTCCATATTTCCTATTCCATATTTCCCATTCCATATTCAATATTCCATATTCCACATTCCGCAGTCCATATTTCCTATTCCATATTTCCCATTCCATATTCCATATTCCACATTCCACATTCTATATTCCATAGTCCATATTTCCCATTCCATATTTCCCATTCCATATTCCATATTCCATATTCCATATTCCACATTCCACATTCCACAGTCAATATTTCCCATTCCATATTCCATATTCCACATTCTACATTCCATATTCCACAGTCCATATTTCCTATTCCATATTTCCCATTCCATATTCAATATTCCATATTCCACATTCCGCAGTCCATATTTCCTATTCCATATTTCCCATTCCATATTCCATATTCCACATTCCACATTCTATATTCCATAGTCCATATTTCCCATTCCATATTTCCCATTCCATATTCCATATTCCACATTCCACAGTCAATATTTCCCATTCCATATTCCATATTCCACATTCTACATTCCATATTCCACAGTCCATATTTCCTATTCCATATTTCCCATATTCCATATTCCATATTCCACATTCCACATTCTACATTCCATATTCCTCAGTCCATATTTCCTATTCCATATTTCCCATTCCATATTCAATATTCCATATTCCACATTCCGCAGTCCATATTTCCTATTCCATATTTCCCATTCCATATTCCATATTCCACATTCCACATTCTATATTCCATAGTCCATATTTCCCATTCCATATTTCCCATTCCATATTCCATATTCCATATTCCACATTCCACATTCCACAGTCAATATTTCCCATTCCATATTCCATATTCCACATTCTACATTCCATATTCCACAGTCCATATTTCCTATTCCATATTTCCCATTCCATATTCAATATTCCACATTCCACATTCCACATTCTATATTCCATATTCCACAGTCCATATTTCCTATTCCATATTTCCCATTCCATATTCAATATTCCACATTCCACATTCTATATTCCATATTCCACAGTCCATATTTCCTATTCCATATTTCCCATTCCATATTCAATATTCCATATTCCATATTCCACATTCCGCAGTCCATATTTCCCATATTCCATATTCCATGAGCTCTGCTGCAGGAGCCCCATATTTCTGCCCACCTGTGAGGCACTGCAGGGCTGTGTTGCAGGGTCCTGAGGGCCAGGTTCGCACAGACCCATCTCCCCCAGGCTCTTCTTTTTAGAACAAGCAACAGGGTACATGAGCAAGGTGGGAAATTATTTGCTATGTGGATGGCCCTGTATATTCTTTAATCTAAATCTCACCTGCTCTTTTGTGCCCTGATCCCTCACTGTTAAGCTGGTGTGGAATTTCTTATGCTATCTGTACTGGAAATATGATAAAATTATTTAGATCCTTTAAAATACTTTGTTTAAACATGCCTAAAGTTCTCTAATGCATAGCTTAAATAATTGGTATACTTGATGAACATAAAAATGTTAGGTTTTTAAACATCTCATATCCCTCAACACTAAATTTTCATTCTTTCTTTGCTGTCTTTTACACTGTTTTCTGTGTGAGGAGGGTGGTCAGGTAAAGCAGAATCTGCACAAGCAACATGGTTGCTCTCCATGAGCCCCTTCTGTGCATGAGATGAAATGTCAGAGGAGTATATCAGGGGTCCCTGATGGCTCCAATGCTTGTGCCAGAGCTCACTGAATGGATTCTGAATTTGCAGCCAAATCTCTGGATCAATTCACTTTCCTTCTGTTGCTCGCTTTTCTTTGTTTGCTCTCTACAAACTTCTTGTAAGTGATGGAATGCTCACTGCAGAATATTCCCAGAAAGTCATCTTTTCCCCTTGGAACCATTAAATCTTTGAAGTGTCTCATGCTCTTTGCTTGTCCAAGGGAATTTCTGAGGCAGTGATCTGCCTCTGGCAACTGGGTACAATTTATCTGTGGACCTTTGCAACAAAGACAACACAAACTTGTGATGCTCCCTTAGAGATTCTTACTCCAACATTTACCTTTTTGAGGGTGAAGTAAAGGAGATTTTGGAGATGTTGAAGTATCAATTTCAGTTCTGTTGTCCTCCAGGCTGGTGTCTCTGTTCCCTTCCCCTGGTCTCCAATCTCACTTTTGACCCCCTGGACACAGCAGCAGAGTCAGAATTTGAGGACTTTGAGGAACAGGCCCAGCAGACAGGTCCCTGCTTCTCCCTTCCCTCCTGGGACAAGGAGAGCTGGAAAACTCCCATCTCCAGCTCTGCTGCCTTGCTGCTCTGCTCTGATGCCATCCCGGCCCGAAGCTGCCCCAGCTCTGACAGCACATGGTGGCAGGAATTGTTGTGTGCATTCCCAGACAGCTCTTTCAGGGGAACATGACTGTGTTTGTGCATGGATTTTTACTGGAAAAATTGAAGAGATCTGAAATACAGTCCTTTTGTGGTCCTGCAGGCCCTTCTGTCTGAGAACACCTCTCTGGCTGCTGCTGACTTTCCTGGGGTCATCCTCTGAGGGAAGCAGGGGAGCTGGAGAGCAGGGTGACCCCCATGTACAGCTGCTGTTATCATTTAGTTGCTCTTTTAAATTGAAATTTTCTTAATTGAAAAATTTGAGAGACATTTTCCTACACACCCACAGGATCTTCCTTTCTTCCTTTTTCCTTTCTTCCTTTTTCCTTTCTTCCTTCATTGCCTTTTTTTTTTCCATTTTTAGAGGAAGAGGAAGACATTTCATAACAATGTAAGTACAGAGAGTGGGATATTACAAACCCACTGTGGCTGGATTAAGCAACTGAGCACTTGGCTGGAATGCCTGGAAAATTAAGAAACAAATAGTCTGTGTAAGAAAATAGAAAAATCTTTTCTTGCCCCAGAAAAAGTTCCCTTAATCTTAAGTTGCAATGCTCTTATCTCCATCACTGCCTGTAACTCATTTGTGTTATGTAACTGCTCCATTTTGCTGACCATTTAAAAATTCAGAGGAAATTGCTCAGCTCCATCCCTGTTTTGTTGAAGACTTACTCTTCTTTACTACCTCTGTTCCAATGTAATCTCTGGATAACACCTTTTGGCTTCAGATGTATTTTCCCCTTCTCTCTTTTATACATTTCTCATTGTTTAGGTTGATGCTTTTTTGTTGTTCTCTGGATCATGAAGGAGATGAGCCGTTCCTAAGAAGCTGTTTTGGGACAGAGCTGAGACATCTGGGTCTAACAAAAGAGATCAAAAACCCCAAAAATGGGATGGGATAATGAACCATCCCCAAGACGGTCCTGCAGGTTAAAAGCAGCCTTTGGAGGTAGCTGGAAAGGCACAATTTGCTCAACTGGCAATGGAAAGCTCTTCTCATCTAACATTCTTTTCTGTTGGTTTGGGGGTTTTTCTTTTGGAGGTGTTTGGCTGGCTTTTCACTGGGTTTTTGTTGTGGTGTTTCTGTTTTGTTTTGTTTGGTTTTCTGGTTTTGTTGTGTGGGAGATTTTTTTGTTTTGGTTTGGGTTTTTTTGTTTGTTTTTTGTTTGTTTTGTTTTGTTTTTTTTTTTTTGGTGGGTTTTTTTTTGTATGTGGTTTTTTTAAAGTAGCAATATAGCCTGTTCTTGTAAGGAGCTTTGCTACTAAATTGTCCCACCAGCCTCCTACTTTTCCAAATTTTCTCCAGTACATTTGGGATTTTCTTATCTGCTTCCACTCCCTCCTCTCACCCTTCTTCCCCCAATTCCAATATGATAAAATGGATGATGACTAAAAGTCCTCCTCAGAATGAGAAAAAAACCCCATAAAATTGAAATGTATACTAATAACTCTGACCTGGACTCTTTCTCTCTTAGGGAGTTTGAATGAGTTTGATGTAATTTATTAACACAAACCAGAGAACTGCAGTTGGATCTAAGTCAGGAGCTGAAGTTATTGATGACACACCAGGTTCCTTGGTCTGCAGGTGTGAGGGGAGTGGATGAGGCTTGGAAGGAAAGGCAAAGTGCTCAGCAGTCACATTTGACCAGGTAAGTGGTGCAGAGCTGTGAAACATTTATGGTGAAGAAGATCAAAGGTGCCACTTGAAAATCCACTGCACTTCTTCCCACACAGTGTGTAGAACTGGAAAAACAAACTGGATGCTGTAAACAAACACAGCACTGTTTTTGTGAACACAGAGCACTCTCCAACTCTTGGTTCACTTTCCTCTCCAACCCTGACCAAGGTTTCCAGTGAGATGCCCATTTTCACCAGGAGATATCAGGTGCTCGTAGATGATGGCAGTAACTATTGTAAAAGCATCACTTCTAACATCACTCTGATAGAGCTGCTTCTTTGCAAGCAGTGGAATTTATATGATTGATTTTGACCTTTTCTCCACTCTGGAAACCTGTGCTCTTGACATGCTGAGGTCTTTGCTCTGCTGTAGCACTGTTTAATACAGGTTTAGCTATCATTAAATGAGTATGAAACAGGACTCCCGTGAAAGGCAGACATCTCACTGCTCAGAATGTCACTGGCTTGCACGTGCTTGTTTAAATTCTCACATGTGAGATACTAGAAGGTCTTTGAGGTCAATAAAAGCATGCAGAAAAAGAAAAAATAGAAATATATTTTCAGAAAAAAATATTTGTGTTTCTCAAGAAAAGCCTTGAGGATTTTCCATCAAGTTATCAGACAACAGTTTTATAAAAACAAAATATCTTTCAAAAAGTTACAGCGAATCAATAGGGGTTTTTTAACACCATTGTGTCCATGTGAATTTTATCTCAAAACAGCTGCTTTTATTTAAGGCTGGAACCCACAAGAATACATTTTCCTGGATTTATATTTTTCCTGAATCATCTCTTAGAGCAATCCAGCTCCTTGGCCATAAAGGGGCCCTGTGTGAGCTGGTGTGATGAGCTGAGCCACTGCTGTGTTCTCTCTGTGCTCTGCTCCTGTGCTGGGCTCTGGAATGAGCGGCTGCAGCTCCTCGGGTGAGGTCCCTCCCCAGCAGCCCCTTGGGGTGGCACCCAGGGCTTTGGGGAAGATGAAACAGGAAAGCCTTATCAATATGATTGCCTGGCAAAAGATTTTGAGAATATGGAAACTATAAGCGAGATTGAAATGAAAGCAAGCTTTGAGATACCTCAGTCACTGAACAACTGGAAAACAATGGTAGGGCTGGCTGAGGGTGATCCCCTTTTGATCAAACAACACCCTCTGCTTGCAGACAGGCCCAAAGGGCAGAGCAGACCCTGCCAGCTTGGCAGAAGGGGCCCAAAGAGGAGTTTTTAGGGTTTAAAATGTAGCACAGTATGGTAATGTAGTGATTCTTATAGGCTGTATGGAAATGCTATAGGATTTGTATCTTGTACTAGATTGGTTAGTGAGAATCAGAATATTCAACACAGAAGATGATTTATGGTATTGTAACGAGAACTTCGCGCTCTTACCCTTTTACTCTCTTATGCTTTTGCTCTCTTGCCCTTTTGCTCTCTCACCCTCTCATCCTCTCTCACCCTCTCTTCTCTCAGTCCTGCTCTGAGCTGTGCCTGGCAGCTCCCAGCAGGGCCCTGCACCCAGGCCCTTTGCAATGAACCCCAAGTTCCTGACCTGGTTTCAGAGATTTCTCATCTCCATCCATCCCAACCGTGCTACCCCCGACGCTCATACATGGAGGAGGCTGTGGAGAGGTTTTGTGCTTGGAATTCTGCATCCAGAGGCAGGCAGAGCTCCTGTTGGATTGGGGCTCACTCCAGCACCTTTGAGTGGCTTCTATCCATGCTTAGAATGTTTAACAGCTCAAAAATCATTGTTACAAATAAAAGAAAGCTCCTCTTGAAGCAGTACATAGGCTTTGACCCTTTCTTTGACTGCAGTTATTTTAGCTTTCATCCAATTCTACTGGAACTGCCACCTCAATCTTTGGCTTCTGATTTAATAGACCCCTGTCAAAGCCAGCATAAAACTGATTTAAAATAACCATAGAAACAGACAGAGAGTATTGTCTTTATCTTTTAGACTGATGTTTTGTTTCTCTTAGATCTTTGTAAAAATTCAGTAGAGGGACTTGAAATGCTGCATTTAAATACAAGAAAATCTAATATACAGGAGAAAAAAGCCAAGCCCAAATTGCTGTGTGCTGAAGGTCTGTTTTATGCATTACAGTTTAGATAAAACCCATTGAAGGAGAAACTTCAGCAGCTTGCCACGGCTGTCTCCATCAGCTGTGGCTGCTGTTAGGGCCTGCTGTAAATATTCTGCTGGTTTACAGCTGCCAGCTGATGGATTTGGCACCACCCATGTGAAATGTTTAGATAAAAAAATAAATATTTCTCTTCTCTCCCTTCAGAGGTAATCGTGGCAATAAATAGCAAGAAAGACAAACCATCAGATTAGTGGTGAGGACTCATTTGTAAATGCTGTTATCTCACTCATTTCATTCATAAAGCTGCACCAGCCAGGTGCTTGGAAACTAAGCAGGTTTCACCTTTTAACAGCAAATCTACTAAACTGCAGTGGGTCTGTCTATATTTAGACACAGCTTTATTTACATTTACTGAAGGAAAGGGGGTGTTCTTGGCACTTTCAGCAGATGGTCTGGGCTCTCCAGTTCTACTCAGAAGTTTATTTGTAAGTAATGCAATATTTGAAATATCATTCATGTATTTCTAATTTTTTTAAATGAACTGTTTTATAAAGAAGCTTCTGAAAGTGAGGAGTGACCTTTCTGAATCTCATCTGTGGAATATTTTATAACTTGAGACTAAAGAAGATTTTTTTTTCATCTATTTATAAACCATGTTTTTACCATATTTTATGGTTTAAACTCCTGACCTCTCCTTCCAAATGTTTCACAGATCATCTACTTGTTGTATTGGGCCTGTTCTATAGAAGTAAAAGCATTAATGGTTTCTTGTAGCCCCACATTTCTCTTCACAGAGAAAAGCAAGGCACAATTCTCCCCAAGAATATTGCTGGGTTTCACATTCTCTGAACCTCAGAGAAAGAAAACACAATTCTTATCATTGGCTGTGCCTGTGTTTGTGCCACAGCAGAATGCAATATGGAGATTGTTCACCCACAGTGATGGGGTTTTGTTCCCTTGGCCTGTCAGGCCCAGGTGTGTGTGTGTGTGTCAGGACTGTTGGGTGACAGTCACCAGATTCAGAATGTTGTGTGCAGTTGAGTGCTTGGCAGATTGAGTTTTAGATGTATAGAATAATATAGTAGAATAAAGTAATTAGTTAGCCTTATGATAGCAATGGAGTCCTCCTCATCGTTCCTCCTTCATGGGGCCCTCACAGCCCAGGGATGGTTTCTCTTTAGAGGTTACCTCGCTTAAAAGACAATTGGGCTGTAGCCATGATATTTTCTGAAAAATCCTTTCCTTAGGATTTTTTCTCCTGAGAAGCTGAGAGGCCTCAGGAACAAAATGTAACCAGTGGTTATCTGCTGCTGTGGAATGCAACAGGCGCAGCTGGGATTGGGCTCATGTGGTTGTTTCTAATTAATGGCCAATCACAGACAGCTGGCTCGGACTCTCTGTCCCAGACACAAGCTTTTGTTATCATTCCTGCTTTTTCTATTCTTAGCCAGCCCTCTGATGAAATCCTTTCTTCTATTCTTTTAGTATAGTTTTAATATAATATATATCATAAAATATTAAATCAAGCCTTCTGAAACATGGAGTCAAATCCCTGTCTCTTCCCTCATCCTCAGACCCCTGCAAACACGGTCACATTGGGGGAACATGGTACCTGTGGTTGATGAAGCAGGATGGAAAATTTTGTCTTAATCGCTGTTTCCACTTTATTGTCATTAATTCTGAAGCATTTTTATCTGCATTAGCAGTTTAGCATTATGTTACTGTGTTCTCCAAATCCCCCATGTTCAGTGGCCAAAGGGTTGGAGCCCTTTAGGCTGGTGAGCACAGCCCATGCCCTGAGCCAGGTCCTGGGGGAGCACTCAGGTTTGAGCCCCAGCATTTGGCTGGAGGACACTGGTTCCAGAAGTGTCCCCTGGGCTTCTCACCAGCCCAGCTGTGCCACTGCTGTGTCAGTGTGGATCCAGAAACTGTCACCTCTGTCCAGGTTTGCCTCTCAGCCTGTCCTGAACAACCTCTTGTTCATATTGGCACCTTAAGGAGCTACTCCAAGAAGCAAATTTCTTCAGTTCCAACAGTGAGGAACACAGTTTGATTTTTCTTTTTAAATTTCATTTTTTCCTGTGTCATCCTCCAGGCTGTTGGCTCTCAGCCTAGGAGTTCTATGATTTTTATGGGAGGTCTAGGTGCCCAACAGCTCTAAGTGTTATCTCCTTAGCTTGAAAAAAGCTCAGCAGCATTCTGGCTTCAAGTATGGCAGGAATTTGAGGGACAGGAAGCCAGTCTGAAGTGGAGATATTTATGTGTGAAACAGAGATGCCTCAGTGCTCCAAGAGTAGATGTCAGTGGTGAGTGTCTACCCAAAGAAATCCATGGCTGAGACGAGGCAGATTCCCAGCACATATCAATTACCCCAGCCTTGTTCACTTGAGTGGAGCTGCCAGTTTACTGCAGGATTTGTTGCTGCAGGAACCTGGCACAGAAATAGGGAATATCAGCAAGGACATCAATCACTGGTTGCACAGCAGTTTGCTTGGCATGTGGGTGCTTGCTACAAATTGCCCTCAAAAGCTTTACATCTTCTTGGAGCATGGAACTATTTAGCATGTTAGACTTCCTGCAATTTGGGGACCTGATAGAATTCCCTTTGTGGGCAATGATCTAGCTGGCAATGCTTTAAGATACACAGACATTTGCATAAAATCAGGTGTCAAGGACCAAACAAGGTGAAATTGGGTTCTAGTGTGAAAATGTCACGTTTTCAACATTGTTTGCAGCCACAGAAAAGCCAAGAAGCCATGTGGGGCTGGAAGCTTCTTCAGGGAAGACACAAAGAGGGAGAGAGAGGAGTTTCTCCTGTCTCAAGATTCTGCTCTATCAGCAATGCCCATCAGATGTCATATCAAAAAGGCTTTTCACATTGAACATGAGACTCTGGTTAATATTTCAAAACTTTCAATTTCACATCCTTTGTAGCTGTCCAAGTCTCCTTACCTGTTGCTTGTTTGTGCTTTTGACTTCAAAAAGTTGCCAGATTGGAAATTTCAGACCGAGTCTCTCATTAGCTGTGGGTGTCATGAACTCAGAAAAAGATAATGAGCAAAGCAAACACCAGTTCTCAGTCTTCTTTTCTCTGAGAAAGTTCAGGTCTGACTGTCAGACTGCAGTTTGGTTAGTTATTCTTGCTCTTTGGACAACTTCTTCTTACATTTATTAACCCTATTGTGCTTCAGAGTATCACATTTTCTTCCCTGGCAGCATCTCCTCCATTTTGCATTGTTTACATGAGGACACATTTCCAGTTTCCCTTTCTCATCAGGCATCAGTAGGAGTTTCCATTCAACTCCACCAGAACAGACCCCTGGGAAGGTCTGATCTCAATCCCTTTCCTTTACAGAGTTTGTCATAGTTGGTCATCCAGTGAGAGTCAGAGTTCAGGGATGAAAAAAGGACAATATCTAATTTTTGTGTTTAGACAGTGGAAACACCAACACTCCAATCATATAATGTTCACAAGGCTGTTTGTATCGATTTTCAGTATCTTGAAATATTCAAAAACACAGTTTGATTAGCTTTTTTTAATTAGGAAAACTAACAAAATCAGAAGAAAACCAAATGTTGTCTGGTTTGATTTTTTTTTGTTTGTATTTTTGTTTTGTTTTTTTAAATAAAGAAACTAAATTCCTCTATTTACAGTCATTGACAAAACTGATATAAACAAGCAAAGTGGGGTTTTTTTGAGCTTTATCAGCAACTTTGGGGGAAGTAAGGTTTCCAGAGCAAGAATCTGACAATCATAAAAATAAATGTCAGAGTTGTGACATGCAGAGACTCTTCCAACAAACTGGAAAACTCATTAAGTCAGACATATACTCAGGTAACTCCACTGAATCCAAGCCTCTTCTTTGTTCCTTCTGGAATCTTGAAATCTTCAGATAAGGAAGTTTTGGAAGACACTTTTCTGTTCTGCTTCATCCCACCCAAAGCAGTGACATTGATGCCCACTGGTTTCTCCCACCTTCCAAGCCCAGCCCTCACTTGGCTCCCACCGCTTCCCGACCTTCCTGGGTGTTCTTGTGCTCCTCCTCCTCCTCCAGACCATGCTCAGATCCCAAACTGCTGATTTCCCTCAATGCTCCCAGATCCCAAACTGCTGATTCCCCTCAATGCTCTCAGGTCCCAAACTGCTGATTTCCTTCACTTCCAAGTTCAGAGTGGCCCCATTTTGTGCCATGAACCGCACTTACAGGAGATGTCAGGAGAACATGAGTGCATCAGCCCCGAAGAAAGGACAAAAGGGAATTTAGGGAGACAGCTGAAAATAGCCATGTCCTTATGGATTTCGTTGGGTGTGTGTGATATGCTGATGCCATCTCTTTTTTGGTAGCAATTATATGCTGTTTCCAAGTCTTCTAATTCTTGTTTTCCATTTAGCATTTCTCCAAAGCCATTTTGGAGAAACATACTCCGAGTATCATTACTACACAAATTGGTAAACTGGGTGCAAACATTTTATAAGCAACATGTTCAGTCTTATTTTTTTATGGTGGGATTTGTTGGGGTTTGGGTTTTTTGCTTTATTTTTTTTAAGTGAACACATTATTTCACAGCTGCTGGCTTACTGGGTCACAAGTTAATAGCATCTCTGCCTGGCACTGAGTTGGAGTTATTACTGACTCTCATCATGAGTTAGACCACTGTGGATTTTTTCATTTCTAGCAGTTGTTGTTATAAATGCTGTATCATTGTTGTATTTCTCTGATCTTAGAACATAAAACTTATTTGATATATCCTGAATCTGTCTGTTTTCTGATGGAATATCATCTAGAAGTAATTAGAAATAGCAATGAGCATCATATATAAGAAATGGAATGTTTAGGATGATAGCTATATTCTTCAACTGTCTCGGTGTTTGAATTTCCTGGATTCATAGGAAAAAATGGAAAATGTTGTCCTCCCTGTTTGTAATAATGTTTCAAAAGAAGCTTCAGGGATATGACCTGAGTGATCTATTGCTGCCTTGAGCTAAAGCAACAAGAAGAGGAGCTTCAAGAAGCTCCCTGGGATTTCACCTGTGACTTTCTTGGGTGCTGTCACAAGAGGGGAGATATCATAATCCATGTATCTGCAAGTCCAGGGGAAAACTCTCTTATGTCAAGTTCCCATTTCCAGCAAGCATTCAAGGTGGAGGACAGATGCTCATGGAACATGGCAGGCAAAGTGTTGGAAGGTCTATTAGCACCCTTGTAAAGCCAGGACAGCTGTTCACAGACCCAGTCCTGCTTTCTGCAAAGCCATTACCAGAGGCTTTAGCTCCCTGCCAGCAGCACCCTTTGTGTTACAGGCTGCTGCTTCTGCATCTCTCAGAGCTGTCTCTGGTTTGCTCTGTGGTGTGTTCTATAAATCATGTTTTAGCAGGAAACACTGGAAGGTGCTTTCTTTAGAGGTAATAACCCTTGGCATTAATAGGGCACATCAGGGAATCACACAAAACTTTGCTGAGCTTCGTAACAACCCTCTAGAGCAAGCAAGCATCATCACTCCCATTTTTTCAAATATGAATTTTGACCTTTTACTGTACCTTATGGGATGTTCTGCTTAGCCTTCATATTCCCATCTTAAACTTGTGACAGTGGAATCCCCATGTGTTTCACATGGTAAAACCCTCATGTGATGCTTCTGGTTCAGGCTGCTCCTCAGTGAGTCACAGGCAGCCTGAGATTGGCTGCCTGGAGTTGCCTCTGAGGGATCTTTCCTGAGTGAGGCTGGTGGCAGGATGCCTTCTCTTCTCTGCTGCTCCCTGGGCAGCTGTCAGACACCTCTGCTTTGTTCCATAGCATTGTCCGCATCCTGTGGAGGTGATCCTGCAGCCCAGAGTGCCCACTGGAGGCTGGTGAAGCAGCTGAAGCAGGGGGTTCAGTGTTGTCATTATAGCACAAAGGTTCTATTGTCATTACATTGCAAGGGTTCCATATTGCTAGAGTTTCACACCTCCTTGATGTTCCTCATAGGCAGCTCCTCTGGGCACTGACTCTTCCTTGTCCTTGCAGCAGCCAAGTGACTCCAGTTCCCACCAATCCACTCTTTTATAACACTCTTCTTACTGGCTACAGCTGTGGCCTGTTAAAATCAGGCCTGCTCCCAATCTCTAATAATTAACCCAGCTGCAACTCTTTAGGGGGTAAGATTACATTCTATACCACCTTCATTTACCCATACTATATCCCTCTACAATTTCCCCTTTTTTCTTTTCATTACAGAGTTGCAGCATTCCTAGAAGCACATGTTCAAACAAATTAACATTATGACACATTCATATATTTCATTCAGAACTAATAGTTATACAAAGGTTCAGACAACATATTACAGTACAAATATATACGTATTTCTGAGTGTTGGTTCAGATTTGCAGCTTTTCTTAGTTTATAAAGTACTTATCTTCAAAATCTTTTATACTCATATTTAACAAACACTAATAGCTGCAATTGACATATTATACCAATAGTTTAGCATTCAAGTCCTGTTTCCCCAAATCCACAGGGTCATTTCTCCCAAATCAAATCAGGGTCACCATTTGTTGTCATTATACTGCAAGAGTTCTATTCTAATTATATTGCAAGGGTTCTATATTGCTAGAGTTTCATACCTCCTTGATGTTCATACCTCCAGATGCCTTGTGGGCAGCTCCTCTGGGCACCAACTCTTCCTTGTCCTCACAGCAGCCAAGTGAGTCCAGTTCCCACCAATCCACTCTTTTATGCCACTGTTCTTATTGGCTACAGCTGTGGCCTGTTAACATCAGGCCTGCTCCTAATCCTTAATAATTGGCTCAGCTGCAACTCTTTAGGGGGTAGGATTATATTTCATACCACCTTCATTTACCCATTCTCCTACACTTCACAGCTGGATGAACCTGACTGGGTTGGCACCAAGGCTCACGAGACACACAGAGCTGGTGTATCTCTCTGTGCTTCTGGGGAGAAATGCTGGATGTGGGGTTTTGAGGTCACAGAAACCTGGAACACTCAGCTTCACATTTGTATCTCCAGGTAGGAGCGAACTGGGAAACAGGAGCTCTAAGGGAAAAATGTCCCTGTGCTCCTGGTTCAGCAACACCAGATGGGTAAATGTGATGAAGAGCCACACAGTTTTGTGTCAGTTCAGGAAGCTGGATAAATGGAAGTGGGGAAGGATTTGGACAGCCAAACCTGACCTGAGATCACAATCACAGGTTTCTTTACAGGGAAATAAGTGGAGGGAAAAACGCACAAGAACCCACTACAAAACCCAACATTTGGTTTTTTTTCCTGAGCCTTACCTGGAGATGAGGTGGATATGTGAACAATATCTTTTCCCATAAAGGGCAATTCATGATGTCATGAACAGGGAAAATCAGCTGTGCTCCATCACTGTCCCAGGGACTCAACAACTCTTGAGTCGTATCTGGGAGGGATAACAACTGGGGATATAAAGCCCTGGCCTTCCAGAAGAGATGGGACTACACTTGAGGATGCACTACTGGAGAATATCAAAGAATAAATGACCAAAACTATCCAAGACGCAAAACAAGCCAAGGTAAGAAACTGCCCTTGTTTCACTCAAGTGCCTTGTGAAAACATGCATTAGTTGAACTGCTGGCTAGAAAGATTAAAGGGTCTGGATTAAATTGTGCCAGAGCCCGGGCTCACATTAAATGGCACAACTCTGTTAACTTTACTGGAGCCTCAGAGATTTGCAGCAGGTTAGGATTTGACTTCTTGCCAAGTTATTACTTTGGAAAGCTCCCATTGACGTCTGTCAGGTTAAGGACAACTGTATTCTCTATCTATAGACATTGTAGACTCAAGATTGAAGAGCATAATCTTGGCTTTAAACAGTGATACAAGCATTACATGAATTATTTTTCAGAATTTCTTTTATTTAGCTAGAATGTTCCATATTTTAGTATTTCTGAAGGAAAATACAAAAAACTGTAGGTATCACAGAGAAGCAATTACCTTTGAACTTGATGTTCTTTTTGCTCAGCTTCGCCTCCTTTTTTTCCTGCTCATTGTATTTCACATTATGTCCCAACTAGTTTAATATGAGGTGTTTGTGGAAGACAAATATAGTGTGCATATAGTCATTATGGCTGAAACATGTGCTTTTAGTACTGAAGAGAAAAGATGTTGCCATAATTTGATAGTTATTCAAAATAAATGGAAAGGCTTCTAACACAGAGAATGGTCTGGGCTGTTGAAAAAAGATCTAAGGGTAATTTTTGTTTCACTACTAAAAAGAGTTCATGATAATGAGGCTGACATTTGCCAGTTGTTCTTCTCTATTTTTTACTCAGAAGGAATCCTAACTAGCCTTATGGCTGCAGTTATGGATAAGGTCATTTCTGCCTCATTCTTTTTTTTGCTCCTTTGCTTCACGGTGGATTTGAAATGGAGTTTGGTTTGTTTTAACAGTTGCTACTCATTGCTTCCAAAAGTGACTGACTTCTTAAAACACAAGGGCTTTCATTCCCTTTCAAATGGGGGAGGGAGGTTCTTTTGTGAGCATGGGGCAGGAGGGTGAGCAACTAAACCTCCCTGTGTGGGGCAAATTTTGTTGATACACAGGGTGAATCCCACACTCTGTGTAAATAATGGAGTACAACTGGCTGCATCTCCTGACAGGGAAGGGCAGGCTAAAGCTGGTAGTGTGTGCTCTGTGCTCTCATCCTGGTGTTGGCAGGGCAGGGCCCATGCTCTGCAGCACTCTGGTGTGCACGGGCAGCACCAGTCTTGGAGACAGGTCCTTGGTCTGTGTGCCTGTAACACGATGCAAGTGGAACATGGAGTTTGCAGGGAGAGCGCAGCATTTTCCCGCTTTTGGCCCAAAACATTTCTGATTCCACTTTTTGGAGTGGAGCTGAGGGTACTGGCAGTTCCCCCTCTCCTTCCAATGGCTGGCAAATTCAAGCAGATGTGTACTTTTTCTTTATTTGCCAGCTGATGTTTCAGAATGGACATAAAAGACTGAAGTCCTTACTGTGGTACTCCTCAGTTAAACACTCCCCTTGTTCCACCACTTTCCAAATAGGCGCTCTCACTAACAACAGAGATTTGGTAATTGGTTGCATGTGAAAAAATTATGATCAGGTATGTTTAATTATGAATGGGGATGTGTATGTAAGAGAGCAGAAGACAACTAAAGGAAAGATGATATACACAAGGGATAGGAAATAAAAGTAACATTCCTTAGTGCTAAAAGCCATAAACTGTCAGGCATTCCAGTGATTTGTCACCTCTGTATTAACCACTGACTCAAGCTATTAATGATAAAAGCAGGTAATTACAGTGCCATCCTCTAACAAAGAAGCTGTTATAGCTGGGTAAATAACAGGCCCTATAAAATTGTCTTAAATTTGTGTTTGCACAGTACACAGCATTCAGTAAGCTTCTGTTAGCTCTGGAGATGTTTGGGAAGGGGAACTTTTGTGTGTTTTCTGTTGTAATATCAGAAGAAGAAACAAAAGGTAAAAAAGCCCCCAGGTTGTATGACAGGTTTTAAAGTGTATGCTGCAGAGGGATAAAGCCAAAATGGCCTTCTCAAAGCCAAAGGCAAGTCTGTGGGATTGCCACGGAGCTTGCAAGAGTTCAGCTGCATTTTCTTCCATTTTCTTCCACTGAAGTGAAGTATGGCAGTGCATTTTTGTAGTCACACTGGTGTTCTCTGCACTTCATTCCTTATTCTTTTCCTGGCAGCAGCAAAGTCCTGACAGCTGTGTGACACAGAAGTGGGGAGTGGGCAGTGAGAGCATCCTGCTGGAGCTGTTCTGGGGCCACAGCCACCTGGGACAGGTTATTAGGGACATCAAACACCAGCCTAGTGTGGGTAAATGGAGTCATCCTTGCCACAGGAGCTGTCCAGTTAGAGATACCTGACCCCTCCTGCCAGGAGGGGTGGTGGCTGCAGCTGTGCTGCCTCTCACATCTGGGCTCTGCTGGAGCAGCACAGGGAGTGTTGGATGGCTGGAACAAAGCAACATCACAGCAGGACAGGCTGAGGCACAGCCCAGGAGTGCTCCATCCCTGGCTCAGGAGATCCAGCCCAGGAGTGCTCCATTGTGACCGTGTTCACAGGGGTCTCAGGTTGAGGGAAGAGATAAGGATCTGACTCCATGTTTCAGAAGGCTTGATTTATTATTTTATGATATATATTATATTAAAACTATACTAGAAGAATAGAAGAAAGGATTTCATCAGAAGGCTGGCTAAGAATAGAATAGGAAAGGAATGATAACAGAAGCTTGTGTCTCGGACAGAGTCCGAGCCAGCTGGGCTGTGATTGGCCATTAATTAGGAACAACCCCATGAGCCCAATCCCAGCTCCACCTGTTGCATTCCACAGCAGCAGATAACCATTGGTTACATTTTGTTCCTGAGGCCTCTCAGCTTCTCAGGAGGAAAAATCCTAAGGAAAGGGTTTTTCCATAAAAGATGCCTGTGACACTCTATCCCTGGCTCAGGAGGTGCAGCCCCAGGAATTCTCCATCCCTGGCTCAGGGGTGCAGCCTCTGCCCGTTGTGCTGGCTCTGGGAACAGCTCCCTCTTGGTAGCAGTGAGCAATGGGAGGGGACAGTGCCCGTGCTCAGCCAGCCTCCCAGACAACAGGGGACAAGGTACACCTCTTCCAGGAAAGACATTTCCCCTAATAAATACAGACAGGGGAAAGATGATGAGAATAGAGCGATTTTCTGATTCCAATTAGTGCTTCACACTTAGAATATTGTGAGCATAAAACATCTTGCAGAATAAAAAATTATCAGGACAACAGTAGTCATCAGTTCAAGTAATAAAAAAAGCTCTTAGGTATTAAAAAAAGGATCTAGAAATAGACTTATTTAATGGGGCTTTTTTTAATAGAGAAAGTTTAGCATTTCCTGCTGTACTAATGTTTATGTGAGATAAATATAAAGTATATCAGTTGAACAGCATTAGTTGCCACTGAAAACTTCCATCTCCTTCAGCTGAATCTGCTTACCACAAGCAAAGTAAGTGAGTGATGCACCTGCTTAGATGCCAGTTCAATTTAGGGAAAGGTTAGAAATGAAATTGCTCTTGGCCTTGATCAGTGTTGAAAATATTGATCAAACTGCTTATCTATCAAAAATGAAAGGCTTGTGAGTGTTCTTTGAAGATAGAGCATTGGTAAGGATCTGAGGGGATGATTCTAATAAGTTGTTTTTAAGGGATTTTTGTATTTTTTTGTATGGAGACCAGTGTTTGCCAGAGAAGGCAAAAAAAATTGTATTTTTAAACTTTTTTTTCTAGTGTATACGCACATGTCTATGTACTGGTCTCTGTGTTAGTTGGCAGAGCCCACTCAAGGCATAAATTATGTCCCAAGGGTGACAGGGACAGTTCTGGGAGCTCAGTGCCTGCCCTGGCGCCCTTTTCTGCCCAGCTGCAGTACCTGCCTCTGTGGTCACTTCCTTCTGACAAACACTGCACATGGCTCACCAAAATAAATGCCCCCAAATGTTCTTATTTGAACTGCTCCTTCCAGATTCTCTCCCCATGACTGAACTTCTGGTCTCTGGCCTCCTTTGCTTCTCATCCCAGTTTTCCTGCCTTCCTCTCTCCCTCCTGCTGATCCCACTGTGTATCTGTGGTTTGGCTGTGCTGATTGCATTTCCTCTTTTTTTGTTCTTGTTGGCCTTTATTGCAATAAGCACAACAGTGATTGTTTCTTTGTTGACATATGTGAGATGAGATATGACAATACATTATTTCACTGAAAATTTCCCTCAAAGGATTATGCCTCCAGGGTGAAATGATTGTTTCCTCTGTTTCAGATTAACCATGCTAGCAAGGAAATATTTCATGCTTCATTACTACCATTAATCTTTCAAGGTGCCCCTCTGAATGAAAATCCATTGTTTTCTTTAAGAGAGAGGGACAGCAGTACAAGTTATCCTGTGTAATTACACTTCTAACAGATGTATCTGTCAGGTTGCTCAGTGTTTGGTAACATAACATCACTGAGTATTACATTGCAATGCAAAACACACTCTCACCTAGGTATGTGGACCTGCAGTTTTTCTCTTAACTCTAATAAAATGTGATGGTGCTTGTGACAGTGTTCACAGGGGTCCAAGGATGAGGGAAGAGATGAGGATCTGACTCCATGTTTCAGAAGGCTGATTTATTATTTTATGACATATATATTATATTAAAACTACACTAAAAGAATAGAAGAAAGGATTTCATCAGAAGGCTGGCTAAGAATAGAAAAAGAAAGAATGATAACAAAGGTTTGTGTCTCGGACTCTGTCTGAGCCAGCTGGGCTGTGATTGGCCATTAATTAGAAACATTCAACATGGGCCAATCCCAGATGCACCTGTTGCATTCCACAGCAGCAGATAACCATTGTTTGCATTTTGTTCCTGAGGCCTCTCAGCTCCTCAGGAGGAAAACTCCAAAGGAAAGGATTTTCCATAAAAGATGTCTGTGACAGGTGCTTTGTCTGCTGGAGTGCACAGGAAGTGCATTCGCCTTGCAGACGGAGGGGGACTCACCTTTGATGCTGTGGCAAGAACCCCTGAGGTAATGGAATGAGACTGGAGAGCAGGAGAGAGAGGTGAAGTGCAGAACCCTTTGGACTTGGGAGCAAAAATCCCAATTTCTGTGGAGATAGGATCAGGATCAGCCAATGCTCCCTCTGGCTTTGCTCTCTGGTTGGTGCTGCACTCAGAGTGGCAGCAGCTTCACCTGAGGCACTCAGAGCCCTGATGTTCTTCCTGCATCCTGCCCCTTCAGCACTCAGTGCCTCTGCAAGGCAGCACTGCACGTTCTGCAGCAAAAGGAAAAATAATTTTATGCTGCTCACTCATTTCTTTAGGTACTCAGGTAGTTCTGTGAAAGCTTTGCATGAATTAATGTGTAGGATGTGCCAAAGCCATTGTGTTGCTAGCTATGATTTATGATTTCATCCTTTTCTGCTCCAGCCAGGAATACTCAGGTGTAGGAGAGCACTGCAAGGCAGAGGAGCTCTGGAGGCTATGAGCCAGTGTGTTTGATTAGCTGTGTGTGCTGTCCTCTGAGGATTGCAGAGTCTTGTCAGTCCTGCTGCATCTTCCAGGCTTTTGTGTTATTTATTGCCCATAAAGCAAATCAAAGCACTCCTTTGCCACTGACACAGAAAGGAGGGCTTTGAACTAAGTGCTTTGCCTCTTACAGCTTTCCTTGTGATACATTTTGAGATTTCTAAACGCTTATACAGGAATTGTCACTTACACTGAGGTTTTACAGTACTTAGCAACTTTCAGACTGATCTGAGGATTGCTAAATAATAATTATATCATTCCTTTCTCTTCTGTTCTCTTTCTGTTCCTTTTGCTCCCACATGTACCCATCATGCTCCTACAGTTTCCAAGTCAAATATTAATGTGCTCACACATACTGGAATTAAGTTTGCCTGTAGTTAATTTAGTTTCATTATGTATTACAGCTTAGCTAACAGGCACTGAGGTCTCTCTGCCCCCAGCCAGCTCAGGATTCTCCTCCTTTTTCTTCCTATGAGTGGAGGCTGCAGACTGGGGAGCACAGAATGGATCCTTGCTCTCACATTCCAGGTACTGACCCTGGCAGTAAAGGGAAAAAGGAGGCAAAATCTTTGAAATGCTGTGATAAACATTCTCAAAATACACAGAGCTTAAGCTCCAGACTTTTTTCAGGAACTCCAAAATAGAGATGTAATTAAGACTTTTAAAAAATACAGCTATGGGAACATATTTGAAAACGTCCTTAAGGATAGGAATCCCTCCTCTTATTTAGAAAGAAAGACTTGTATTTCTAAGCAAATGCTTTTTCTGAAGCTGATGATTTGCAACCTATTGGGTTTTAGTCCTTGGAATGAGAGGTTTACATATCCACAGATTGATCACACTGCTTGAAATGACCACGATTATAATAAACCATGAAAAAATTAAACTTGAAGATTATTTTGACAAATTGGTTAGACTCCTGCTTCCTCTACTCTGCACACTCAGGAAAATGGATTCTGGGGCTCATGGAGAGATGAATTTTAAATTAGTGTGAATACCTGGGTTCATAAGGAACTGTGCATCAATTTTAACTCTCAGCTGGAAAGCAGAATGCAAGTTAGTAATTTTTGTCTCTGATATAAAAAAATTTTAATCCCTTCCAAGTATCTTTCTTTTTCTGTATTTAGAAGGCAGGTTACCTTTTCCAAATATTTTGAGACAGGTTAGCATTAAAGAGGGAAGAAATCCCCCTGATTTATTTTTATTTTTCAATGCATCCAACCCTTCTCTCCAGTAATGGTCTCATAGCACAAAGCAAAATGTGGAGATCCTTAAGAGGCTTGAATGTAAATAATGATTTCTAATAATGACTACAGGATTGTCTTTATTGGAGTTTTAATGGGGATCAATGAGGTTAGACTGGAGAATACAAATTAAGAAGGGAAATTCAGGAGATTTACTCCTTCACTCTGTAAGACTTTGTTAGGGAAGATGAGGAAGCCTGCACTGTCAGTCAACAGCCCAGCACTGGGAAAAGGGAAGCTCAAACGTGCTCAAGTCTCAAGACGTGGTCCCTCCCTTTTCCTTGGTGAACAGAATTCTCCTGGATTTCAGGGAGTTTTGCCCCCATCACCAAAGTGCATCTCTGGGTCAGTCTCCCTTGGGGATTGAGGGGTTTCCCCTGGGGCAGTATGGAGGATATTTTTCTCTTGCAGCATTACCTGAGGGGCCAAGGGTTCCGTGGGGTCGGGCTCAGGGGAGGGACAGCACACACATCTGTCCTAGGGTGATGTTATGATGCTTGTACCCCCATTCATGTGTTCTGTTTATGCTGGATATCATGTTCTGTGCCTTTGAGACTGGCTCTGAAGAGTGAAAGTTTTGTTTGGGTTTTCTTATCAGCCTGGCAGGACACACAGACAGGGCAGTACATGGTGCTGCTTTTGCTTTCTTGCTTTGGCTTTTTGCTTTGCTCTCTCACTCTTGCTTCTGCTTGCTTTTGCTTCTGCTCATTAGCTAGTTTAGCTAAACAGTCCAAATTTCTTCCTGGACTGTTTCTCCTTTCCCTCTTTTGGACCCACTCGAACCTGCTCCAGGCTGGGACCTGGGAACACCGAGAGTTTGCCCCTTGTGGCTGCAGCAGCTGCCCCAGCACAGGAGGGACTGAGAACAGTGACCAGCCCCAGAGAGACTTTCTGAATTTGTCATCTTTTTCAGAGCGGTGACAGAGTGGTGTCACCTGGTATTGTTCATTCTGTGTGCTGGGGGTGCTGTGCCTGGTGAATAAACAGGTTCTTTCCACTTCTCTCCAAGGAATCCTTCCTGAACCAGCTGGGGAGGGACTGTGTGGGTTTGCTTTCTGGAGGGGCCCCTTTGGAGATTCTCTACCAACTTTGCCCTAAACCCGGACAACACCTCAGAGCTCCGTGTGCCAGCAGCATTTCATTGCTGAGGCACATCCCTGCTCACCCAGGCAGCTCAGAATGCTGCTTGGGCTGATCCCTCCCAGCCCAGCTCCTGCCCAGGGAGCTTCCTGCAGCCCAGGACAGCTGAAGCTCTGTGTGGATTTGGATCCATCCCATCCCTGCCCACCCAGGGACTGTAATGCTGCATTGCTGCGCTCACTAATTGCAATAGTTAATTGATTTTTGCCGGGCTTTCTGAACTTGCTGATCATTTCTCCAGGGAGATGTGAGGTTTGGCTGTGCCTGAAAGTAGGGTACCCTCTCTGTTCTAACAAACTGGAAATAAATTGTAAAAGAGGAACCATAAGATGTTACTGCTGGAGTTACCATTCCATGGCCCCCACACACTCAGCACCCACAGATTGTGGAGGCAGATTCTGTTCTTTTGCAATCTCCAAATCTAATGGAAGCTCCAAGATGCTCCTGAACTGAGCACAGAAAGCAAAGTGTTATTTTCTTCTTTGGAAAGGTTGAGGAAAAGGCTAAGAAACAAAATTCTTATCTTTCTCACCCAAGAAAAAATATTCAGGTCTTCCAGTGACAACTGCAGAAAACATTGCCTGAGGTTGTAACACAAAGAGCAGAATGGAAAGTCCCAGCACTGTTGCAAGACTCATGTGATCATTGTTGTTCCTGCTGGTGTGTTTTACAGCAATATTTTAAGAAATATTTTCCACTTTTATTTATTTAAAATGAATGTTCTCTTATGTAAAAAATAAGGTTTCTGAATTCAAAGAATTCAAGTCTTCTGTTCAAGTCTAGACTTAGTCCTTACTGCACAAATTTTCAATTTTCCTTCTGAGTATTATGCAAAAGCTTCCACACTTTGCTCTTATGCTGAAGTTCCTGGGCAGTATCACCTGTATGCTGTGTATTTGACAGGAATACAAATAAATTGAAGGAACTAAATTATTCCTTCTCCTCAAGGTAATTTCTAAGTAGATTAGTTCAGAAATGGAAAATGGAAAGAAAGCATTTAAATTATTTCATGTAGCTTAGTTTAGGATATTCCTTTGCAATCATTTTAGATTTGTAACACCTGTATTTTATTTCAAAGAAATTTGACTCTGGATGATCATATTAATTAAAGCAGAGAGAATAAAAATGTGCTTGTGACATCCCTGCAGCACAAAAGTCTAGTGTTGCCACATGGACAAGTTAAACATGAAATTGAAATCTTTTGTCAAAGCCCTGAATAAAGCCACTCATTAATTATCATCAGTTCAACTCTTTTAGAATAGCAGATTTGGAGAGCCCAAACCAGCACAAACATTAACCTAGTTTTTATTCCTTCTATTATTTTTACATTGTTATGCAGAGACACTGGGCATAACAAAATGTGCTATGTTGCATTTACCTATATTTTAAACTAATTTTAGGCTTTCTTCTTTCTCCCATTCCTTTAATTTGCTGCTGATTGTACCCATGAGCCCATGACTGCCTCTCTGGATGCTCAGGAGGGTTATCCATGTGACAAGGCTGCAGCTCTCACCAAATGCAAACCTGGACCTTCAAAATACTCCCTGCAAATGGCAAAAAAATGCAGTTTTTTTCTTTCTGTTCACCCCACTGCACTGTCTGACAGCAGGATCCACCTCAAGCTGAGGCTGATGGCAGCTCACAGGGATTTTGGTGGAAGGGATCCTGTGTGGAGAGCAGGGAATGGGCTCAGCTGAGCAAAGTGGGCACCAAAGTCCTGCCCAGCAGTGCAGGGGGTCAGATGAGAAAAAATAATTGACTTTTTAAAATGCATTTCAATGTCATAATCTCTCTTTGGCACTCTGTGTGCTGACACACACATCCATATTTTTGCTTCTCACAATGGGGTAGCATTTACATATATTTTTCATATATTAACTTTCTAATTCTTACTCTTCTGTGAGTTATCAGTTTGATGCACCTTTAAATAATTCAGTTGTTCCATATACAGTAATTTTAGAATTGGCCGTGCTGGGGGACAGCAGAGCATGGCCCTTTTCAGAGCCCTGGCAGCAAAGCACAAGGCTGGGACCCCGTTGTGGCCCCGTTCCAGTGGGAATTCCTGCTCCTGCCCCTCCAGGAGGGCAGGGGGTGACAGTGGCACTGCCCAGGGGAGCAGGAGCCACGGCTGCTCCTGGTGCCAGCAGTGTCCTGCCCTCCCTGCTGTCACCTCACGTGGCTTTTGCTGCCACTGTGCACTGCTGGCAGCTCTGAAACTGCTGCTGGAAAATCTGGCAAAACTTGGCTTTCAAAAAACAAGAGGGAAACACCACCCAAGGGGAAGAGAGGAAAAGGATTTCTCGTGGCCCAGCTTGTCCATCCACCTGCCAGTACCTAGGCTGGACAGACAGTGGCAGGTTTAGACCATGATTTTCATCAGTGGCACCTTCTAAACCATGTGGATCTGACTGAAAACTGCTCCCTCCATTTTTATTTACCAAGCTTTCCTATTCCCAGATTATGCAGATAGTGGTTTGCAATGGCAACTAAGAAGTTAATCCTTTTCTTGGTAAGTCTGAAAGCTAAGAGCTGTGATTAACAAAATGACTAATGAAGTGGTTCTATTTAATGATTTTTTTTAAGAGAAAGCAATTATTGTGGAAAGCAATGAAAAAAATCATAGACTAGAAATTTCTGCTTTTTCACTAATGTGAATTTACTTCCTCTTGATGCATTTCCTGAAATGTTGGGGGTTTTTTTTTGGTTTTTTGGGGGTTTTTTTAGGTATGTGACTTTTGAAAAGGCAGGAAAGCTTGACCAAATAACTAAATCACCTTAACATTTTCATGATTGGGAAGGATCTGCACAGAAATCATTTGCTTCATAGCAATTTGGTGCCTTTAAGGTCACACCAAATCCTCTGTAGTCATAAAGCTGACCTAAACTGCTGCTCTCAGCTTCCAGTCAGCTGTCCCTTTTTCTGAAATGCAGCTGGCCTCACTTTAGAGGTGTTGGCTGTTGGCAAATTCATCAGTTTTGTTGCTAATCTATTCCAAGAGGTGATTATTTATGAAAAAATATTCAATTTGTAGTGTCACCTTTTGGTGTGTTTATTTTTTCCTCATTTTGTTACCTGAATTAAATGGCCCCATAATTTACAAATTCTACTATTTGAAGTATTCTACTTTAGCTGCTTCCTGACTTATTTAACACGTTATGCCTAAACACATAGGTCAAATTTCCTGTTTGACGTGCACAAAGCATATTTTTCAGGTCTCTGGACATCTTTGTAGCTGTTTCACCACCCCTCTGCAGGTTTCCCATGGTTTTTCCTGGCATGGACATGAGCCCTGGGACAGCAGAGTGCCAAGGCAGCATCACTGCAATGTTCCACAGGGGTGGAAAGCCCTTCCTTAACACCCTTTGCTTGAAATGGCCCCTTTATCCCTCAGGGATCCTGGGAGCTGTGTTGCCCTGGTTTTATAGGTTCTTCTGAACCTTCTGATGTTTGCATTCTTGCAATGAACTTTCTCACATGCTTCATGTAAATAACTTAATGGTTTGCATTCTTTTATAGAGGAAGAGAAATTTGATGGTGTTGTCATTACATTGCAAGGGTTCCATATTGCCAGAGTTTTTTGTACCTCCTTGATGTTTCTTGTAGGCAGCTCCTCTGGGCACTGACTCTTCCTCGTCCTCACAGCAGCCAAGTGACTCCAGTTCCCCCAATCCACTCTTTTATAACACTCTGCTGATTGGCTACAGCTGTGGCCTGTTAACATCAGGCCTGCTCCTAATCTTTAGTAATTGGCTCAGCTGCAACTCTTTAGGGGGGATAAGATTGCATTCTGTACCATCTCCATTTACCCATACTGTGTCCCCCTACATGATGGACTGTTGGTTTGTCCAGTGTCATTGGAGAGGTGGCACTGTCACCCTCCAATCCACTGTCCCTTTTAGAAATCTATAAATGTTGGAGTCAGAAATTAAACACCCTCTTTGTTACCTTGGAGAGTCCTGTGTTTGCATCATTTTATTTTGTGTCCTAGAGCAACATAGCTGTGCCAACCAGGGCATCAGAGAGGGAACTTCTCCTCCTCGTTTTGTCCAAGCCCACACCATTTCTGTAGGATCCAAGGGCTGCTCCCTGCTGGCAGTGGAAGGAGTTCAGGAGGGATCCATCTGTCCCCTTGTGTTGGGGAAGATGAAACAGGAAAGCCTTATAAATATGATTGTCTGGCAAAAGATTTTGAGAATATAGAAACTATAAATGAGATTGAAATGAAAGCAAGCTTTGAGATACCTCAGTTACTGAACAACTGGAAAACAATGGTGTGGCCAGCTGAGGGTAATCTCCTTTTGATCAAACAACACCCTTTGCTTGCAGGCAGATCAAGGGTCAGAGCAGACCCTACAGCTTGGCAGAAGGGGCCCAAAGAGGAGTTTTTAGGGTTTAAAATGTAGCACAGTATGGGAATGTAATGATTCTTATAGGCTGTATGGAAATGCTATAGGATTTGTATCTTGTACTAGATTGGTTAGTGAGAATCAGAATATTCAACACAGAAGAAGATTTATGGTATTGTAACGGGAACCTTGTGCTCTTACCCTTTTACGCTCTTACCCTTTTGCTCTCTTTCCCTCTCATCCTCTCTCCCCCTCTCTTCTCTCAGTCCTGCTCTGAGCTGTGCCTGGCAGCTCCCAGCAGGGCCCTGCACCCAGGCCCTTTGCAATGAACCCCAAGTTCCTGACCTGGCTGCAGAGATCTCTGCTCTCTGTCCATCCCCACCATCCTGCCCCTGACACTCCTACACCCTTGCAGTGCTCAGAGTGTTTTGGGGATGGCTCCTGCCTGTCCTCCTGCTCCTCTCCCTTTTGAGAGCAGTGTCTCAGCTCCATGATGACTTTGCCTAATAGAAACCTCTCCTTCCTGAAAAACTTTCTGTGAGAAGGGACCAAAACCCTTTGGAAGCAAGGCTGACTGTGAGATGTAATTAAATGTTTGATGAGATGCTTTGAAATCCTTCACAAGGAGCTGCCTTTGTCTAGTTAATAAACAGTATGGTTCCTGTTCTCCTGCATCTTTAGAGATTCTGTGGAAACAGGTAGGAAAGGGCAAGAAATGGATGAGGATTTCCTTATAAAATTTCTCCATTTTTAATATATCTCTTATTTTAGACAATTGACAGCACCAAGTTCCTCATTAAAAGTGTATGAGCAGGCCCAGTCTGTCTGCCTTGTACCTTGGCTGCGCTGTGATCACTGATTTTTCCAACTCTGCTGATTCTATGTTGGATTTCTGTTAAGAAAATTTAGATTTCTTCCTTCTTCAAGCTCATTTTTGTTCTTGTTTTGAGCTGGCTTTCTGACAAACATGACTCAGAATGTAGGCAATATTTTTGATGCAAAGATTGGTCATGTGAGAAGAAATAATTGACTTGTAAAAATGCATTTCAATGTCACAATCTCTTTTTGGCAGTCTACGTGCTGACATACATATCCATATTTTTGTTTCTCATAACGAGATAGTATTTACATATATTTTTCATGCATTAGTTTCCTAATTCTTACTCTTCTGTGAGTTATCAGTTTTATGCACCTTTAAGTAATTGAGTTGTTACATATACAGTAATTAGCTTTGTAAAACATCTGCATTCATGGAACTGCAGAAGTTTTAAGGCAATGTACTGTTTGCAATGCAAGCAGTTGTAGGAGGAAAAAATTACAAGCAGCAGACAAAAGTAGAACACAGGAACAAGATTTAATAGCTGGAGTAAGAGTAGCAAACAGCAGTAAACTAGTAAAAGATTCAAAATTTCAAAGTAGTAAAGCTTGCTTTGAACCCAAAGAAACCAGCAGATCGGGTGGAATACAGAAAAATAACCCCAAAACCTTTTAAGATGGAATACAGCAGAAAAGAGCAGTCTGTAATGCAATATTTTGTTAGAGAGAAGCCAGGTGAGCTGCTCAGCTTTGCTCCCCAAAGGGGACAAACCCCAGCTCCCTGCTGCAGTCCAGGGACACTCTGGCTCTCCCCTTAACTTCCAGAATGAGTCAAAAACAAACAGAAACCCACAACCAAAGGCAAACAAAACCACAGGGAGTGGTGTTGAAAAATAAGTTTTGGACTTAATTCTTAATTCTTCTGTATTTCACATGTGATTTATTTCAGAATGCATTAGAAACATGACTTCTTGGCCTCACTGAAGTCACTGCAAGTTTTGCTCAGAGACTTCATTCGATATCAGTTTTTTAAGGCAAAACTTAGAGGAATCAGTGGTGGTAGGTCCCATGGAGTCCATGGCTGTGAAATGAGCCTTCCCCCCAGCTTTTTATAACTACCAATAGTGCTGTAATAAATGACTTGTGCAGTTTCAATATTTGTGTTATAATAGAGCTTTTTTTTTTTAAACAGTGAGGAACAATCTAGGATGAAATAGTATCTTTTTTATGTTAGCAATTGGAGAGCAAAATCAGGATTTTAACTGGTGGGAGGGTAGGATTCCACCATTCATTTTTCTGCCCTGCTCTTCCTGTTGGTATAGGGTTCTATGGGAATTAAAGTCTAAAACAGAGTTATATTTTCTCATATGAGAAACAATTTAACAGCTTTTTTTTCTCAGAAGTCTGAAGTAATCAATACTTGATTATATGGAATATGATTTGTCATTTGAAAGCTGTAACTATTTGTGTAATGTAACCAGTTTTGTCTTGATTCTTGTGTGGTAGCCCTACAAGTTAATCAGGCTTCCCCTCCACCTCTGAGTTGAAATATCCTCTGTTCTGCAGTAGTAGCTGGGACATGGACTCACTGAAACCAGCATCACTTCTGGACAGTGTCTCCTGATAATTCTGACATTGGTTTGGTACTCCTGCAGAAGGTCCCTTATTTTCATAGCTTTAGAGCTCTCATATCTGCTAATGATGGAGGACCTGAGCCTCTTCTGCTACTTTTCCTTAAATATCACACCAGAAGGTTTACAGGGGAGGTGTTTGTAGGCAATTCAGCAGCAATAGCAGAACACAGTGAAAAAGCAACCTGTATTTGACAACTCTGGTAGCACCCAGCATCAGATCACCTCATTTTTTTTCAAAACCTAATGTATTGCTATTATCTTCAGGGCCAAATTTTGTAGTTCTTTCACATGTAAAACTGTTTCTGATCTGGAAAGATGAACAACAGTTGCAATATATCTTCACCTCTGATTTCCTTGGCTTCAGTTTTCCTAATTTTTCCCCTCAGTCCTTTCTACTTTGTCATTCCCAAGAGTTATCTCATAATGTGCTACTTCATCAGATGCCTTTTTATGTATGCTCATCTACAAAAGCACAACTATAAAATGTTATGGCAGGGTGCTGCATTTACCAGCCACTAATTACCTCATGTTCAAGACTGAGCACAGACAGTTTTTGTATGGAACTTTTATCCACAGCACAGTATGGAGATGCTAGAGGACAACAGTATGAAACTTAAAAAAAAAAAAGAAGAAGGAGAAGAAGAAAAAATTAAAGAAAAATAACACTGAACTGTGTGGGAGAAGGTTATATTTTGTTTTCCTTGGAATTCATTCAGGCACAAACACATTCCTGGGAAATTGAGCATCCCAGTGAGAGCAAGACAGTGCCCTGAGCAGGGAAGGGCCTGCCCAGGTTCCCATCTCACAGCAGGCTGAGTGAGAAGGGAAAGGACAGCTGAGCAGGGAATGGATATCTGAAATTTCCAGGGAAGTGCTGACATGGCTGGAATTACAATCTGGCCCCGAGGCTTGCTTTTTTCATGGAGATTACAGAACTAAGTAGACCTTATGTAGGTCTCAGTTCTGTTAATTAACAGTTTTATAACACATCTGAGGGACCACAGGCTGGCAGAATTTCCTAGCTCACTTCCATTTGTGCAGAAGCATATTGGTATTTCAGATTAATGATCCAGAAGTAGTAATTATGGTTTTATAATAGTTTGTGATGAGATATCAGCTCTCTGTCAAAGAGTCATTTGTATGACTAGATGGAAACAAGACAGTGGCTTTTGAATTTCCCAAACAAAGGCCATAGCACTGCTCTGCTCACTGCAGCCTCTGTTGCCTTTACCATGCCTATCTTTTGTTCATAATGAATTCACTCTGGGGCTTTTTTGGTTTTTTTTTTTCCTTTCCTCAAGAGATTAATTTTTCTGAAAATGCACTGAAAACCATACAAAATCCTTTTACATTTATTTAGGACATGAAAATCTATACAATAAATTGGTAGCAGACTTGTTGCCTACATGCTGTACTGTTGATGTTCACTAAGGCAAAATGGCAAAAATTGCCACTATAAAAAGACTTCTACCATTGCTCTTCTGGATGGAATGTGTAGTTCAAGTTGGCTTTGTTTAACTCCTACAAACATTTGGAAATTACATTTTAATCACTTTAAGGTTTGCAGAATCTGAACTTCAAATATTCACATTTAAAATGTCCAGGTGCTTGGATGATATTCAAGCTTCATAGAATGCAGAAATAGTTGTCATCATGGGATTAGTGTATTGCTGCGCCAGAGCAAAGATGATACAAGACCAGTGAAATGGATCAGATCAATACCTGACAGCCCCCAGTACATCTTGAGAGATTACAGGACAAAGGGTAATGGCTTCAAACAGGGAGGGTTCATACGAAATATTGGGAAAAAAATCCTTCCCTGGGAGGGTGCTGAGGCCCTGGCACTGGATGGGCTTCAAGGGCCCTTCCAACCCAAACCATCCTGGGATTGTGGGAACATGCACAATTGTTCCTTAATGTAAGGAGAGAAATGTAAGTGCAAACTCTACAAAGGATGTCCTTCTGTACATTAGCTCTAGAAAAAACTTATCAGATAAGAAAAATGGGGGAGGAGGGACTATAGGCTGTAACACCAATTATTATAGAATAGTAAAGACACCTAGATATCCATTGTCCATCTGCCCATTTCCAATGTTTTGAAACGTTTGATTGCAAAATAAAAATCACTTTTTTTTTTTTTCAGATTGCCATGTGTTTTTGGAGAGAAATATTTGAAATTAACTCCATGTCACTAAATCCCACTTCAGCTCGGTGTGCTCTGCTAATGTGCAATAGGAGGAGATGGAATGACTGCAGCTCTGATGCTGAGAGCCCCTTACCCACACTACCCCATGCCATGAATTTAGCTCCAATCTTCAGTTTGACCTGAGTCTGGTCCTCTGCACTGAGCCACAGTGAAGAGCTGGAGCACACCAGGTGTGGGCAGGGACCTCATTTGCTGCTTTGATGTTGCTTGACAGGAATCCAGTTCGTGTGTTCTGTGTTTGCTCCACGGTGTAAAAGGGTGTAAGAAACGCTCTCAAGTTTCCTTCATTTGCCTGATTCGGGGAACTCAAGGACCCTGAAGACCCCTGACAGGAGCTCTGGCCTGGCTGAGGTGGATGTTTTCTGGATGTTATGCCAAGTGATTGTTTGCAGGTGCTGTGCTTTCACAGAATATTGCTTTTGAACAGTGAACAGTCTACAACCCTAAACTCACCCTCCTCAACTTCTACCTGTATGCTGTAAAAACTGCAACCATTTTCCTCACCCTACACACAATCAAAGTCCTAAAGCTATCTACCCTACTAACTGCATGGACCAAAATTCCGTCCTTGAACGCAATACTACTCCTAACCCTGCTCTCTCTTGCAGGACTCCCTCCCCTGACAGGATTCCTGCCCAAATGACTTATCATTCAAGAACTCACTAAGCAAGACATAGCCTTGGCAGCCACACTTATCTCCCTCCTTTCCCTGCCAAGCCTGTTCTTTTACCTTCGTCTCACATACTGCACAACAATTACACTCCCCCTGCACACCACAAACCACATAAAACAATGACACACTAGCAAGCCAACCAGCATCACAATTGCTATCTCAACCACCATGTCCGTCATCCTCCTTCCTATCTCCCCTATAATCCTCACCATTATCTAAGAAATTTAGGATTACCTAAACCAAAGGCCTTCAAAGCCTTAAACAAGAGTTAAACCCTCTTAGTTTCTGCTAAAGTCCGCAGGCCATTACCCTGCATCCCCTAAATGCATCTCAGGTACTTTAATTAAGCTAGAACCTTCCAATTTACCAGCCAGATGGGCTTTTCTCCCATGATACTGTGGTTAACAGCTATATGCCCTAACCAACAGGCCTCTGCCTAAGGCTCTGGTACATATCCAGTGCACATCAATGAGCTTGCAGCTCAATATGAACTTCACTACAGAGCCGATAAGAAGAGGAATTGAACCTCTGTAAAAAGGACTGCAGCCTAATGCTTACACACTCAGCCATCTCACCTGTGACGTTCATTAACCGATGATTATTTTCAACTAACCACAAAGATATTGGGACCCTGTACCTAATTTTCAGTGCATGAGCTGGAATAGTGGGTACTGCCCTAAGCCTCCTCATCCACGCAGAACGAGGCCAACCTGGAGCCCTTCCAGGAGACGACCAAGTCTACAATGTAGTTGTCATGGCCCATGCTTTTGTAATAATTTTCTTCATAGTTACACCAATTGCAATTGGAGGGTTCGGAACAGGTTCTGATAAATGGTGGCTTGTCCTTACACACCTGCACATGCCCCACGAGTTCTGACAAGTGGGGGCTTGGCCTTGCTCGCTCACACCTGCCTCACACACCAAGGGGTCTCAGCACAATGGCCCATGAATCTTCCCCACCTTTTGGCCAGATGCCACCCACACAAGAACATCTTCTCACAGCCCTACATATAATCCCCATAATGCTTCTAATCCTCAAACCTGAACTAATCTCCAGTATCCCCATATGCAAGTATAGTTTCAACCAAACCATTAGACCGTGACTCTAAAAATAGAAGTTAAACCCTTCTTACCTGCTGAGGAGAGGTAAAACCAGCGAGAACTGCTAACTCTTGTATCTGAGTATAAAACCTCAGTCTCCTTACTTTCAAAGGATAATAGTAATCCAATGGTCTTAGGAGTCACTCAGCTTGGTGCAAGTCCAAGTGAAAGTAATGGACCTCTCACTAGTCCTAAACACATTCATACTCCTAACCCTAGTAACCCTCTCCACCCCCTTCCTATTTCCACTTCTATCCAACGACCTCAAGAACAGGCCCAACATAATTACAAACACAGTCAAAACCTCCTTCAGACTCTACCAACTGTAACTTTTGAGACAACTTTAGTGAACCCCCACGAACGATGGTGAATTTATGTGGCTGGACCATGAGGATCCCATCTCATTGGTAGCTACATTCCCCCTCCTCTCTTTTCCTTTCCATCCTTTATTTCCTTTTCTGATCCCTCTATCTCATTTGCTGTTGGCCCTCAATAAAGCTGCATTTGTTGTGATTAAACTGACAGTCCCCTGCTGTTTGTCCTTTGCAATTTTGGGATCTGGTAATGAACCATCATGACTTGCTTGCCCTAGTGGATCATGACAAAGGGGCATGGTGGGCTGGGACTGTTGGCTTTGTTTGCAAAGTGAGTCAAACCAAAGTGGCAACATGTTCATTCTCAGCTGTCTTTTATCAAAATCTTAATTTCTTACCTAGTTTGCTGCTGATCCTACACTTATAATTAAAAAAAAAAAGGAAATCTTACATTTTTGATGTGATTAATTTACAATATAATCACACTTCTTATGATTGATTTAGTAAGGTGGGAACAGGCTTCAGAGAGAAGGGAAGCTTGTTTTGAATGTTCTGAGCAACCTATCAATCAATTTGCTTGGCAAGGGGCAATGTGATATCACTTAAACCAAATGCTGATCTGGGGGTGTTTTGTCTGAGCTGCTGTGTCCCAGACTCCGTGTGTGGCCAGGAGCTGTGTCCACACCCAGCATTCCCAGCTCAGAGTGCTCCTGGAGCACTGTCTCACTCCTGGGAGGAAGGCAGAGCCTCCTCTCCCTCCCAGCCCATCCTGCTGTGACAGAGCTTTGGTGGCTGGGTGCTTCTTCCATGGCTCAGCTGCAGGAATTCCCTTCCCACTCAGCATTCCTGGAGCTCCATGGAGGGGACGGTCCTGCCTGAAGTGTCCTGGTGCTGCTTTGGAGGCTCCTGTGGCATGAGCCCCATGGGTGGGAAGGAGCTGGAGGCCCCCTTGGAGCAGGGATGGGAATTTGCTTTCTCTTTGACTTTGGAGTTGTCAGAACTCAGTGCATCCCTCTGGGTGTCCAGAGTTGCCAAGGACCCCGTTGGGGGGCTCGGAGACCCTGGCACACAGCCCAGAACACCTGGGGATTTGATTTTGACCCCTGGAGCAAGTTACCAGCTTTGTATGAAGACATCAAAGTCACACAGGTTTGAATGGTGTAATAACAAAATATTCACAGGGTGAAAATGTAGATTTTAGGATTTTTGGTAAGGGGGTTATGGGGACAAGATGGAGGAAGTTGGGTGTGTCCAGCCTTTCTTCTTCTTCTTCTTCTTCTTCTTCTTCTTCTTCTTCTTCTTCTTCTTCTTCTTCTTCTTCTTCTCCATTTTCTGCAGTGATGTTGGCACTTTGGGATGGTTTAGAGTAGAAGTGCACTGTCTAGCATGGGTGATAGGTATTGGGAATTCAGTGTAAATATGTAATATGTAGTTTGTAGTATAAAAGGCAACACCCCCTCAGGGGTGGTCAGAGTGCCTGTGGCTGCCCTGCTGAGCAGATCTCTGCTGGGCAGAAAGAAAATTTTATAGATAAGAATTAATAAACAACCTCAAGACCTGAAAAGTGAAGAGTCCAGACTCGTTCTTCAGTCGCGTGGGCCGAAGCAGAGACATCCTGCACATCTCAGGGCAGCAATTTACAACCAAAACCCGAGATGGAGTTACATTCCTCTCCCATTCAGAGCACGGCTACCAGCAACTGTATTGACTCTGCAAACCTCCAAACAAAGCAGGCAAAATAATGATGTGCTTACTGAAAACATTTTTGGAGAAGTAAACATTCCTCTTGATTAATGGACAGCTTTAGCCTGCTCAGGGAACAGGCCCTTCCTTATTGATCCATGGGCAGCTGAAACAATATCATACTGCTTGAATGGTTTGCATTTTAATCACAATTTTGCTTTTCCCATTAATTGGTCCCTATCAAATTCTAGGAGATTTTAGGAGCTAATGACATTTTTTGTATTACAATTACAGCTTTTTGTATTACCACATCTAAATTGCACCCTTTCTAAACTTAAGTAACTAAAGCATAGAAGTTACTTTGTTGTTGCCAAAGACAGATGAAATGCAAATGTCAATCACTTGTTGGGCAGCTGCTAAACAATCCTTGCCTACTGAGCATTGGGGATAAGAAATTTCACTGGGAAATCTGCAGTCTGTGCAGCAAGGCTCTCTCTGTGAAAAAACTCTGCTTTTTACAGTAGAATTTGAGTCACTTAGTGGGCAAATAAATTCATTCTAAATTCATTTACTACCACAAGTTTTGCTGAAGTTTACAGTCCTCAATAAAGTCCATTCTCAATCATTTGGAAGACCAGCACTATCCTTGGAAGTGTAGCAAGATGTTTATTTTCCAAACCAGAGCAGTTTCACTAATGATATTCTATACAAAAAAATTAAATAAATATACTTAATCAGGAGTCTGGTGCTGTGTTGCCAGAAAGTGAGGGGATGGGAAGGGCACAGTAAGGGTAACCCCATTCAGGCAGCAGCCAAAATCTTTTTTGATTTTTAGAGAATGGTGTAGGATACCTTGTGCTCCAATGAACAATTTCTGCAAGTTACTGTTGGTAATGGCCACTCCATGTGTCCCCTGGGGCTGTGAACAAGGCAGGAGAGTTTGGAGGAATACCTCAAATCTGGCTCACTGAATGCACTTAGGAGAATCCTTTTTGCCTCCCTGGCAATGTTTGGCTCTGAACCATTTCATGTGGAAAAAGGTTCCTTGCTCACATTTTATTTATATACCTAAACTCATCATTTGGGGAAATTGAGAGCAGTTGCAGCATTTATCACCCTCACAGTTAAAGGATTAGTGATTCTGGGAACTCAAGCCTTGCAGTGAGGCAGGACACCAGTAAGTGGGAAATTGCAGCAGCTCCTGGGTCAGCAGTGACACTGTGGGTTTGGAGATATCTTCTGGGACTAAAGCAGCAGTTATTTGTCCTTGGCTCTATTTGAGTTTCCCCTAAGAAATTTGCTGTTTTGTGGAAATCTCTGCTGAAGAGATAGCACTTTGGAATGGTTCTAGGACGTGAACTCTGGTGGTTTTATTTCCTTTCATTCACAAACCCAACAAAAGAGGTTATATTTTTAAGAATTCATCTTGGCTCCCGGAATGATGAATCTGCTATCTCTGCCCTGTGTATGTAATTCCTCTCTGAAGTCACTCTGGGTTTCTCAAACTCATTTTTTTAGAAGGACTTGACTGCAATTCCTTTCTTTGGTTTCAGATGAATTTTGCTGAAATTCAGAGATTCATGGATAGCAATGTGGATGCATTTCAGCACTGAATCTCTCTGCTGAAATATTTCCTTTATTTATCATCCTTGGAAACACTGTCTTTCAGTAACAGCTTTTCTGACTGGCTTCCAAACCACATTTTTATTCATCTGGGTGTAATACAGTGACCCACAAAAATCACAGTAGCTTCTCTTCTACAGAGAAGGGCTCAGCTTTGCAAAGGAAGCAGGCACAGCTGGAGCAGCAGAAGCTGTGTGCCAACTACAGCACAATGTGAGGTGCTGCTGAGGACCCAGGAACTTTGATTTCCTGTGATACAGATCCAACCCAAAGTAATCCACATTGCACTGTGTTTCCCTAAGTGGGCAGAAAGGCCCCAGTGCTGTGACTCAGACATACAGATTTTCCCCATTCCCCATTTCCCTGGGGTTCTGTGTGGCTCTGGATGTGACCCAGGCAGGTTTTTCCCATTTCCCATTTCCCTGGACCTCTGTGGCTCTGGATGTGACCCAGGCAGGTTTTTCCCATTTCCCTGGGGTTCTGTGTGCTCTGGATGTGACCCAGGCAGGTTTTCCCCATTTCCCTGGAGCTCTGTGTGGCTCTGGATGTGACCCAGACAGGTTTTCCCCATTTCCCATTTCCCTGGGGTTCTGTGTGGCTCTGGATGTGACCCAGGCAGGTTTTCCCCATTTCCCATTTCCCTGGACCTCTGTGGCTCTGGATGTGACCCAGGCAGGTTTTCCCCATTTCCCTGGAGCTCTGTGGCTCTGGATGTGACCCAGGCAGGTTTTCTCCATTTCCCTGGGGTTCTGTGTGCTCTGGATGTGACCCAGGCAGGTTTTCCCCATTTCCCATTTCCCTGGAGCTCTGTGTGGCTCTGGATGTGACCCAGGCAGGTTTCCCCCATTTCCCAGTGCCTGGAGCTCTGTGTGGCTCTGGATGGCACTCTTTACCTATATTCCCTCTGAAATTATGAGCTCCTGGAAATATCAGCTCTTGCTGAGTGATCAGCCAGAACAGAGCAGCTGAGATCAAACAGCACTAAACCTGAAGTGGTTACTTTGGAGAAATATGCCTCAGAAGAAAGCAAAATAGATCCAGTACAGGGTTATATTATTATAATAATCAACAGAAATCAGACATGGGGGAAAAGGTAGGAAATTACAAAGAATTATCATCAATCAAAAAAAATGAGCAGCAATTGAAAGTTAACTGGCTCAAATTTAGCTTGAGGAAGAAATTTTACAGTGAGTGCAAAATCTTTACCTGCATCAAGATTTTTTTACATTCAGCCTGATGTAATAATGGTAATTAAACCCAGGAAAGGCAGCACTACAGCAATGTTAATAGCCATGTAGAGATTCCAAGCTTTGACTACATTTTTCTATCAGAATATTCTTCTCCTGCAAAGGTGTGTTTTTTCATTTTGAAGTCTATGAGTTGCCAAAGGGAGGCTGTGCTTTGCCAAATAAATAGAAGCTCTCTAATTGTTAGTTTGGAATAACTTGTGTTTATTACAAATATAATGCAAAAACCTCATAGATTTTACACTACTTTACCCTAATTTATAATCTGACACTTGGTTCATGAGCTTCAGGAAGTATTAAGAAAACTTACAAAAATCAGAAGAAAGTAGGCACAGCAAATATTGATTAACTGAAAGGTTAATATGTAAAATATTGAGGATGAAGTAAACTAATGTTCATTTAAATGTTCTAGAACATGCAGAAAGGTATAAGAGCTAAGAAAGTTCTGAAGAAGGCATGGAGCAGGAAAAATATTCTGCAGAAATTTTGTTGTGCTGTCTGATGGGAGCCATGAAAGGCACTACCATGAAGGGTAGGTAGAAATGCTGTAATTTTTCTCTTCAGTGCCATTAAAATTTTGTCAAATCGCATTTTTAGTTGGGCTTCAAAGGTCATCTTGGATATTTATTGTTATTCCCTCTCCACACATTCAAATATGTCCCTACATGGATTCACATCTTCCCTAAAGTCTGTACAAAGCAAAAAGGAGAACACAACGAATGAACATGGGCTATAAACCTTGCAATGAAGTTCCAATTTCCACCTCCAACTTTACTGTGCTGTTTACAGACTGTTCTGCATGTAGGACAGAAAGGTTGGTTGAAGGCAGGAAATATGAGGAAGGAGAAAGAAATGTTTTGAAGGAACACTTAAGAGTTCAATGAGTTAAAGAATTTGCTTGCTGTTCCTTCAGGTGACAGCATTTCCTCCCAAGAGCTAAGACTGCTGGAGTGATGTGGATGTTCTCATTTCCTCTGGATATGTCAGTCACCCAAAGTGCTGCCATCAAAGTTCAGCAAGCCATGAAGTCCATCCTGTGAAGAGCTGACTTAGTGTTCCACAAGGCCACGTTTTTTGGCTCTCTGAGTGCAGGAAAAATGGTCCCAAAGAAAGGCCCTGGTTCAGCAGTTGCACAGCAGCACCAATTTCATGATCTAATAACCTGCAAAGAGCATTGTCCACTTGTGCCAGGCACCCCTGAGCATTTTGCTGTGGTCTGGTGCCAGCCCCAGTGCAGGGGTTGATCTGTCTCATGCTCTCATTCAGGTCCTGGGTCCTGCTGGGGCAGCTCTGACCCTCCTGTGTCTGACCAGGAACCAAATCAAAACTCATTTATTGCTGCTGAGGCCCAATTGCTAATGCCAAATAGGAGAGATGAGAAAGGTCGTCACTTTTCACAGCAGGAATGACACTGAGAACACTCACAGATTAAATAGGAGAAAAATTGAGGTGTTTTGAAATCATGCTGCTATGATTCATTACTTTTCCACTGAAATCTTTCTCAAAAGTATAAAAATATTAACTGGGGGGAACTCCACAGGTAAAACATAGTGACATACTTGAAATCAACAGCCACCAGTTTAAATGTACATATCAGACTGCATTGCCCAGACTTTCAGAGGGGGAAGGAATTTCTGGTGAGTGGATGTGGGAAGCTGCAATTGTAGCTCTGCTGGAGGCATTAATCTCTGTGTCTGGCTAGTCAGGATCTGAGACAGTGCCCTAGCTGTGACTTACACCCACTGGTTTTGATACCTTTGGATAGAGGCAGCAAAAACTAATTCTAAGTCAGACTTCCCGGAGTGTTAAAAAAAATATTTATTCAGTGTGTTCCTAGTTTAATTTTCTTGAAATTACATCTTGGCTATAGGCAAAATACCTATTCACTTCCAAATTTTAATTTTAACTGTATCTTTCCCATTTTGGATCTAATGTTAAGGTTGAAATCCTGTGTTACCTGCATTAAATATTTCCCACAGATTTGCTAATTTTCTTGTTCTCTGCTGACAATCTCATTAATGCTATTAAAAACATGTTATCTCTGCTTCCAGATTCTATTTTATTTACATAAAATGTAAAATGTCTTAGATGAAAGATACAAATTGGATAACACAAAAGAAGGGTAATAGCACCCAGTAATTAATCTTGCACTGAAAAGACAAACAAGCCTTTTACACAGGTGTCCATCAAAGGCCTGCTTGGATGTGACTAAGCAAGATTAACTTTTAGCATGGGTCATGATTTTATTTAGTGATCTCTCACAATAAAAACCCAGGAAGGTTCATCATTCGTTAAGAACAAAAACTGCTTTGGAAATAACAATTAAACCCACGTGCCTCTTATGCAGCCCAAACCAGGATGGAAGCTGAGGAGTGTGACAGGAGCAGAGTTTGAAGGCAGCAGGGTTCAGTGTTGAGGATTCAAATACCAGAGCTGAGGAACTGAGTGCACATTTCCATTATTCTGATTCGCCACTGCAGGGTTAAACACACTTTCAGAGCTCCCATCTGTACTCTCAAACAGGAATTACAGCACTGTGCACAAAGTGTAGGGGACAATGCAATGGCCTGTCAGCAGTATTAATTCCCACCATTACAGCTAGTTGCCTTTGCTTGGGTTCTTAATGGTATTTAAACAAATACAGTTCTCTCCCCACCTTTCATGTGATTTTTTCCTTCTGCAATAGGCCCTTTTGTTTAAAAACCTTCCTGATGGTTATAGAACACACATATTTATTATTCAGATGGTTCATTTATTAAGAATAAATAATTTAGGTACATTTTCTTCTGTTTAATTAACACATTAGCAGCTGCAGCGTATATGGTAACTAATGTTTATATTTATACTCACTTCTCAGGCTGTTTTGTTCTGCTTGATGGCCACCGTGCTTATTTATTGAAAGTTCCTGAGCTGCAGAAGTCTGCAGAAATGTTTGCAAATCTCTGTACAGGCAATGGCCCCTGTGGTAGCAGCAGGAAAATGCTGCTTCATTCTCTTCATTGGTGTCCAAGGCAAGTTTAAACCCATGCAGCAAGAACAAGTAATCAGGATGGCCCCAGGCCTGCTTCATGCTTGTTGGGAGGAAACATAAATTACATCATTGCTATTGCTGCTGCATTTGGCACACAGCAAACCCATTACTTTATATTCACCAGCAACCCCAAAATTTACTTCCATTCTATTGGAAACTTATTTTTCTATCCTGTAGACTGCAATAGCAAACTTCCATGTGTCAGAGAAAATGCATGCTATATAATGCTGTACTTTAAATCCATTTTCTTCTGTAAAATTATGCTCCTTTCCCTTTTTTTTCCTCCAACATGAAAATATGCTGCCATTTTCTTGGGTAATACATAAACATCTTCTAAATGTGATCAAATCTAGATTCCTGTACCTTAGCTGGTTAGTTATTTCTAACTATACATTAAAATTTTTTGAATCATGACTATAGGAACCCAATCAGATTATGTGCTTCCCATTTTTGCTGTTACACAAACATGTCTTAAAACAAAATTGTGAAGAACTTTAAACCTTAGACCCTGATCCTACAACCAATGCTGCAATGGGGTTTGCTGTAGGATCTGAATTATGTGTATTTACATACTGAATTCTTTTCTATGGATGATTAAGTGACTTTTATAATGTCAAAATAGATTATTCTTTTATGATTTCCTTTGTTTTTGTTGTTTCTGTTCTTTTTTAACTAATGGAGTCTAATGCACTTAACAGTAGAGTAACCCCACTTTATACCTGAATATTAATGCTAAATTCTCTCTTGGTTTCTCTCTAAAATCTAATATTCACCTTGATATTAAAGACTTTTATTCAGAAAACATGAACATGCCAATACTTAAAGTTCCCAGCGAAATGTCCTGATATATGATGAGGTAGGATCGACCATGACCTTGGAGCAACCCAGATTTCTTCAGCAAATTCTGCCTGTCAGGGTTAAATCCTGGCCTCCAGCAGAATCTTGAATCCATGCTAGGGAAATTATGATAAAAATAATCTTTACATCTCCAGACTCAAATGGATCTTTCTGATTGACTGCCTCTGGTGCCAGGCCCGTGTCAATAATTCGCAGGGAATGCATGGCTGTGACCTTTTCCCCCTTGTTTGAGAATTTCTATTTTACAGGACCAATAAACCATGTCAGGAGAAAGTGGTGGTTCTAGACATGTGAATGGATGGATCTCAGGTCAGAGGCAATCCTTCAGCACACTCCTGTTTGGGACTAAAGAATACATCTCCCTGCTGCAATGGTTCTGTCAAAAATGTATGCAAGGGAAAATTGAAGGATACACTCTTTCAGTTAAGCAATGATTAGAAAGAAAGAATAAAATGACTAAGGATTTCTCACTTGCTTTCTCCAGCCCCAGTGAAGGCTGTAGGAGTTAATGGACACGCTGGGTTTCAAGTCAGCGTTAAACAGAAGAGGTAATGGCAATTATCTATTATAAATTCCTGCACAGTGCCATATCATCATTACTGTTTGTAAACCTTTCTATCCATCTACATCCATCTCCTGTATGAGACACCAGCAGAAGACTGCAGAACACCCAGGCTGTCACATCAATAAACAAACACAGTCAGGTAAAAAGGAGGAGAGTTTTTCATTAAGGTACCAGAGCTGAAATTAGATTCTGACACCACTGTAATGTTATCTATTGGTGAGGCCTCTTCTTTTGTGCTTCAGCTCCCTCCCCATGGAATGGAGCAGCATTTATCCCTTTTTATTTCTGTTACCTGGCTTATTTATTTAGACTGTAAGTTGGCTGAGGAGATGCTTCTTCCTGTACAACATCTGCCTTGCAAACCTGCGCTCTACATCCCACCACCAAATTGGTTTTATTTGGGATTGTTAATAACAGGCTTATACTAAAAATGCAATATTTTCCAATTTTAGCTCCTTCAAAGTCTTGCTGGTTGCCTGTAGGAGAATACCCTCTTATGAATGATGATGCTGTGTTTATATATATATATATTTATATATATTGTAGGTTGTATTTCTCGCCTTTCACAAAATGGGATGTTGTGTTAAAAATGCTTATGCTGTTTGCCACTTTATTTATTTATTAATTTATTTGTAAATTAACAGTCCTATAGATTTTAAAGTTTTTAAAAGAAGTGAATGGTGGCAAAAACTTTATTTTTCTGTATAGTTTTCTGGCATTCAAAGTTACTTTACTTCTGATTTTCCCTGTTTATTCTATACACTATTCTACTCAAGCTCACAATAGAGATTACAGGAAAGCAGATTCCGTAACTAATTAGACAAGCAGCCAAAAAGAGCTTTAGAAGTTTGTCCCAACAGTTTTAATTTGGACTTTATTTTGTGTCTGAATGCAATATAACAGTAAACGTGTATTTCCATCTGTCTTCCTTAGCAGATGAAGCATTGCATCTCTGGTTTGGAAAAGGGCTTGGGTTCTTCTCTCTGTCCCATCCCAATTTTTCTATGTGTGTGGACAGGAGGAGAGAATCCTGCATTCCATCTACTCAATGCATTTTGCTCAATGATTTGTGCTTCTAGCACCACATATAGGGAAAAATAATGGAGAGGAATAGTGATAGAGACCTAAACCCAAACTATTTTATATAATGACCTAAACCCAAACTATTTTATATGTAATAATGTCTGTGGTGCCAAAGTTCCAGTGCACTCTGTGGGACGGCCCTGGGGCTGCCCTCAGGTAGGAGGTGCTCAGGGAACGTTTCAGGAGAGCATCCTGACCCTGCTCTGTCAGAATGACCCCGCTCCCACAGCCCGGTGACCAACAAGAATCCCTTGCAGTGGTGATTCTGTTGGAAGCACTGGCTTTGCCAGAGTCAGGTGGCTTTGATAAGCAATTTATGGGACAGAGCACAGATGAGGGAGCATTTGAAGCAGGAAGGGAGCTTTGAAGGGTACAATAATTCCTTGTGGCTCTCACAGCTTATATGGAGTTTGCAGTGTAATGCATAATCTTAATTTGAAATCTTTGTGCATCCCTCCAAGCCTTGCCAGGGCAGTCTCTGTGTCTAAGGTTTGTCCATTCCTCGTTCATTTCTTCCCCTTACCAAAAGCTTTGCCATTTGTCCTTTTCCTCCAACAAAACCATTTCATGTCCAACCTGCCTTGGGTTTCCAAGGTCTTCTGTTTCCCTCAAACTTTACTGAATCGCTATTTTATCTTTTCTCCTCCTTTCCTTTCTTTCAGCCGCCACCTTTGTGTCTCCCTTTCCCGGTGCCCCCTGCGTGCTTCACCGAAGCCTCGGTTTCCTCCTCTCCATCCCCTCTCCACCGCTCGGCCGTGTCCTTGCTCCCGGCTTGCCGCGGGCCGCGGGGACACCTGCGGGGACACCTGCGGGGGATGCGGGGACACCCGCGAGGGATACGGTGTCACCTGCAAGGGCTGCGGGGACACCTGCGGGGATGCGGGGACACCTGCGCGGGATGCGGGGACACCTGCGGGGATGCGGGGACACCTGCGGGGATGCGGGGACACCTGCGCGGGCAGGTGCGGGCCCGGCCCCCGCCGCTGCCCCGGCTCATGAATATTCGGGCCTGCCCTCGCCGTGACGTCGCCGCGGTCCCGGGCGGGGGCCGGAGCCGCCCCGGCGCTGGCAGCGAGGGCGAGTGACGGCGCGGCGGCAGCAGCCTCCGCCCGCCGGCTCGCCCGCAGCGCAGCGCTCACAGCCGGGCCGGGCCGGGCCGGGCCGGCGGCCGCCACCAGGGCCGGGGATGCGGAGGCGCCGCTGCTGCTGCTGCTGGGGCCCGGCGGCGCTGCTGCTGCTCCCGCTGGGGCTGGGCAGCCTGCTCGCCGCCAAAGGCAGGTACCGGGTACCGGGGTACCGGGGCGCGGCTCCGAGCCCTGCGCGGGGCTGAGCGGGGCAGAGCCGCCGCTGCCCGCAGGGAGGGGCGCAAAGTTGGGGCGGGGGTCTCTGCCCGCAGCTCGGCGGGCGCGGCTGTCCCGGGGCCGGGCGGGAGGCGCCGCTGCAGCCGCGATGCTGCGGGAGCCGCGCGTCGGGCACCGCGGCCGGGCGGAGGGAGCGGACGGGAAGCGCTGGAGCTGCCCAGGCCCGGAGCGGAGGAAGGAGGAGCGCTGTGGCTCCCCCGGGCCGGGCTGGGACTGCCCGCGGCGCCGCAGGTGCGGCGGGGCTCTCGCCGATCCGCAGCGCTCCCGTCTCCCAGCCAGCCGTGCCCCTGCCGAGGGCTCCGGTCGCACAGGTGTCGGCGATTCCTTGCCTCTGTTTGTTTTCTTTTCCCTTGCATTGTTTCCATGCGGTTTAGGACTGGCTTTGGAGCCCCCAAGTTTTAGAAACTTAGTTTTGAGAACTCTGTCTCAGTCTTTTTTATATTCTTTTCAAACGTTTCAGTTGCTCTTATTTTTGTACGGGGCTTTGGTGTTTATTTTATTTGTAAGCATGTGTGTGAGAGAGAAGAGAAAACTTCAGTGTTTGTTTGGCGTTTGTTTTCTTAACAAAACCCCAACCAACTGCTTGAGCTGTAACTTTGTGAGAAAATTGATTATTTCCAGCAAATGTTACTTGGCTTTGTTTACATGTACGTGTACGAATAGCAGAAAGTGACTGTAGGAAATTAATTGCTCCTTCTGTTACTGACCCAACGTGCCTTGGTGTCCTGCTGGGAATGCCGTGTTTTCTGGGCAGATTAACATACAACACGTAACATTTTGATGGAGGGGAGTTCCTTTCCTCCTCTTTACTTTCTAATGTAATTCAAGGTAATTGTCTCCTTTAAAAGGACCTTTTCTTAAGACAAGCGTGGGAGGTTTTATTTCGTGGGAGATGTCTTTTAACCTGCCGGCAGTTCATCAGACAAAACGGGGTCGTTCTCGCTGGGCTCTGCTGTGCCTTTCACCACTGGAGGGCTGCAGAGAACATTTTTGGATAACAGAAGCCACAAGCTCCCAGTAGCTGGTGGTTAAAAATAGGCATTTTAATGTTATTTATATTGATATTCGAGTGCTTAAGTTTTTTCTTATTACTTTACATACCTCGTTTCTTAATATTGGGTATTTTCAAAGGCTATAAGGCAGTGTTAATAAACGGGGTTGGATGTCTTGGTGCTGTATGCAGTTAATATCTGATATGCTTTTTCTTCCTCCACCTGGTCGGTAGAGGGAAGAAAAAAAGGGTTTATTTCAGCAAGAACCTCGTGCTGCTTTCTCCTTGCTCTCTGTTTTTCTTTGGTAAGCAAGTTTTAAGTTAAAAAGCATTTTGTGGGTATCTCGTGCACACATTTGCAAAGCTTGGTGCTGTAACCACAACCTGGACTTGTGGTCTGAAGGTGCATTCTGGTGGGAGATGGAGGTAGGATACAGGAGGTGTGTACAAAGCTCCCCACGTGCCCTGAGCATCCTGTTATTTATAGGATCAAAGACGACCAAAGATAATGATTTCTGTTCTCGTCTTACCTCATCTATTTCACTGTGCTCTGCTGCTTCTCATTTTAAAAACAAAACCAAGCCCCCTCCACCTCCACTCCTTTTCCCTACGTGTTTGTGAGGAAGGGGAGAAAGATTAAAGGAGCAGTTCTGGTTCTCACTTTTCTCTCAGTAGAAAAGAACAATTTCTTTCACTAAATTGTTTACTCTGAATAGAAGGGGGAACCTACCCTGCCCCCAAAAAAACAAACTCCCCAAAGTTTTCCAAGGAAAAAGAAATATGAGGCAACGTCAGAGTGTTTAGGAGGTTGTTAGTTACAGAACTTAATGTGTGTATTAAAAATGCATACACGATGTGTTAGCTTTGCAGCAGGTTGTTCACACTAAGATGCCTATCATAGGGTACAATAAAAATCACCATTTTGGACAGAAAAATGTTTGCTTTTAAGTATTTTCAAATAGCTTTGCTCCGTAAGACAGAGAGGCACACTTCTGGTTTATTGGAATTGCCTTAATGACGTCTGGAAATTTTGTGAACTGTCTCTTCTTGTCTTCAGTTATGGAAAATAGAATATGCTGAAGGATAAGGTTTGGGGTTTTTGCCCATCATATTCAAAATTCATAGGTCCATGTGGTGACAGACAGGGAGTATTACAACCTCTAGCACTTTTTGTTTCCCCAAATCTCTGCGTAATGCTTATCTCTTAATTTATTACCTTATTCTAGTATGTACTACTAAACTACTCAATGAAGTCCTAAAAGGGCTGTCATACCCAAATTTCTTGTAAGACCCCATTAATTAGCCTCTTAAATGTTACTTTATTTGAACTTCATCATTACCATAAACAACATTTTAGTCTTCATTTCTAAGTATGGCCGAAAGCCTCTCAATGATCGGAATAACTAAGAATATTTGATTCCAGTTAAATTAACTGCATGGGCAAAACTTGAAGTCTTAGCCATTGCAGACACTTCCAAATCAGTGGAACATTCAGTCCCACTTGGCAGGTCTGTGATGTGAGTGCATCAGCTCTGCCTGTCAGCAGCAGAGGAACAGCTGACCCAGGGAGACAGAGCCAGCGACTTCTCTGTGAGAGAAACCTTACAGCCAGGGGGAAGGACAGTGAGGAAGAAGCTTTGAGAACACTCTGGACAGATCCTAGAGTCTGAAATTTTCTGCATCACTCAGCGTTTCCTTGTATTCCTTTCTATTGTAAATAATAATGAAATACTTCTCATTATCAGTTCATAGGGGACATTAAAAAGAAAGGAGCCTTTTTTCCAACCTCATTCAAGATACATCAGGAGCAATGTTCAGCAAGTGCTTAGGTCAGAAGATGGGAGGTGAAGCAACTGTGCTTTCTTTTGCTGGTGCTTCCTGTAGCTCACCAATAAACCCCAATAAAGACATGTAAATGATTTCATCTTTCTGTTTCTTTTCATCAATAAATGGAGTTAGGAATCCTTTTTTTTCTAGAGTGTTTTGATTGAAAAGCAGTTCATGAAGGCTGACTCTTGTGTCTCACAGGATAAAAGATTCGTCTGATTATGAAGTCTGGGTGTCAAGATAATGAAATGATTTAGAGGTCTCAAAAGACAGAAGTCAGTATTTGATAGCAGCTTTAGTATTCAGGTATTTCAGCTTAGGAGACTGACAACTATATTTAAATTGTCATTATGAAGTTAGAGAATGTTTGCCAGTCAGAATCATATTGTTACCAATTTTAATTGCATTGCTTGGAAGACTACCAAGACTGGGAACTTAGGAGATTCCAAAGCATGTTTTAATTGTAAGCAGTGTGTGTGCCACTTAAAGAACACCCTCCAAGGTGCATCTTTTGTGGCCTGCCATTAAATGGCTTGTGAGCAGTCAGAGTTGGATCCTATTTTTCCCCTTTGAAGGGACTGGTTTTGAACTCGGAGAGTTGTATCTGTGTCTGGACAAGCTAACATGTCACAGGCTATTTTCTTAAGTAGCTACAACTTATCTCTAAAAACAAGAAACTATTTAACCCTTGGAACTGTTAGGGAAAAACCAAACTACTAGAAAAACAATCTGTAAACAGAAAAAAACCAGTTTGTAAACAGGAAATAAATAAATTGTCAACAAATTAGGTTCTTGTATGAACTGTCACTTGAGGAGTCCCAGATTTCCACGGGGCAGGTGAGCAGCTGTTCTGGGTACTGCTCCATACACGGCTCTGTGATGTCTCTTGAGGGATCATCGGGAGGATGCTGCCTGTTCCACTGCTGCAGTGTTATTAATGGAAGGCACTGTAAAAGCAAACTTGGAGGCGTTGTCTGGGTGCAGTGGAAGGATGAACAAACAATCCTTCACGTCCACAACCAGGATGTTCCAGGAGGCAGGTATGACCTGTAGGAGGAGCCATAGCAGCTTGCAAAGTGCCCATGCCCTCCATCACCAAACTGATTTTTCTTATTCTTGGTTCAACCCCTCTTTATCAAGGGGGTTTGACTGGATAGCTCACTGGTGTGATCTTTAACACTCCCAGCTCCAGGCCAGTGAGAAATCTGCAGCTGAGGATGGAACATAATTGGTTGAGGTTCCTGTCAGTCAGCCCAGGGGCTGCTCTGTGGAACGGGCTGGGTTTCTTATTTGTAGCGAGTTAATTGCCCAGGACAAGCCAGCTTGTGCTGTCACTACTGTTACAAAAAGGGACCCCAGTGTTCTTTAACTGGTTTTTAAACACCCAGCAGCTTTACCCAGTGGATGAGAGTTGTGCACGCTCACTGCGGGCTTCAACACAAAATTCACGATGCCTGTAATGCTTCAGTGTTTTGTTTCCTTTTATGAGCTGCAAATTTACTCTATCAAGAAGGTTAATGAGTGGGATCTAACTATTTAAAATGTGCAAGTGTCGATTTCTAAAATGCACTTTAGGCAGTACACTCTAAATGCCTTCAAATTCTCTGCTGTGTGCATTTCAATAAAAATGGATATGTTGATTGGTTATATCTATAAGAGCAAGGGAGTGAGTTACCTCGAGTAAGTTGATAGAACATTATGCATTATAATATGGTATCAAAGTTCAAGTGGCTTCTTGATAAAATTAGCCTAAAGCTCTGGATGTGCATCAGTTAATTTGGTACTTGCTGTTCTCAATAAGTGATATTAAAAAAAAATAAAAATCAGCATTTCAGACATATTAAATTGAAGTGGGTTTTACCCCAAATCCTGCTTGATGTGGAAGATGGACGATTCTTAAAATCCATCTTTTAAGAAATTATTTGGGTTTGTGTAAGTCTCTTGTGGTGCTTGGTGGTTCAGTATCCCTGATGCTGCTGGCTTTGTGGCACAACTTGGGTGTGTACAAGGTGTTCAAGCTTGGCAAAAATTAAAGGGATTGGAAAAGTGGTTCAGGTTTTTTGGGGCCCTTACGGGTCTGAGTAGCCTCAAGATACAGATGGAGTGTGAGTTGACCAATAGATTGCTGAAGAGTATTGGGCTAGGAAAGATGATTTTTGCAGTTTACCTAAAAACACATTTTGGAATAGAAGAGAAGTGTATGTGCTGAATTTCAATTCATTTTAATGTGGCCTCTCTCAGTATTGATTTTAAAGATGGCTCTGCATGGATTTGCAGTTTTCCAGCAGTTAATGCTGTTATTTAGATATTTGGTTTTTGTATATGTAATCTTGACCCTCGTTAAATCAATGTGAGATTTGCAGTGTATCTTGGTAAAATTGGAGTTTCATCCTTTGTGTGTTTTCCTATAAATGTAAACAGTTATTTCAAAGCTTTAATATTGTTCTGCTAATAGTTGCCTTTATCCAAACAGGAGGAATGTTTGATTTATCTTTCCTTTTACAGCTTCCTGTGGTATAACTGCTTTCATTGAGCCAATAGAACTGTTCTTGGTGGCTTTTGTTTGTTTGGTTTGCGTTTTTTGTTCGTTTTGGTTGGTTGTTTTTTTTTTTTTTTGTCGTTTTCAAAGTACTTTTTATTCCACTTCAAGCTATCAAGTGCCGTGTTGGTCAGAATGGGTTTCCTGCAGGTTTAAGTGTGGTTATTCTTCCCTGTGCTGCCTGTCAGAACAGCTGTGCTGAAGCAGGCTGTTTGCTCCTTGCCTGTGCTCCAGCCCCATGATCCCTGCCTCGTACTGGGTAAACACTGGGAGTGCAGGAAAGTCAAGCTGAGAGTGCTGCACTCTCACAAAGTTTCACTTGTGCTCATTTTGTGGAGCTGTTTCTTGTTGCTGTTGTAAATCAGACCAATCACTTGAAGTTGCATATCCCAAATATGGAGAGTACTTGGCTGTTGTTCTAATAGCAATGATTAAGAATGACATTTAACTTACTACTACTGTACTTTGTGTGTCTTAGGACAGTTAAAATGAAGTGGGATACCTTTTATTTCATTTGATGAAAATTGCAATCAAATACAAATATTAAGATTCTGCTTTTTGATCAGCATTCATCTGTCACTCACTTGCTAGCAGACTGTAGTAAGTAAAGTAGGTGAGAAAAATAAACTCTGCTCATTTTGGGACTGATTTCCTAATTTTTTCCTGGGTAGATTCTCTTCCTACTGAATATGCACATGATTATTAACACTGTGTATGTGTTTATATATGTACTGCATGTGTCTCATCATTATCAGCTTACAAGGATTTCATGACTTTTCAGACACTTGGGTTTTTTCCTCCTTAAACTCTGAGCTTCTGAAATAAGCGACAAAGAAAATTTAGTCTTTTATCCTTTAAAAAAAATAATAAACCCTACCTTGAATGTGAGGGAGAAGCACAAAGGTCAGGCAGGTAAATCACAAAAACTGACAAAGGAAGTAATGAGGGTTTCCCTCATAAGTTGGTGGTCATTTTTGTCTCACACCTGGCTCTTGGAAATGCAATCAAAGCGTGACTGTGGCTGGAAATTATTACACCCCTTGCCTATACCGGGCTGCACATTTGCAGGAATTGGGTTGAATTTTTTGGTTGTGAGAGGAGCTTGTAAAATATGAGTTGGTGGAACTAAGTTAAAGTCATTGGTGAACTCTCTCTCACAATTTCCTGTGTGATGGATACTGTTGGTTTCTGATATTTGGTTTGGAGTTAGTTTCACAAAGGTTACTAGTGCAGCTCAGTCTGTGACAGAATGCATTGGCAGGTATATTTGAGGCATTTCTGAAAAAACTGTACAGCAATCGTGTTTGAAGGGTGATTTTCCCTTTTCCTTATGAGAGCTACTTTAAAAATTCCTGAGCTATAGCTGAACAGATGGTATTTGCCATTATTGTCAGGCTTAGATCTTAAAAGTTCATTTTTTCTTCCTTAGTTAACAGAATTTTAAATTTGTGTTGAAAAAGGAAAGCTAGAAAGATGTTAAATGTCTGATTTATACTGACCTGCCTTAAAAAGTCAGCCTTTTGATAGTGGTCTTTAAACCTGGCAAAGCTGGACTCAAACCCTTGCTTTGGTGTCATAAAGGGAAAAGCACTGGCTACTGAAGCCAGTTCTAGTTGGTTTCTGTCTTTTCTTTGCTCAAAAAAAGCATAAAGACTGTGTGTATAAAATTACAAAAGTGCAATTATTTCAGTGTTCTGCTGAAGCAAACGGCACAAGATTAGGCAGAGTTATTGAGATGAAATAATTTGAAGAGAAGCATTTTGAGGTTTATTTTGGGAAACTAAAATAATTTCCTTTTTTTGCTTCCTCTTCACTCCTCCTTTAATGGTGGTCTTTGGTGTCATGGGATCTGTGGGACTCTTCCAATGGCTGCAAAAAATAATCGAGAAAAACACGTCTATTTTCAGTAGGCTTGTATTACCATTCAGCTGTCCATCTAAATTTGTAGGGATTCACAAATCAAAAAGAGCTGGAGCTGCTTGTGAAGATCAGCAAAAATATCTGAGAGAGGATATTTTTGGTGGAAACAACATGACCTCAAAAAATGTCAGGCTGTTTGTTGCATGTTTGACTTTCTAATAATAAAAAATGTTAAGATATTTTCATCCAATGCGTTTTCTTTTTAATAACTTAAATCTGTGTAGATTTGACAATAGTGCCTTGAGTTAGAAAGTACTTCAATTTGAGACCTCCTAAAAGAGGTAGTTCCCTTCTAAGTTCAGGGGAATATTTACTTTTTCTCCCCCTCCATTCTGCAAAATACAAACTTGTCTTGTTTTCCAGTCTGAAAGAGTATTTATTCTGTAATGTAGAGTGGAATTTACTGGGGGATAAATCCTAAAATGCTGTAATGATTTCTTAAACTCTCAGTTTGAATGTGGAGAGCTAAATCCATGCATGATTTGGCTTAACCTTCTTTGCAAATACTTGAACCTGAACAATAGAAATGCTTTCTGTACAGAATGAGGCTGTGTACTTATTTTGCACAATAGAGAGCATTTATTTACAGCAAGATCAACAGAGGAGGAAAAGTAGTTTCATGTTTTGATAAGCAAAGCAGTTGGCAAATCAAGTTTTGAGGTTTTAAGGCTTCAGTGCTTTCAGCACTGCAAACCCAATGGAGGGACTGAGCCACGAGCCTTCTCCAAAGATCTCAGATTGATGGGAAAACATTGAAATTCTGTAAACTTTTGGGTGTGTGGCCTTGACTGTGTTTCAGGGAGCAGTTCTCATTGAGACCACAAATTCTAAAAATAAGTTAGGGCAAGGGAATAAGGTCTGTTATAGAAATTTAATTATAGACCAGCTTCTGTTTCATTGGAAGCTAAGAACACCCAATATATTTTTGCAAGACTTGCCAATATTGGCAGATTAGTGGATTGAAGGGTAAACTGGGACATAGCAGGAAAATTAATTTTAGTCTGTGTTTAAGTTCACTTTCTACACTAAAATACCTTCTACAAAGTGCTGACTGTAGCATAGTTGTAAAGGATTTTTGAGATTTTTGAGTTTATCTTTGTAAAATGTTTCCTGGGTATCTTTTTGCAGATCTTGTCTAACCCAGTTCTTTTAGGCTGAATGCACATCTGAGAATTATTTTATATTCCACATAAGCAATTACTCTGATATAATTTATGACCTGCTGACCTTTTTGCTTTTCTGCTGCAATGATTATAATGAGTGTGTTGAACAAGGAGGAAATTGAAGGCCAAATGCACAGGGGAGTTGAATCACCCAGGAGCTGGAGAAGTCTGGTGTAATCTGTGGGCAGGGAGCTGATTGCAGTCTTTTCCTGGGGATAATGTGCAGATCTCTTTCCTCAGCTATTGTTGCAAGCACAGGAGGAGAAATTTGATGATGGGGATCGAGGCAAGCAAGGAAATACACAGTGGGAACTCCTGGAAAAGCAGTGGGATGCTACTTGAAGATTATTCTGCATGGTTCTGGGCAGCACTAACAGCTGTGTCAGTCCCTCCTCACTAGGGAGGGAAGGCACAGGAGCCTGTGGGACATCACCAACTACTCTTGGTTTGTTCTCTGCCTCATAAGAGATGAATTACTTCTAAGGCTCCAGAGGCTGGGGGACTGAACTGAAGAGCTCTGGTTACAGAAAAACAGTGTTTTTTGTTTTTTTTTTCCTTGGTTGGCTTGTAATACTTCAGCTGGTTTCATGGTTTTTATTACAAGTTAAATTTCAAGTCTCAGATCTAAATGTAAAATTTAGTAAGATCTCTGTAAACTTGGCAGTATTTTTGTGATGCATATTGTTATAAATGACCAGCCAGAAATCCAAATTAATAAATGTGAAAGATTTTATTTTCACAACCAAAAAGGGTCCTCAAAACCCACAACCAAAGAGAGAGCATCGAGCCCAGGGTCAGCACTGGGTGAAGCTGGATCCGACCTCTGTCACACCAGATCCCCCTCTGTTCACCAAGGCTGTTTCCACCTGAAGAACTGTTTTATACAGTTCTTCATGCCTGAGGCAGAGGTGCCCCAATTTCTTTTGTAACCCCACATACGTGTGAGAGTTTCTGTCAGAACTCAGTGCATCCCTCTGGGTGTCCAGAGCTGCTGGGACCCCTGCCAGGGGCTCAGAGACCCTGGCACACAGCCCAGAACACCTGGGGGTTTGATTATGACCTGTGGAGCAAATTCAGTGTGACTGGTACCAGTGGTTTGTTTGGGTTTTCTTTTTATTTCTTTTTCATTCAGAGTGGACATATTGACTTTGTTCTCACTATACTAAACCTCTACATGTGGTAATGGTTCACCTTTCCTGCTAGAATTCTTGAATGACTGTGTTTTGTGAGTTTGGGCTTGGTGTTTCAAAAGCATCTACGTATCAAAACCTTCTTCAAATTGAGGGAACTGTTCTGGAATGTAAACAGGTAGTAACTTTGTGGAACTAGCTCAAATTCCAGGGAAGTTCTCTGTGTTCTTTCTTTCCTTTGCCTTTATAATAAGGGCAAATAGATTTTAATTTTTTTTTCGAATTTTTGTTAAGGGTATTAACTTTTGGATGAGATAATCTGCTGAAGTGCTTCATTTGCATAACGAATTACTAGAATGCAGTATTGATTGCTATTCACTGAATAGCTTGGAAAGCTAATTAAAAATTATAATTGACTTTATTCTGCTTTCTCCTGTTAATGTTTCCCTTTCCTGTCAAATTGTAAAGTTGGTTTTTGTCTTCAGTGTTTGAAAACTAACCTGTCTTCAGCACAGTAAAGAGACTTTTGCAGCCTGTTCTGAATTGTTCAGGTGCAAAGTTATGGGTGAGTGGGCTGAAGTCTCCTGGGGCTTCTTGATACCCTCTTGGTGACTCAGGTAAGTTTAAAGACAGTTTGTTTGCCTATTTCACAGCCTCTTAAGATTAGAGAGTAAGATTTTTGTTGAGCAATTTTAGAGAACTAGAAAAGAACCAAAATGTGATTTATTAAAAAAAAAATCTTTACATATGTCAGTATTGTAAATATCTTTAAAAATCTTGTCTTGAGCAAATTGCTGCCTGACCAAGTGATGTGGTTACTGTTGATGTGCTGAAAAGTGTCTTCATTGCATCAGTTTCAGCCACGGTTTAGTTTAACTAATGTCCTGTAACAAGAGAAGATGACAGAAATAACGCTATTGTCCCTGTTTCTGAAGTCTTTGAGGTGAATATTGAGTGGGTCTGGGAGGGTGTACCAGAAAGTCTTGCTTTGTGCTCACGGCTCAGGTTTTCCCTGTTTCTGGAAAATGCTGTTTAGCCCATCCTGACATTTTGACCTTCTCTTTTTCCCAAGGTGACCACCTGGGCAGGTTAATCTGTTCAGCTGCAAGTCCTTTCAGGCAGGGACATAATTCTTGAACCTGCAGTTCGGAGAAACTCAGCAGAGTGTTTTGCACAGGACACCACTGTTGCATTCCTAACTCATGCCAGGGGATTTTTGATTGCATCCTATGAGAAATATCAAATATCATGGAGCAATCGATAAGGATATTAAAACAAAGTGGAATATGTTAAAATAGCTTTTGCAGGTAGAGAAAAATGTTATTAAAAGACTGAGAAGGCAGTTGATTTGCTCAACACTGAGCATAAGATGCACACTATTGGGTGGACAGGGCTGTTTCTTAGCATGGTACTTCTGAGAGAAGATGGGTCTTGAAAAGTCTCATCAAACTTTATCAAAGTTCATTGTGTGTGCTTTTTGTAGTTCCTTGTCTTGTACTCAAACATCTCATGCAAAATGTTATGCCTGAAGCTGAGGGAAATGAGTTAGTTCAAGGTTAGGCTTACTTTAAGTGTATATATTGCTGCTTAGAATTTAAATTTATTTGTCGAGTAATTTGTAAAAACTCTACCCTAAAGAAGGATTTTTCATGCTGTTAGCTCTTTTTAAATGCATTTGGCACACTGACTCATGAAAAAGTTTACCATTTTAAGTTGACTTCCTGAAGAGAACTGTAACATGATATGAGCACTTAAGGAAATTGTAAAAACAGCTTTAAAAATATTATGTATCCTTGCTGCATGCCTTGTATCATTTATGTGTACGTACCCTGCATATTCTGAAGAAATTATTGTATGTGGAGTCCATTTCCATTTTGTAGAGCAATAGATTGATTAGCTTTATGGCACTGTTCCTGTGAATGAGAATGGTGCATTTTTTAACTTAAATATTAATTTGTAATTTTTGCAGGCAAGATCTGTAAACAGTTGAAGCACAAAAAATACAAATATGTTTTATGCATTTCTTAATGACTTGGTGAAAAGACACGCTTTTTGACTTAAGTTTAATGTCTGTCTCTTTGTTATACATTACTTGTGGTTTGTTCTGTAATCAGATGGCTTTTGGGGATTAATATGCATCAGATTCTAATCCTTTTAATTATGCTAGCTAATGTATTTTCCTACTTTTTCTCCTTCATTGAAGTCAGCAGGGTGGCTTGTAAATGAATGTGAAAGTAAAGAGATCAAAACTGGGCTTTCAGTTGGGAAATAATAACAGTGCATATTCTGCAGATCAGGACTAGTGTGCAAGGCAGTACAAAACTATGTACTCTGTCTTTTTCACAAACCCATATTTCACAATGAGATGACTTTGTATGAGGGTTTGCCTCCAAATGTGGCACTGGGAGGAAAGGAGGCTCTGGGCTAAGACATTGCTCATGAGACACCACGGGTTTGCTCCTCGTGCTTCCTTCATGGCTCTGTGTGGAGGGAAAGAATGTAGGAAAATGAAGATAGTGCAGAAGGTAATCTCACCCCTGAGGAGGTGCAGCTGTACTAATCACCAAAGATTAGGAACAGGCCTGCCCTTAACAGGCCACAGCTGTGTCCAATGAGGATGAGTGCTATAAAAGAGTGGGTGAGCTGGGTGAGGAGGGAGCTGGAGTTTGTTGGCTGTGCTGTGAAGAAGAAGGAGTCAGTGCTGTGAGGAGCTGCCCATGAGACATCACCAAGAAGGTATGGGACCTTTCCAATGAGATTACAACAGCTCTGTGAGATTCCATGGACAGGATTTGTCTTGAAGTTTGTTTTCCTTTGCTGCTTGTCCTTCCTGGAAGAGGCGTGATGCCTTTTCTATTTGCAGTGCTGCTCTTGGTTGAGAGGTGAGCCCCACGCTGTGACGAGGACCTTGTCACCCGTTCTGTGCTCCCAAGCCAGAGCTCTCCCCTCTGTGCAGCTGAGTGAGGAACAGGCTGGAGTGCGAGGAGAGCAAGCAGTGCATGCTGTGTGTGGAGCCAGAGCTCAGCTTTACCAGGCTCCTGTTGTTCTGTGAATCATCTCTGAATTCTCTCATGAACCATGGTAGAAGCACCTCTGTCTTTCACTCTCAGCTCTGCTGTTAAAGCAAAACAACTCCCTTGCTTTTGAGTAGTGTGCTGAAAATGTGTTTCCCCCTAAAACTTCAGAAGAAAACGTCTTCCATAGCCCAGTGTCCCGTCCCAAAAGGTTTAGTTAGCTTGGAGGGACTCGGACTAGATGGTTCTTTTCTTGATTTCAATTTTCTCTCCTCTTGCTGTCTTACAGTCTCTAGCTGTCCTTAATGGCACACACTTTAATGCCTTTGAGATGCAGTAACTCAACTGCACTTTTACCCAGGATGCAGAGACTGAGCTGCAATACTGGCACAGTGGGCTTCTAATCCCAGGCTACAGGGGCTTTCCTTTCCCTCAGAGTTATGGACTATTCCTGTGAAACACTTTGCGACTTCTTCGTGTTTTTTTCCCCAATAGTTTGGTTGTTTGGCTTGTGGTGGGTGGGTTTTGTTTCGTGGGTTTTGTTTCTTTTTTGGGAGTATTGTTTGGTTTTGTTTTTGTTTGGGATATTTTCTGTTTTTTTCCTTTGCTGACTCTGGTAGCTCTTAAAGAATTCTTTTCCCCTTGCATTATGTTTTATTGAGACTGTTAGCTATGATAAAGCTGATTTATTTATTTGATCTCAAGAAGAGTGTGTACACATCTTTCTGGTTTGCAGGGCTTTTTAAGATTATTTATTATTCTGAGCATCCCCAAACCATCTGAGAAATAGGGCTGTGTTTTTTTTTTTTGTTAGGCTCTGATAGCAATAGTCACACTTTGTTCCTTAAACTAAACTACAGTACGACTGCATTCCAAGGATAATTGTAAAACCTGGTTATGAAAAACGCCAATCACTTGTTTTTAAAATTTTAGAAGTTTAATAATAATAAAATGGTTATAAAAATAGTAATACAATAGACCAATAATAATTTGGACAAACTGAATTAGGACAATATGAGACAATAGAGACAAAGAGCTACAGATGTCCAGGTAGCTTTTCTGGGCAGCACAAGCCTGAAAAAGGACCCACGTTAACAGAGGATTAACCCTTAAAAGCAACAGCCTGTTGCATATTCATACACCTCATCCATGATGCATAAATTCCATTCCAACACAGGATTCTGTCTGGGCAGTGTCAACTTCTTCCTCCAAATCCTAACAGTGCCTTTGAGGCAGGAAGAAGTTCATTTCTTCTGATAAGGGAGCAATAAATTCTCTTTCTCTGAAAGATTGAGGTGTCCTGTGGCTGCTGTCTCGCTGTGAGTCCTTTCTTTAAAGAAAGTATCCTACAGAGCACAGTTTCTATTTTAACATTTTTTATAACCTAAAACTATATTTAACACACTACTTAAGAGAATTAATACAGCATTACTTTCTAGCACAACACATATAATATTCATTTTAATATTTGCCAAAAGCCAATCATAAAATACGCATTTTTCACACTGGTGGATGCTGCTGTAGTTACTGATTTGTGATGTGCCATTGCAGTGTGCACCAGGCTGGCATCCCTTCCCCTTGTCCCCTCACAGTGTCACTGAGGTTCCTGAGGCCAGCAGGGTCCCGTTTGGTGACAGGGCTGCCTTGTCCTCCCCAAGGCAGGAACGTGCAGGCTGCCATGCAATGGTTATGCCCTGGCTGGAAATTGCTGTTCAGGGCATTACAAATATTTTTCTTTGGCTGTTGCTAATTTTTCCTATCACCCCAATTTATCTTTAAGTTTCTCCTCTAGCAAAAGCATTGAAGGAGCCTCAGAAAACAGAGATGGGAGAAAATTTTTAAACTTTTTTTTTTCCCCAGGCAGAACACTTTGGCTCTTATCTCTACTTTCCATTTGCGTAGGTTTTTATTTTAGCATTTCTAGCTACTGTAAAATAAGGATGTTATTTATAATAGGTGTGAAATTATAGATAAGAGAGTTTGAAAGGGGAAAAAAAAACACCCACCAAACCCCCAAAGCAAGCCTATATTGTAATACAGATGCTACTTATATTTGCATTTGGTGTATTTAGGCATAACAGCCAGACTCTTGGCCTTAATTCTGAATAAAACAGTTTTCTCTTACTTTATTGGCTAGGGAAAGTAAAGAATTGTTTGTTTGAGTTTTTTAATTCTTCTCCTTAGAAATTTTATATGAATTAGGTTTTAGACTGCATAAAATGTGTAACTGCTCTTATTGATTTTTGTCCCTGATGGAATAATGGTCATCTCTCTTCTTAGCTGGTCTCCTGAGATTCTGTAGGTCACCGAGTAGCATAATAAAATCAAACACAGACACATTATCTGTTAAACTATACACCATGAATAGAAAATGAGCTCTGAAGTGACTCTTTGGTCTCTTTTGTATTTTATTTTACTGCTGACTTTGTTCTTGTGGGTTTTGTGGGTTTTTTAAAATATCATGGAGTATTAATATAGAAAAAAAACAGTAAATGACAGAAACTACTGCTCAGATGGAAGTTGTTATAGTAGGATTAGCTGACATATAAAACGTTAATTATAATCTAATTGTTTGCATTCATGTACAAAAAAAAAGAAGGGAATCAGGATAATGTCTCCAATGTTTTACCTCCTTTTGTTCTTTCGTGAAATCAAGATTTGAGGGGAAATTTCATGAGGTGAGAAAGGGGACCTAAGATGATGTGTGAGCCATTAAAGCACTAATTTCTTATATTCAGTTTTTACTTCATAAAATTCAAGGGGGAATAATAAAGCCATGAGTGTAACAGCAGGGACTCCGTATTTGAGAAGAGGTCTCAGAACAAAATTAGGACAAAGCTTTATTTTAGTCTTCATAAGAATAAAATTAAGTCAATTAATATTTTTAATAGTTTAGAAGTTGGTCCCCAGATTGGCTGTTTATTCTTGTCAAAATGTATTTTAAATTTCACTTGAAAATAAGTCTCTTTTAATGTGATGCAGCTTTACCTTGCAGGAGGAAGCATCTCTCTGCAGCACATTCCTCTGTGGTTTTTTTTGTCTAAGTCTGTGAACAGATTGTTTTTACCTTAAATTACACCTCATATCCCTGGTTGCTTTCTCTGTGGGTTCTCCTGTGCCATTTAGTGTGCAGGGTTTCATACAGCACCAGTTAGGGGACACAGTGGAGAAGGTTCTGGCTCTTTTCAGGCTGATTCAGGGCATCTCTTCTATCATACATCAATATCAGCAGAGTAGAATTTCTCTGTTCCATTCAGACAATTATTCTGCAGTTAAAATGCTACTGTTGAATTTAACTTTCATTAACTAGGAATAGATAGTAGTCAACAAAAAGCCAAGGTAATTTTGAAGAACCTTCTGCTACTACAAATACAATCCAGACTGGCAGTGGTTTAACCAGTGGGTGTCATGTTAATGTGGGCCTTCTTTTAGATGGCTTTTTAAATGGTTTGATGGATTCTGGGAGGAGCTTCCCATATTTCTGACAGTTTTCTAGCAAATAAATGCCATCACAGTTCAAATAACTATTCAGGAAGAGGCCTAAATTGTAATAAATAACCAAAGTCAGCCAACTTGAGCACAGTATATAAATAAAAAGTGAAAGCTGCTGTTCCTCTTTCCAGTCATTTGCCCATACCCCCCCTTTGTTTTAGGGCCTGTGAAATGGGCTTGTTTTGATTAAACTGGCTGTGGTGTGGTTTTGTTGGTTTTTAATTGCAGTCAGTGAAGAAGTTTTACTGCTGAGTAAATCAGTCTTTTGCAAAAGTAGGAAAAAGCAAATTCAGTCAAGGAAAAATGTACAGGTGCTAATGCTGGGCTAGAATTAGATTCACTCTGAGCCACCACTACGAGGTAATAAGGCTGTGGTGATACTCAACAGCAATTGAATGTTTAATCAACAAAGCTTCCCATCTGAGCATTAATATAAATGCAGTGAGAAGTCTGGTGCTCTTAAATGTAAAGATCTGAATCGAAGATTTCATTTAATCTGTAGGAAAGATAATTCTTCCTCTGTGGAAAAATGACTTGGTGAAGGTTTTAATTCTCTGTGTTTTCTGCTGTGTGTGTTTGTACCTGTGGAACAAGAGGCTGGGGGGTTCACACTGGTGTTGTCCATGCTGGATGTAGAAACAATTTGCATGTCAGAGAGGAGTATGGGTCAGTATTTGTTCTCCTGGCTGTTCCTGCAGCTGTTCCTTGCAGGAGGTGCTGCACAGGTTTATTTTCACTATCTTGCTCTGCTGGTGTCCACACTCCAATGCTGCTGGCACAAAGCCGTACACTGACTGCACTTGGGGCTGCTTTCAGATGAGTTTTGTGGGACGGCTTTCCTGTGGATCTCCTCTTTCCATTGTCCTTTTTTCATCGTGCCATGGGTGCTTTCAGTGTTGTGGGGGCAGTCTGTGAGCACCGTGCCCCTTTTGGTCACAGCTGGCCATACCTCAGTGTTCCACAGCACCTGTGTGTTCCTGTGAGGGGATAGAATGTAAGAAAATGAAGATAGTGCAGAAGGTAATCTCGCCCCTGAGGAGTTGCAGCTGTACTAATCACCAAAGATTAGGAACAGACCTGCCCTTAACAGGCCACAGCTGTGTCCAATAAGAAGAAGAGTGCCAAAAAAGGGTGGGTGAGCTGCTTGAGGAGAGCGTTGGAGTTTGTTGGTTGTGCTATGAAGAGAGTTGTAGTTTGTTGGCTGTGCTGTGAAGAAGGAGTCAGTGCTGCGAGGAGATGCCCATGAGAAATCATTGAGAAGGTAGGGGAACTTTTGCAATATGATGACAACCTGTTCCCAGGGCACATTTCGTGAAATACCTTTTCTGCTTATTCTTTCAGCAGTCTAAATGTACTCACTGTGGAAGGATCCTCCTTTCCTCCTTTCAGGTGTCTGGTAAAAACACTGTGCAAGCTCTTTTTGCCCCGGGTCAGAGTGAGAGTTGTTGCTCTGGGTGTTGTCAGGGCTCCCCAGGCAGCTCTGTGGAGTTGCCCATCGTGTCAGCTGGGGTGCTCTGCAGCTATAAGGATCAAACGCAGATATTTTTTCATCTGGCCAGGATCCTGAAGGGAGGACAGGAGGTAAGTAATATCCAATTGATTTCTGCCAGGGCAGCTCTGTCTTTCGCATGCTGACATTGCTCATTGCCTGAGAATTTGTGGTGACACCTGGAGCTTGATGCAGATATTGATGTTAATGCAGCAGCTTCTGAGGCATTATTAGGATGATAAATGGGATAATTCCATGGTTAGATTCTTCTGCCACATGCTGTGCCATGGAGCTGCAGCTCAGCTTGCAGCCCACCGGGAGGGGAAGCATTGCTGTTGGCTGAACGCAGTGTGAACCGTTCAGTCCGTGTTCAGATCTGAATAATGTTTTTAATAAAAGTAAATGCATTTGGTAATCAATATCCCCGTGTAATTGTGTAGCTGCTTTCCCAGTATGAATCTGTGTACTTCAGGTGCTCTTTTGCTTAACAAGCTGCAGTCAGTGAAGCATTTCTTGCGGTATAAGAGGGTTTTGAGGAGGGGGTGGGGGCAGAGAACTGCAATTGAGTTTTGACAAGTAGAAGCTTTAGGAGTAAGAGCAAAGCACATGATATTGGATGCTTCTCTCCCTAAATTGTGAAAATCTCTTGGGGCCTTAGTGGATATATACTATTTCACTTAGATTGAAAATCGGTATTGATACTGTTAAGCTTTTACAGTCTTGTGGAATTTGATGGTATAATTTAAACCTGCAGCTGTTGTTTGCCTCACGTCAGAGTGAAAAGGATTAATCTTCATTTGGATCCTGCCCTGCAATTATCTAGAGGTACTGTGTGCCCTATATGATATAATCTGATACAGCAAAGGATTTCTTGTAGTCTTCATTCAAGCAAAACTTGCAGCTTCCAAAGGGAGAATTTAATTTTGGGAAGGATGGTTGTCATGAATCAGAACAGAAGGTTCTGTATCAGAAATGCTCCTCAGTTTCATGCCTGTAGTTCAAGCACTGCTGTAAAATTGCAACAGAATATCATTGGCAACCACCTGGAGATGAGCTGAGGTGTAAATACAAAGTATGCAGGGGTGCTAAGACACTGAAGGGAGTGGAAAAGAGAAATGAAATGTGTGGGAGTGTGGTTACATAATTGTGACCGTGTTCACAGGGGTCTTAGGATGAGGGAAGAGACGAGGACCTGACTCCCTGTTTTCAGAAGGCTTGATTTATTATTTTATGATATATATATTATATTAAAACTATACTAAAAGAATAGAAGAAAGGATTTCATCAGAAGGCTGGCTAAGAATAGAAAAAGAAAGAATGATAACAAAGGCTTGTGGCTCAGACTATGTCCGAGCCAGCTGACTGTGATTGGCCATTAATTAGAAACAACCCCATGAGACCAATCCCGATGCACCTGTTGCATTCCACAGCAGCAGATAAACATTGGTTACATTTTGTTCCTGCGGCCTCTCAGCTTCTCAGGAGGAAAAATCCTAAGAAAAAAATTTTTCATAAAAGATGTCTGCGACACATAATAGGAAGGAAAAAAGAAATTTGCTCTCTCCACTGTATGTATTTCCACTCTGTAGTTAGCCCAGATGACTTGCACTTGAATTTAAATGGTTTAAGTAGAACAGGCAATGTCTGAGCAGAGGTGTGTTGCATGTCTGTGCTTTCTGTCGTTTTTTGCTCATTTCTTGGGGCTCAGGCCTTCTGGATATGCCAGTCTTAGTTCAATAAACTGTAAATTGCCTTGTTGTTTTTCAAGGGATTATTTCTGCTTTTGGCTGGTCCTTGTGCAGCACCCAACGTAGCTGGATCTTCATTCTCCCAAAATACATTTTTCTGGCAGTGGCATTAAGCAGACGTTTGCTCCTGTTACTTGTTCTCTGCAGCTGTGAACCAGCACTGCCAAAAGGCGTTGATGCAGTGATGCTCTGGGTGTCCATGTCCGGCAGAATTAGGGAGTCCAAGTCCATGAGAGGAATGAAGATAAGATGAGCTCAGCTGGGTGCAGTGACAGTGTGGGTCAGTCCCTCCTGTGAGAGCTGGACTCTGTGATCTTGGGGCTTCCCCTCCAACTCAGAATATTCTGTGACATCAGACACAGCTCTTCTGTGGAGTCAGGCTCTTACTGGGAGAAAGTAAAAATCTTGATAACTGTGACAATCGGTGACTAAATCAGTAAGGAAGTTTTCCAGTGAGTTAAAAGTTCCTATTAAGTGGATATGACTAATTACAGCTTTAAGATTTTGGTGTGAATTCTAAAAGCAGGAACAGGGATGCTGTTGTTGTACATGAATACACAGCCAAAGGAAAGCACATGTCTATCTTTTCAACATCTGGAAAACTCAAACTGTTGCTGTCTGAGATTTTTGTTAGGCCTGGTTTACTAATCCAAAGTAACTGGGGTTTTTTTTGTACCAAATAATTTATTTCTTTTTATTGTAAAAAGTAATTTCAGCCTGTTTCAGGAGGAGTTGAAGAATCAAAATTTAATTGTGGTGTTGAAGCAGGGTCTGCAGATTTCCAGTTTGCTTCTGAAAAGCTGTACATACACAACAGCTTGTAAGTCATAACATAAATAGATTTCTACAGAAATACTGAGGACACTGAGGTGCTGTGCAGACCTGCAGTTTTTCATAATGCCATATTTTATTTAGTATTATGGAATTCTACAGAGGCTTAGGTAACAGCTACAACTCTAAGTGACTTTTTTTGGAGTCACAAAGAAGTTCTTAAAGGCTTAAACGAATTTGGTTATTTCAGGGTTTCTCCTTCTATCTCATCATTCTCCTTTTCTCATTAATGAACTGGCATGAGCTACTCTTTCCCTCCCCAGGTCAGATAGTTGTTGGAAAGGGTGAGCATTGTCCTTAAAACCTTACTGAAACAGAGGAGAAGGCTAACCACAAAAGACTTAAAATGTAATCATCACCAAATAATGTTCATGAAATTAAATACTGTTTCTAATCATGTGAAATAATGTAGGCCAGCTGTGGTCAGTTGTAGCAGGAAAAGCCCCCAAGAAAGTATTGAGAAGCAATTAATTAACTTTAAGGACTAAGTGATTTTTTTTGAATTTTCATCCAGCTCTTCTGGCTTTATCTCTGCTTTGTGAGTAGAACAGTACTTATTTCTGAGGATTAATTAACAATAGCACATGGTAACTGCAAGTAACCCATTGACTGGAGTTCTTTTGACCTCTTGGGCAATGTATTGATCTGAAATGACTTTGCCATTATGCGATCAAAAGGAATAGAACAACATAAGAATTGAAGTTAATGAAAACTCTACAAAGTTACTGTAATGTGAGTGGAGCAAAGTCTTATGTCTGAAAACATCAAGGTGAGGTTTTATTCCAGTGAAGAGTGACTGTCTTGTCTTTTCAGGTCAGTCTAAGGTTTTGGAAGCTTTTGCCCAACATGGTTACTTTAGAGGGAATGGAAATAGTTCTGTGGCATACAGCTCTATGTCCTCTTGCAGATGTCATCTCATAGTCTACGTTTACAGTGTATTTCTGTACACGTGTGCACACCATCAGCAGTTCCATTTCGTATTGCCTGCCAGGGGCTCTGTACAAATCACAAACAGGATGGGATTGCTGTGGAACGTGCCTTGAGCTGTTTGATTTTCCAGCATCAGCCTCATTACATGGTTATGGCAATGGGAAGATGCCAGCAGCTCACATCCCAGGCAGCAGACCAAGAACTTCATGTTACAACTCACTTTAAAAGGTTTTTGACCAGTCACACAAAGCAAAAGCACACTGACAGTAGTTCTATCCAATCACTATGAGCACAGGTACCTTTGGTTAAACAATGCTTGCTTATTTCAAATCCAATACCTGCTTGTGAGCCTTAAAACACAATGCACAGAGCTCCATTATTAAGCTTCAAATTTCTTAATATCTCACTAGATAAACTTTTCTGCACTTGTATTAACAAGTGTTAATACACGGACCATTGTTCTATTTGTCCTTGCTTTTCTACTTTTTAAATAATTTTTCTGCTGACCTATTTCATGGCTGCTGCTTAGCTCTAATCACAGCTCTGCTGTACCTGAGGCCTGCCTTTTGCAGCTTTCCCAAAACCCTCTGATTTTGTGGGTTCCCACATTTCGAACTGAGTCGATGCAGAGGCTGCTGCAGTCTCCTGGGATGGCTCACACCTCTTTGTGTACCAGCTTTCTGACTGGCACTCACCTTCCACCATGTTCTTGCAGCTGCTTATAAGAGCCCTGAAACTGAAATGCTGGGAAAGTGGAGGTGTGTTCTGTCCAGTACCATATTATGTCTGGGGATTGATAACCATAGCCTCAGGATAAATCCTGTTGACTTTGATGAGGAGAAGGCCCTGAGACATTTAGGCTTTGTATTTCTGATTCACATCTAGGAAAATGGATGGAGAATCAAGTAAAATTGTGGTGTTCAAGTCCATCAATATACAAACCGAAATGCAGATCTATTATTTCTGAAGTGCTGGATGTGAGAGTTCATTTAAATCTCTTTTTAGGTTTCCCTGCTGCTGCAGATGTGGTGCCTCATGTCCCTGTTCCCATGGCTGCTGTACCACAGGTGCTTGGCTGGGGATGTGATCCATGGCAGGAAACGTTGCTCTGGCCAGGGGAGAGCATGTGGGATCTCAGGAATGTACCTGGACTCTCCAATCGACTCACACTAAATGCTTTCCCTTATTAAAGGAGGAAGTTGGGTGTCTTCTGTGATTTCTGTGGCATGGATGAGGGGAACAGATGATTGCTCTCCTGCATCTGGAGCCCTGTGGATCTGCTGCCATCCCAGCCAGAGGTGCTGGCTGTGTGTAGCCCAAGAGCCCCAAGCACTGTCACCCCAGAGGATCATCCCCTCTGGGAATGGAGGGGTGCAGAAGCTCAAAAGCCTCAATCTCTGCTCCACAAGGGCTCATGCTGTCCAAGGGATTCAGCTGCAATGCACAGATGTGGCTTTCTTCCTGCATGAGCCCTTACAGCAAGGTCCAGCTCTCTTTCACTTCATATAACACTTTTATATAAGTGTGGTCATACACAGCTGTGCATGTGACACTATGGCATAGATATTTGTACAGAATGAACGTTTTCCTTGCTATAAGGATTATTCTTTACTGCTCTGGTGTATCATGAGTAAATAAATTTAAATAGGATAGGAAGCTTTTTAACCAATTGGTCAGTGGAAGTAACTAACTTTATATGAAGTTGAAATAAGCTCAGGGTTGTAATAGAGGAAAAGTGTAACTGTAACTCTTAGCTGCTGATTTTTATGTAAAATCTCTTACTTTCCAATGCTCAGTGTAGCATATTCCTCTATGTGTCATGCCAGAGGATCAAATGGGCGCTTTTCTCAGCAGTTCACTTTCTCCCTGGCAAAACAGTGTCCGGGTAAGAGGTGAATGATTATTTGGATTCCCTTTTTTCAGAGGATGGAGTTAGTTGGCAAGGTTTAACTCTGTGTTTAGGCCTGGCAGTGCAGGGTGAGCGTGCTGACACACCAGAGTTTGACAGCCCTGGTCCTGTGGGCTGGAGCAGTCCCTGCCTGCTGGGCTGGCTGGGTTTGCCCATGGAATCCAGCATTTCTGATCCACCAGGTCTGTGCAGCTGAGAGCTCCAGTGTTGCAGTCAGTGCTGCTCTCCTGCCCTTCCAGTGGCTTTTCCTGCAGATCCTGGCCTTGCTGCTGAGCCTTTTGCAGCCAAGCTGCACATGGCATGCAGTCCTAGGCAGCACACACTGCAGCAGGAACCCATTTTATGAACTTGAGCTGGGTAGAAATTGTCTCTAAGCTACTTCTCTAATCAATATTTATAAAGAGAGAAAGGCTCATCTAGAGAAAGGTGGAACAAATCATTCTTTTTGACAGCTACAGTAAGTAGAGTTGGATTCTGGCTTGAGTCTAGATTATGAAATAGTGAGTTTGAAAAATTTTGAATTTTCCCAGTCTGTTACTGCTGCACATACAACTGGGTAGGTTTTCAGTAGGTACAAATTATTCAGGTTGATCTTCTCTGAGAAGGAAGGAGAACTTGGTTCACATGAACTGCTTGTTTGTAATTTATAATCAAGGGCAAACAAAAAAAAATCTACAGGACATCTTGAAGTGCTCTAGGTAACAGATTGTGTGAGAGACCACATGAACTACAATGTGGAAATATTTTCATGTAATGTTGATAAATATTTTCTTTAAATGAGAAAAATTTCAGTTTATTCCAGCTTTGTTTATGTGGCATAAGAAGGTAACTTGATTCAGAATATTTCTTTACCACCAGAAATGATCTTTGGAAAAAGATGTAAATGTCACATTTTGTAAAGTGCTACTGTTTGCTGTTTGTCCTACATCTGGTACTGCTGCCAGTGGTGAAATTACCTGCTTCTCATTCTTGCATGAGAGGAAACTTTTCTGACCTTGATTTGCAATATAAGAGCAGCAAGAGTGACCTGAGCTGGAGAGATGCAGTTTTGACCTTTAGAGCCACATTTGTGAGTGCAGCTTTGATAGCTGAGCTGAATAAATAACTTCAGATGTGAGAGACAGAAGCGTTCCCCTGGGAGGAAAGGGCAGAAGGAGCCTGTTCAAAGCCTGCATGAGTGTTGGAGATCACTCCAGCAGGACAAGAGCCTGTGGGCCAACACCACTGATCTCACCTCCCAGGCTATTTACAGGCAGCCCATATAATTTTTTTGCTGTTTCATTTTCTGTATTCCATCAACAGTTTTAAGTGTTAGGATAATTTACAAATCTTGGCTGTTATAATCACTCAGCAGAACAGGAGACTGAAATACGCCTTCAGAGTGCTTGTGGCTTTTGTGGCAGAATTCAGTCATTAAGGCAGAATCAAGGTCTCTTTCTGGAAAGATGCCAGTGGAAATTATTTCTGTAGTTTTGATTAAAATTTTAAGACTTAATCTTCTAAATTAATTCTGTTAATTTTAAGAATATTCTTAAGAATGTGATTACATTTTCCCTAAGGGGCTGAACACAGGATCGATCAGTGCTGTTAGTTTGGGTATATCTGACCTATTGTTTCCTTTCACACTGCTGCAAGTTGTGAAGGGGCTATAACCAGGTGATGGCAAACAAATGATGATTACTAATCTGCCAAATTTTATTTCAGAGGAGATGGAGTTAACTTTGTGTAGATGGCCAAGGTGTCCTGTAGATTTCTTTTCTGGTTTTGAGGTTCTTTAAGGAAGAAGCCTAAATATTATTGTGTAAGTTGCAAGAGGGAAAATGAGCTTTTTGGAAGATTGCTGGATTAGTCCTTACAGCCACTGTCACCATGAAACTCCCATGCTAGGACCAAACCTTTAGTTCTGATACTTGTACAGCATCACTGATAGTTACACCACAACTCTTGTTCTATCCAGTATCTTTTGCTGCTTTTACTGGGTGATGCAGTAGGAAAAACTCAAACAGCTTTCTTGTTGTCACAGACATCTTTTATGAAAACCCTTTCCTTAGGAGTTTTCCTCCTGAGAAGCTGAGAGGCCTCAGGAACAAAATGTAACCAATGATTATCTGCTGCTGTGGAATGCAACAGGTGCATCTGGGATTGGGCTCATGGGGTTGTTTCTAATTAATGGCCAATCACAGTCAGCTGGCTCAGACAGAGTCTGAGCCACAAACCTTTGTTATCATTCTTCTTTTTCTATTCCTTGCTAGCCTTCTGATGAAATCCTTTCTCTATTCTTTTAGTATAGTTTTAATATAATATATCATAAAATAATAAATCAAGCTTTCTGAAAACATGGAGTCAGATCCTCATCTCTTCCCTCATCCTTGGACCCCTGTGAACATGGTCACACTTGACTCAAGGGAAAAAGCACAACTCTTATTGTCTTATTTATTGTTACCAGGATGAATTGTATAAAGTTGCACTCAGTCTCTAATTTAGATTGGTCTGTAATTTAGGTGTTGATGATCATTGGGGTGGGAGGGATGCTAGCAGAAGTGACTCTTCAGCTCCTTGGCTGTGAGATGGGGATTTATCAGGAGCTGGCCCTGGGTGCCCTTTGGTTTCATGAATGGCCCCCTAGCCAGGCTGGGGAGGCCACCCCTAATCTTGGTACTGAGCACTTTTTTAGGAGAACATTCCTTTCACTAAGTTGTTGGGGTTAAACTTCAATAAAGAGTTGTATTGCCAGGGATTTAGAAATAACAATTTAATACTTCTGTACCTACTGTTCTTCTGATAAACATTGGTGGAGGAGCATTGTGAAAAGTGGCCTGAAGAGGAAGAGGGTCCATACAACTGAACAGTGTGAAGCAGCACTGGCACCAGGGACTGTTCTTTTGAATTTGCCCAAGGTGTTTTGCTTTTAAATATGTTTAGATGGTGTTTGGATTTCAATTACCAGTGTGTTTGGGTTTCAATTACAGAGATTTGGGAATTGAAACTCGAATCTGAAGTGATCTGAAGAACTCGCTTTCATTTCTCAAGTGTTTGATTTCAGTGTTAGTTGACACCTGGTATGATTGATCTCATGAGGGAATGGGGTGTTGTTATAGTCTTCTCTAAGTCCTGGACACTGTGTGATAAAAATGATTCTTTTAAAACCTAGAACAGGCAAGGGCCAAATGAAAATGTGATGGCAATTGTGGAATATTGGATCTTCAGGGAGCCGGGTCTGTTGGGATAGACACTGAACTGCAAGGAGAACTTGCCCAGATGAGGAAGAGACTGCTAGGTGACCCTGCCCTGATTTATTTTACTGATCTAGTGAGGTTCACAGCAGCTCTGTTTCTGTTTGGTCAGCTTAAGGTAGGCATGAGTGGGAGATAGGGTCAAAACCTGAAGTTAACTTGAATTAGATTTTGTTCCCCTGTATAAACAGTGTTGGAAAGGTTGTGGACCTTCTGTTTCCATTCCTAAAGCAGGAATGAGCCCTTCCCTCGGCTCAGAGCTGAAGCCACTCTGTGTTTCAGAAAGAAGTGCTGTCATATCTTACAGTGGCAGGGATTGATGGGGGAGGAGGACAAAGAAGGGTGGAAATGAGTCTTGTGTGTACAAACCTTGCACTAAATACACTGGCAGTGTACAGCTGCTGGAACTGTGACAAATCCTTTCTCACTTCTTGGTCTCTAGGAAAACATGTGGCTTATGTGTTTTTAATTCTGAATGTGAGAGCTGCATTTCTGAGGGCAAAAATGCTTTATTTAAAACAATCCACCATTGTGCAGTTAAGACCCTCATTTACTCCCCCAAATGAAAAATTTTCTTAATTACTAATTAGTAATTTTTGTTTCTAATTTGATGGATTTTGAAACAAATCAGTCTTTGTGAAAGATTTGTGTTTGTGTTTTGCTTCAGTATGCGACCTTAACTTCTAGGTGTTAATGCTTTTTGCATGATGAAAGATTTAACAGAGGTGAAAGATAAATGTTCCCTACAAGTTTTATTCTTTATTATATGGTGACAAAAAAAAGTATTTTCATTAGGTTAGCTCTGCCTATGGAGTTTGGTTAATGTTGAGTGTGGGCTCATTAGAAATTCTTTTGAAATGTATCATAAAACTGCATATTAACTATGCTTATTTGCTGTTCCTGCCAGGGTGCTGTGGAAAAGTGTAATGGATTTATTATAATTCACCTTTACATATGTGTTAGTTGCTAGACACTGAAACCCCTGTTCACAAATGGCTCCCTGAGCTCTTTGTTAAAGGTTATTTTGCTGGTGTAAATTTCCGACTTTCATCATTATTTAATACCTGAGGTGTCTCCCTGTCTTTGGGAAAGTTACTGATGATCTATGTCAGTAACTGGGAAATGCAGTGTATAAAAAACCCAGAAATGAAAAGAAATAATAGACATAGCAGGGGCCTTGCTGTCACACCGAGCTGTGCCCAGCTATGCAGCCCTGGCGTAGCTGGATCAGTAATTGAATAATTGAGAGGATCAGTGGTTTTAGGAACTTTTGGCTGCTCAGTCACAGCATGGACAGGTCCAGCTGAGGCCAAAGAGGGAGGAACTCCCGGGGACTCAGTAGTGGCAATTCCAGCAGTGTGCGGGCTGCAGCTCCTGGTGAGCAATCAAGGGATGAGGCCTCCCCCAGCCACAGTTCAGAGACAGAAAAGGAACTCAGGCCGCTGAATGAAGACTGGTTTTTCAGGTTTAAATCTTCCCAAGAGCTCATGATCAAAAAGACCCTAAAACATTAAGTTTGAGATTACTGAGAGTTATCAAAAAGCAAAATTGCATTTCAATATAACTTGCAGGCACAATAACAGAGTCTGAAACATAAATCCAGTGTGACAGCGTGTTCCTAAATCTGCTTTGGAAGGGGCAGTTCCCACTTTTTTCCTAGTTTAAAAAGTTTTAATCAATTTTATTTTAATCACCTCCAATGCAGGGCATGTTGTTTGAATTGTTGAGTTGGGTTTGGATGTTTCCTGAAAACAAATAGTGGAATTCTGGAATTTGTTTTGATGGTCATAACATTTGGGCTGACACCAGCAGCTGACATTATGAAGTTGGTGTCTTCAAGGCTACTTTACCTCCTGAAATGACCATGACTCTGAGGACTCTGTTCCATGAGAATAAAAAAACAATAGAGGTAAAGTTGTGAAATGAAACCCCTGAGTAAAGTGAAATTTCGCTAATTGATAGAGCTTGTTGTCAGTAATATATTTACCATATTTTGAACTGTCTGCTAAAGTTATTATTAATAGCTATTTTGTCCTATTATGGAATGGCACATTCTGCTACTGTTTCTTTTTCTGCTAGGGAAGCATGAGACAATAATGAGAAGTGAATGTCTTGCACTTGAATTCTAATTTAGATATGGAAAGAAACCTAAATGCTTAGTGAGGTTAGGCAGACTAATAAAGGGAACACAGTCAGTTCACACTTTGAAATGGTGTTCTGGCATTTGCCAAATTAGCTTTAATTACCTTCATGAAGAAGCTTTTTCTGAAGTGCAGATTTGAGTCTTTTTAAGAGTAATTGGAATCAGTTTGGCTGGATTGTATTTTGGTGCTGTTCAGTCAAGTTACACTTTCTTCAAGAACAACATCCCCCAAGTTCATTAGGTGATCTGATAAAGAAGTTTTTTCTGGTGCTGCCTTGTATAATATGGGTATTTTTTAATATCTCCTGAGACTGTAGTCAAGTAAAGTACCCTCAGATAAGCTGATGGAGAGATTTGTAACCAAAATGAGCATTTGCTTTAGCAGTCAGCAGAATGCAAAAGGAGTTGGGTGGGACATGTGCAGTGACTACAGAGGCTGGCAAGGCTGCAGTGCACAGGCATTTCTCTGCCTGTGAAATGGTCTGATCGTGTAATTGGAAGGTTTTTATTGCTCTGCCAAGCACTGCAATCCAGTTTTGCTGCAGCAATCAGACTTGTTCTAATTTTTGAACACGCACAGTTGCAGAGGAAGCCCCTCATTCATTTGGTTGCTGCAGAAGTGAACACAGGACAGGTTCCTTTCAGAGTTCCTGTGTGAGCTCTGTGTGCACAGTGCAGCTCCTGCTGTATCTGGAGAGAAACATTCTCCTAGAGCACCTCTTGGAAGAGATACCAAGGATACAGATACAGACTCTACCTTTTTAATTCCTGGTTTGGTTTGGAGTTTTTTGTGTGTGTGTGTTTTTGTTGTTGATGTTTTTGGTTTTTTGTCCCCCCTCTCGCCCCCAGTTCTTGTTTTTTGATTGGTGATGAAATAGCAACACCAGAGTTGGGAGTTCCTCCTCGTAGGGAAGATCCCTGTAGTGATGCTGCTTGATGCTTGCCATTTTTTCTTTTTCTACACTTTCATATAGGTTATGTATATATGTTATGTATTCTGTCATATGGTTATGGAAATACTTTTTTTCTCCCGTTTTATCTCATTTCCATGAGTGTGGGCATTTGGAGTGTAGTAGCTTGCTGTAGAAATGATTACAGGTGTCCACAATAGGTTGATTCTTTTGTGATTATTCATTTCTGATTGTTGATGTGAAATGTGAAATACCCATTCTTTCAGTTGTAAAAAACCCCAAACTCTATGTGTTTCCCATTTTCATGTGATAATTTTTCCTCTAAAAAATTCCTCAAATTCAGTTTTTTAAGAGCTGGAATTTACATCAGTCAATTTGGAGATCCCATCATAGTTTCTTCTGCAGCTTTCCCTGAACTCTGTGCATGGGATCTGTGATTTGCACAGGCCAGAGGTAATTCCTGGTGAACTCAGGGGACAATAAATGCATCCCTATGTGCTGCTACACTCTTTAGCCACCTACCAGTTTGTCTGGTAGCAGCAGTGTTATGAACCCTGCTGGACTGTCACAGAAGAATCAGGAGCAATTTTTTCCTAGAGGCTGTTTACCTTCAGATAAAATCATTTAACAGAGTTTATTTAATACCAGCACAAGAGATCATCAACGTTTTATAATTGTTTTCAAACACCAATAACCAGTGGTGAACAAAGCTTTGTTAGGTGTGGGCTTTACTTCTCTTTGTTTACTCTGTTGTAGAATTAGGAGTAAACGTAAATGAAGTGCATTATTTCAGAATCAATAATACTGTGGACAAGGCATGAAAAATGAATAGGATCTGACTGCCAGGTGTTGGATGGAGGACTGGAGCATCAGATGCAGGAAGAAACAACAGGAATTCATTGTGTCTGCTCTGTGTGTGTCTATAATTCTAAAAAGTGTTTTAGATGAAACTCGAAATTAGAGTTTTGACAAATTAGGTTAATAATGAGACCTGCAGTCCATTTTCACAGCTGCAAACTTGTCATGTGCAAATTCAGATCAGATTGTTGAATTCCTTCTGTTTTGGGAAATACCCTTTCTGACTTAGTCCATAAGTGGTTCTGAAAAGCTTTTTGTTCTCCTGGAAAAGAGGATATTTTGTAATGAAATCTGAGATGGGACAGAATTGCAGTAGTAGATGAGAGGATCCTCTACACTAAAAAATTTGGTACTTAGTACTTTCCTTAAATATCATTGGAGCTGGAAACAGATCCTTTGATGAAGCAATCAGTTTTAAAGGAGGGATAAAACATGACTGATGTGGACAGGTGACACAAAAAATGAAGAACTCTCATTTATGAGGACAGAAAAGTAAAGGTACAGTTTTGTAAGTTGCTCTGTAAGAGCAATAATTTGTGTGTTATCTGTAATGTCACATTTCATTGCATTGTGGAATCCACAAGAAAAGGCTATTTTGGAAAAATTATAAAATATGTTTGCAGAGCTGTAAAAGAACTAAAGAGGGGTGCACAGACTGATGAAATTCTCAGAGTGTGTTCAGTGTTCCTGAGCAGTCTTGTATGCACAAAACATAGCAATTAACATTTGATAGATTTCTTAAAGCAAAAGAGCTGGGAGAATGTATTAAGGAAAAATTACTTTGCACATTCCCTAACCCTATTTAGATAATGGGATGTACCTGCTAATTAATGGTATTTTGAACTGTGAACATGAGTAGGTTTTGAAAAATCTCAACCTTGTGTAATGTATTATTGGATTTGCATAGTGATTCTAATGAATGGCTGATTAACAGTTGAGATTAAGTCATCCTATAATAAGGCATCCTCCTTACTGTTGAAATGTATCAAGTAATAAAGATTATATGCAATAGACACTTTTAGCCCTCTTAGAGCATGAATCTGTTGGTAAGCCAGGGTGGTTCCTGAGGAGCTGGGGCCAGAACATCCCATGAAGAACATCCTGTGAGGGGCTGGAGCAGAACATCCCATGAAGAACATCCTGTGAGGGGCTGGGACAGAACATCCCATGAAGAACATCCCATGGGGAGCTGGGACCAGAACATCCCATGAGGAGCTGGAGCAGAACATCCCATGAAGAACATCCCATGGGGAGCTGGGAACAGAACATCCCATGAAGAACATCCCATGAGGAGCTGGAGCAGAACATCCCATGGGGAGCTGGGAGCAGAACATCCCGTGAAGAACGTCCCGTGAGGGGCTGGGACCAGAACATGCTGTGAAGAGCATCCCATGAAGAACATCCCATGGGGAGCTGGGACCAGAACATCCCGTGAAGAATATCCCATGGGGAGCTGGGAACAGAACATCCCGTGAAGAACATCCCGTGAGGAGCTGGGACCAGAGCATCCCATGACGAACATCCCATGGGGAGCTGGGAACAGAACATCCCGTGAAGAACATCCCGTGAGGAGCTGGGACCAGAGCATCCCATGAGGAGCCAGCAGGTGCTGCTCTGATCCAGGACCTTCTCACCTGTCGTGTTTGGATACAGGGCACTGTCTGTCCCTGAACCTGACCCCAAACAAGCAGAAATAACAAACCCTTCTGTTTCCTTAGCCAGATGTGGACGTATCTTCATTCAGTACTGTTGCAGTTTCTGTGTCAGGGAGGTAAGACTCATATTCTGTTATTCATGGTCTCCAGAAGGGGAAATCTTGCATGGTTTGGGATTTCTTCAGGTGACCAACAGTGGCAAAAATTGAATAGCAGTCGTTAAATAAAAAAAGGCTTTATATTCCATGTCCTTAGAGAGCTTAGTCATTGAGCTGGCTTTGGTTGAAACAACACAATTAGATTGCTCTTGGTTGTCCTTGCAAATTTATCACTGTCTTTACTGCATTTGCGATATTCTGCTACTAAAATCCCTGAACATACACATGAAAAGAAGCTTTTCACACAGAATGAGAAATGTTAGCTTGGGTTTTCAAAGAAAATATGCCAGCAAAGCCTTTTTTCCCTTAATGTGCTCTAAGTTAGTCTTATTCCTGCCTAATTAGCTTTATTAATATTAAAGACTACAAGCTGGTGTTCCCTTAATTCAGGGATCTTTAATACTTATCTGGGGATGCAGAGAAAGTGTACATTATAATGTTCTGTCAATGCAAAGCAAAAGAGCTGAAGTCCTGTATTTATCTCAGTCTTAGTAAGGCTTAAGAAAACAAGTTACCCAAGTTGTAAACCAGCTGAGAAATAAACATCTGAAACTAGATCTGGTTTTGTGGAAAGGGAAATGAACTGATGACGGAGAAAAATGACTTCAGATAGGTTTATCTTGTTTTTCTTTTGGCTCTTTGACATTTCTTGTGAGCAGAACATTAGCTGGACAAGTCAGCTCCTTTGCCAGGCTGGTCAGAGGTGAGGAGGAGCTGCTGTGGGGTGGGGAGATGCTGCTTCCTTTAGCAGCAGCAGCAGCAGGGGGGTTTGGAGATGCTCTTTCCTGCAGCAGCCAGGGGGGTTTGGAGATGCTGTTTCCTGCAGTACAGGGGGGTTTTGGGTTTTGGAGATGCTGTTTCCTGCAATACAGGGGGGTTTGGAGATGCTGTTTCCTGCACCAGCAGCAGCAGTGGTGGTTTGGAGATGCTGTTTCCTTTACCAGCAGCAGCAGGGGGGTTTTGGAGATGCTGTTTCCTGCAGTACAGGGGGGTTTTGGAGATGCTGTTTCCTGCAGCAGCCTCTGGCTCTGTGCCCCTGCCCCGTGCTGCCCCGGGGCTCTGCTGTCCCTTTTGTTGCTGCAGGATAACTGCCCAAACAAGGACCTGAGCCCTACACCCACCTTTTGCAGCTGAGGTGAGCTCTCAGTGCTTGCACTGTGTGTGGAAGCTGGTTTGGGTGTTTCGTGGCCAGGGCTGTGCTGTGCTGGCAGTCCCTCCTTTGCTGCTGCCATTCTCCCTGGATCCATTCCCTGTCTGCAGCTCCCTGAGGGCTCCTGGGATGCTGCAGGGCAGCTCAGGCAGCACTGGGTGCCCGCTCTGGAGCTGCTCCTCCAAGCTGCAAGTGCCTGTTCTGGAGTGAGGTTGGGAATTTCCAGCTGAGCTGCAATCCTTGCAGTGACAGACGCTGAGCTCTCCCCTGGCTGTGCTGCTTGCCCACTACTTGCAGTTATTATTCAAGGGCATGTTCTCATGGGCTCTATATTCCTATATTTTATAGGCTATACATTCAAATGAGTGAGTTATTAGTTTCTGTAAGCTCTGTCTGAATAACTTAAGATACAGCATATGGGGGACTTATATTGCAGAATACCTTCCAAGGTACCATATAGCAATTGTTTTTTAAGAATCTCTTCTTAAATCAGAAAAATAAAAACTAATGCAAAGTATTATGTAGAGGGCTCATAAAGGACATACTATTGAGTATTTCATAAATATTTTGTAAGATTAATGCTTCATTTACAGTTCTCAACTAAAATTTATTTTATTCCCTGGATGAAGAAAGAGAGAGCTGCACATCTTTGATGCAGCTTGGACAAAAAAATCTGGATAAGAAAAGCAAGGTCATTGAAAGCCCTTTTTCTGAATTTATAATGGTTTATGACTTTGTGTTTGGCACAATTTGTGTTTTGCACAAATTGTCTGTCACATTAGGACAAGAGGAAGTGGCTCCAGGTTGAGCCAGGGGAGGTTTAGACTGGCTGTTGGATTTGGTACAGGAGCCACCCCCACCTGGGGAATAACATGCAGTGACTCCAGTGATCTCAGCAGGCTGAAGAAATGCTTTGTTAAGCTATGCTATATTGTATTAATACTATATTATACTAAATTAAATTATACTGAGGAAAAACCCTGTGACCCTTTCTGACAGTCAGGACACAGCTTTGACCCATCTGGTCAATCAGTCCAAACAACCATCCTCAAACAAACAATCCCCATAACACATTCCTCATGTGCCAAACAACAGGAGCAGCAAGGAGAGATCAGAATTGTTTTCTTCTCTCTCTGAGCTTTCTCAGTGCCTTCCCCAGGACAAATCCTGGGAGAGAGAATGATGTCTCTGTGTGTTCAGGGAATGTGAATGCCACAGCTAGGGACAATTCCCTCACTGGAAGGGAGGCAGTGGTGAGTCCCCAGCCCTGGAGGGGTTTAAAAGCCACATGGATGTGGCCTCTGGGGACATGGGGGGGTGGCAGAGCTGGGGCAACAGCTGGACCCAGTGATCTTTTTTCCAACTGAACCAATTGTCTGAGCCTTGCTGTCTTCTCGCTCACAGAAGGAAATCATTCCTCTGTTTGAGAGGTCTCTCCTGCATTTTCCAGGCTGCTGCTGTTTCTCCTGTTCCCTGTCTCCCTCTCAACATCTCTGGAGTGGCCACTGAGCTGGGGCACCCAAATTGAGTAGTAAAGAGTGAATAGAGAAATCTTACGGGGTTTTTTCCCTACAGCTCATGGGGAGGTATAAATGGATAGGTGTGTTGCTCAGTTACTTGAATTTCTTCCCTCTAATCCCCTTAATTTTATTATTTTATTATTATTACGACAGTTTTATTTAGAAGGTTGTTTCATTCTCTCATAGGCAGCACCCTGTCAGCTGCCAGTGCCTTCAAGGTCACATCAGGTATTTCTGGTATCTTTTCCTGGCTTACACTGTGCATCTGCCAACCTTTTTCCAGCCACTCCTCTAAAATGCATTCTTTTTTTTTTTTTTTACCTATTTTTTTCCTATAATTTGCAATACATAGCATATGAAATTAAAATGCCAAGTTTTGAAAAAAAGCTTAATTAAGTACTGGCAGAAAGGTGGACTAGAACTTGAGGTTTTGGCAAATAACAACATTCCTGAGCATGCCAGGTTTCATTGAACTTGAATGCCCACTCAGGCTGCTGTTGTTTTGTTCTGAAATAGTGCTTAGTTTTTTTCCCATTGCTTCAAACTTGTTTTTGCAATGAAATCTCACACGCAGATCTGTGCAACTGTATTTGGCTCTATTAAAACTTTTAACCATAGGGAAGTGTAATTCAGTGTATCCTCCTTGTTTGTTACAACTCCTGAGGGTTGTGCCTGTGTCATAGCTGGATTAAACACCTCCTGTCCTCAGCCCCAAAGGAGTGAGTTATTTGTTAATGCAAACCACAGAAGCTGAATGAGATCTGAATGACCAAGGACCAGAGCTTGCAGCTGTCTTGTGGCTGGTGAGAAGAAACATCATTTGAGCTGTAACTACAGCAGGCTCTCTCCAGCCCAGGATAGTCCACAGGCAGTATGTACCCCCCTTCTTCCACTAAAGAAGAATTGATGCATTTTTTCCTTATGTGGAAGTGATTTTATCCATTTGAGATGCTTATGTCCAGGTCAGTATTAATTGTTCTGTGCAAATCTTGTCTTTTACTCCGTGAAATTTTTTCTATACATCTGTTGCTAAGCCTCTCTTTAAGCTTGATGGACAATCCCTTTTACTGTTTTTTCTCCTCCAAAAAGTAAACCAACATCATTTTATGTATTATTTATTCCAGCTGAAATGTCAGGTGTTCTCTTGACTATTGACTGAACATTTGCCACTCCTTTCATTGTGTTTTAGTAAGGGTAGTGATTAGAATGGGGAAGCAGCCATGTCTTAGCTGGCTTTCCAACTCCCATGAATAAAGCTTCAAAATCACCTCGGCGGATCTGTGCTGGAAGTGGTTTTCTCCAGACACACAGCCAGGACAAAGCTCAAAGCTGTCCTCTCTGTGCCTCTGCTGTAGGGATGGCACATCTTTTCTGAGAGCTGCAGCTTCTGGTGGAGCTGGGAGGGTTTTAACGAGTGGACAGAATTCAATAAGAACATTGAGAAAGGTTATGTGCCTTTGCTTTCCCCCCAGCCAGGTCTAGGATTTTCAGAGTTTGGTTATTGCTGTCCCACTGCTCAGATCAGTGGTTGTTAACTCCAGTGGAAATAAAGCTGGGGTAATGTGTGGCTCTGCTGAAAGAGTCCTGTGCTCCTTGGGAATGCCTGGGATGCTGAATGGGAATGAATCATAGTACTCTGAGGGCTGGGCAGAATTTTTTTCTCTCGGCTGCATGAGAGCTTTATGCTAATTCTGTGTGCTGGAGCATGATTTCATCTCCCAGGAAACACTTGTTTCCATTTTTCTCTTTTGTCCTTTCTCATAATGTTTGTGCTTTAGATATTTTAAGTGATCCAGCTGCAAAATTACAAGATTTTAACTTCTGCTTTCTGTTGAAACTGTTCAAGCTTTCCTTCGGGTGACTTTCTTTAACTGGCTTGCCTGTACATTGTCTTCTCAAGATAGATTATTTTAATTTTTTTATCTCTTGCTTTTTCTTTTAAAATCAGAGAATTCTACTGGGTATATGATATCTCTTGCCATCTGTGTGTAAACAAAGCACTTAATTTTTGATGTCAGCTTTATTAAACTGAAAGTAGTTAAGGTTGCTATCCTAGCGTTTGGATAGGGCCTTTTTTTCCCCCAAAAGTGTTATTCCAGGAATTCCAAAGTACACTTTAATGAACAAATGTTCTGTCAATAGAGATGTTTTGGTAGCCGAGTGAGAGCAGAGTGAAGTGTGGCAGTGTTTGCTCTCTGTGAGCAGGTGCTCAGAGGATGCTGAGATCAGAGGAGCCCCTTGGCTGGGCATCTCCACTCAGCCCCTGCATGTCCTCAGCACTGTTCCAGTCAAATCTGAGAAGCTATCATTCCAAATTTGAATTCTCACTCATTTATATGATCTAGAAGAGGCTTTAAAATAACTTCATCTGTTTTGTTTATGACTTGACAGCTCAAATTAAAGAAGATGGTAGGTCCTGGTTAGATGATTTGTTCCAAGAATGGAGCTTTGCACCTTGGCTAAGAGAACTTTGCAAGTTAGGTCTCTATGTATTGGGTGTTTTGGTAGTGATATTGATAGTGATCCCCTGCATACTTCAGTGTGTGCAACAAATGAACAAAACTGTCAGAGAAGTTTTTATCATACAAGAGAGAGAAGTAGGAAGTGGAATCACAGAAGGTGCTCGAAATCTCATGGAGATGGTGGATGAAGGTATAGAAATGGAGGAAGGTTTTGAATTAAGACCCTGGAATCGACAAGAGTTTTTTAAACAATGACTTGTAACTATTGTCAGGTGTGATTTATGCCCTTTCCACTGACTGGACCTTCACAGCATTAAATTGCTGTGTTGTAATATAGCAATGCTTAGTGCCAGCAAGAACAGGCTTTAAGCAAGTACTAAGCAGAAATATTATAGTAAGGCTACAAAACACAAGTAAATATGACACAATTATGAGGGTTTCTTTTTAGGTGAACAGAGAGAGGGGGAATTGTGGATTCCCACATTCATGAGCATGTGCAAGAGGCATTTTCCTTACTGTGTTTTCATTGTAAACAGAAGTGCCTCTTTCAATTTGAAGTTTTGTGTGGAGGGGATGGAGGAGGGGCAAGTATTCAATATGGATTTTTTTTTTTTTGTTATACTTGAAGAAAAAAAGAATGCTAGAAAAAAGCCCTAACCCATGTAATTTTATGCTTTTTGCAAAGAATAATAGGATGCTATTTTCCTAATTGCATTGAAGCCTTGTATTTACACTTTTATCACATGACTGTAAGTGCATTATCTCCTTTGGTATGCATATTATCCTTGTATTTTATTTAAAATTTTATTAACCGAGGGCTCTGTAGTTGTTATAGTGTAAGGAGCATTTCCTACATGGTGCTCTGTATTAAGAACCCTGTTTTAGTATCAGTGATAGTTCTGAACATAAAGCAGTGTTTCTTCTATGACATAAATACTCTTTTGTATTAATGTTTGCCTCTGTGGCCTCCTGACCTTCTGGTATTTTACTGTATTTCCAGACTTACCTTCAATCATTATTCATCTTTAAAAGAATGCATTAAAAAAATGGGTGTAGTGACTTCCAAGCCAGCCCTTCAGTGTCCATTGCCTTGTCCTAAACCTGGCTTGCTCCCAGCCATCATGGGTGCCCTTAAACAGGGAGAGAAACACCCTGCACAAGCCTCTTAAAGGCTGATTAATCTATTAACTTTGTCAGGTAGACTGAGATTACTGTGCTCTCTAGGCAACTTCAGTCTTTCCTAAATTATTCTAAGATTTCTGTCGTTTCATCTGCTGCACTTGACACTTACATTTTTATATTTCCATTTTTATTTAACAGTCTGATGGTTCTGTATTAAGTTCTTAGGGGCTTCCTTACATTATCTCCATTCCTATTTCCCTGTGCCATGGGCTGTAGAACTTACTATTGTTGTTTTGTAGAACTTGCTTTTGCTTTAGCTGCTTGAGTCTTACCTGCACACTTAGGATAAAATGTTGAGCACTCATTTGCATTTTTCTGCTCTTTAGTTTTCTTCTGTGCCTGCTCTTTCTTCTTTTTCAGCTCTATCCCACTATTGTACTCTGAGGCTTGGAGCAGATATCAATTTTTGAAGCCTTTTGAAAGTTTTCACGTTAATTTTGGAGAAAGAAAGGAAATAATTTGCTCTTCAAGTGTTTAAATGCCTTCCTGCTCACTCTGAGGAGTTGGGGTGAGTTTCTCTGAATGGGCCTTAGGATCCTGCAGAGGGACCCCAGTTCCATGGGGGGACAGGTTGTCAGAGAAAGGTTGGGTTTTGCAGCCTCCCTCTCTCTCAGCCATTAAACTTGTCCAGGCAGTTCAAGGAGCTCCCCATGGTCATGAGGATTCAGCATCAATTCCTCTGTCCTTAAATCCAGTTTGAGTTCTCAGCTGCCCCACTATATCTAAGAGACCTACTCCAAAATCTTTACTCAGGGATATTGGGCCTCTCTGTCCTTGCTGCCTGGGAAAAACGTTCTATTTTCTCAGTTAAAGAAGGCATCTAAATATCCCTTCATTAGAAAAACTCATCTCTCTCTTCCTCTCTCAGAGAGGGGGTGAGGAAATGGAACTTGGGAGCATCTTCTCCATTCTGACACCACCATTAATATAAAACCAGTGATGGTTAAAGAATGATGCCTCTTTGGAGGCCTATTTCAAAATTGATTTTTTGAGCCTGCATGGATTCCAAAATAAAGTTTCTTCATGTGGAAATAAAAAGGCATAAATATGTATTTTTCCTTAAAATGTCATTTTGAAATCCATCATAACTTTTAGTGCTCAAAAATCCTACGTTTAATTGCATTTGTGAAAATCCAACAGAGTAAACAAAAATTTAATTTACTTGTGCAATAGGAACATGATTAATGTCTATGATGATGGTACCTGGGGCAGAACAAAACCTAATTTTTCCCCCCCCTCAAATTAAATTGATTCTTGATCAAGAGGACCTGAAAAATACAAATAAACTGTTTCATCACTGAAGGAGAAAGCTGTGAAGGATTCTGTTGGATAAAATGATGTGATGTTAAGTCATTTTTGAGACTGTAGCTATCTTTCCAGCATTGCTGGATAAGGAATTTGTACATCATGGCTGACAGCTACTGACTTCTATTAATTTGTAGCAAAATAACTTTGTCTGGTTTTGTATATGTTCCTTCTTATAAATAAGTAGGTGCAGTTCTTTCAGAAGCTTTGGTAATTTGGGGATACAAAAACATCAAAGGCTTTTCATGAAGTATTTTCTTTACAGATGGACAAATTTTGCTTTTCTTTAGCAAGAAGTTAACAAGATTGAGTAAGCAAATGCGTTCAATTGTTTTGTACAACTATAAAAAGCATATTCTTATATTTTCAAATACCTTTTCATAAGGTATTTACAGAAATTAGATTTGAAATGATAAAAGGATTTATTAGCCCAGACTAGGATTTAGGAAGCAGTAATGCTCTTTAAAGATTAAGGTTTGTGATTTTTTTTTTCTTTATAATTCTGCCTTCATCCAATGGGGATCTCATTCTCAATACTGCTAAAAAGGCATTTGACATGTAAAGGCATTGTGTACTTAGCACAAAATATGAATTAATTGAGGATAATCCTTATTTTGTTACTGAGGATTATGATAATTTTCTGTTTATAAAAATAGTTGTTCCCTGAGTTTGGTTCATTGGAGTTTCAGTTGAAGAGTTCATCTGGTGAATGTGAGCAGCCCTTGGTGGATGCTTCATTTTGCTGTGGTACCTCAGGCTTGCAGTGGGGAGCCCAGAGGGCTGTGCTGGAGAGAACTGTGTGCATCCAGAGCTGTTGTCTTATATACCAAGAGTTCTATTATCATTATAGTGCAAGGGTTCCATATCAGCAGAGTTTTGTGCCTCCTCGATGTTCCTCGTGGGCAGCTCCTCTAAGCACTGACTGTTCCTGGTCCTTGCAGTAACCATCTGACTCCAGATGCCACCAATCCACTCTTTTATGCCACTGTTCTGATTGGCTACAGCTGTGGCCTGTTAACATCAGGCCTGCTCCTGATCTTTAGTAATTGGTTCAGCTGCAACTCATTAGGGGGATAAATTACATTCTATAGCACCTTCATACTGTATCCCCCTACACAGAGTAGTGGGAATTGTCAAATATGCCATTTAGTTGGTTTGCCAGGAACTCAGAATCTCTCTGGGGTGGTTGGTGTGAAGTTGGGTCTGTGATTTGGTGCCAAGAAAGAAGTTAAAGATGGGAGCAAGCTGTGCAGTGTGGCTGTGCAAGGAAAACTGGGAGCTGCCTGGGGGGCAGCAGGTGGGGAAGTGCTTTTCTCTTCAAACTGGAAATGTAACTTGCACTTTTGTTTCTTGTTCTGCTCATTTCCCTGTTGGAATGGAGCCTTTGTGTGTCACTGTGGTGGTTCCTCCAGTGCTCTGTCCATCCCCTTTGGGTGCAGGGCTGTGCTTTGCCCTCTGCAGTGTGGGCACATTGAGCACAGATCATTCATGGATCTTTGGCCTTTCTGTGGCCTAGCCTTGGAAATTGTGCTGGGACTTGTCCACTCCCAGGCTCTGAAAAAGATAAGGGAGTGACAGAGCTGATAGGAAAGGACCTGGGAGCAGGTGTGCTCTTGTATCCCTGTCATTTCTTGCTCCAGTGACTGCCAGGTCCTTCAGTTTGCTAAAATCAAGCACAAATATCTATAGAAGGTAAGGGCAGGACCTCATTTGAGGATACCAGTTTTTCTTAGGGAGGAGGATTTAAGGTGATTGGGAATAAGGAGAGGTTCAGGCTATGTCAGGGGAAAAGTTTCTGTGTTTCTGGGAGAGAGGAGACTCTGTAATTGGAAGGACTGGAAGTGAGGCAGTATCACCAGCCAGGGGTGTATGTACAAATCACAAACAGGATGGGATTGCTGTGGAACTGCCTTGAGCTGTTTGATTTTCCAGCATCAGCCTCATTACATGGTGATGACAATGGGAAGATGCCAGCAGCTCACATCCCAGGCAGCAGACCAAGAACTTCATGTTACAACTCACTTTATAAGGTTTTTGACCAATCCCACAAAGCAAAAGCACATTGACAGTAGTTCTTCAATCACTATAAGCACAGGTACCTTTGGTTAAACAATGCTTGCTTATTTCAAATACAATACCTGCTTGTGAGCCTTACAACACAATGCACAGAGATCCATTATTAAGCTTCAAACTTCCTAATATCTCACTGGATAAACTTTCTGCAGCTTAGGGAGTTATTCTAGACAAGCAGTTAATACACAGACCATTGTTCTATTTGTCCTTGTTTTTCTACTTTTTAAATAATTTTTCAGCTGACCTATCTCATGGCAGCTGCTTAGCTCTAATCACAGTTCTGCTGTCTCTGGGGCCTGCCTTTTGCAGCTTTCCCAAAACCCTCTGATTTTGTGGGTTCCCACAAGGCAGCAGTGGGAAGCCAGCATGAGAAGAGCTCTTTGTAGCTTGGAGAAATGTGTAAAGAAAAAGTATTAGTGGAAGAGATGGACCTCTGCCTTACAGAGTGGGAAGACTAAAGAATGGACACTATTTGAGGAGGCATTAAATGTCTGTGGAGTCTTTCAGGTGTATGACATGAAGCCACAAATAAAGCTGGACAGAAAGATTTATTAGCTGTACAGATGTGTTGGAAAGGTAGACCTTTAGCTGGTCATTTGGGAGATACCAAGACCAGTGACAGCAACAGACTGACTTGAACTGGCTTTAATTCTAGCAGCTGTTTTGCAAGGTTTTGTATTTAGTATTGCCATTAAAATCAGACTTTGTATAATTATGAGAAGAATTTTTTCTGCTGCTGCCAAATAACTAGAGAAGCACAATTACAGTAATGCCTTTAAGCATCTTTATATTGATACTATTTCATTTCCAGAAGGATGGTTCAAAACCTGCTATCAGCAGTGAACAGTCAACAATACTGGAAGAGGCTTCCATTTTCTATTTAGTAGACAGAAATTACACAGTGAGTCAGTTTTTACATAGGCTACTGTGACTTGTGCAGTATGTTTGGAGAAACACATGTGAGCTTCCTGGAGACCTGGCTTCTTTGGGCCATTATTTATTGATCAGAAGGGTGAGACTAAAGTAGCCAAGAACCACCGTGCAGAGCACTGCAATAACAACCTCTGTATTTAAGAGCCTGCAAGAATGCAGTAAAATCCCTGCTGAGATCTGCTCTGAAAGCCTTTGTGACTCTGGGGAGGTGAAATTCGTGACATTCCAGAGTGAATGTTCTGGTTTGTTCCTTTTCTCAGTTTATCCCATTTTCTGTCTATTAATATTGAGTTACTGTTTCTGTTGGTCTTTTCACCAATCATGGCAATGATATCTTTTGTTTTACAGCATCAGCCTTGTAGAAATGATGACCTGTACTGTAACCTAACCTAATGATCCCAAGACAATGGACAATGTGCTTCTCTGAAACTTGCTTATAAACATTTTAGGGTCTCCTGTTCCTTCTAGCATCTAAAATTCAGCTTTTATTTGGCAAGTGGACTTCTTGGCTCTGACATTCATAGCACTGCTAGCTGTGAACAACTTCCAGCCCTGAGTTAAGGCTTGTACAAAAGGCATAGACCAGTTTTAGAAATTAATATTATTTTGCTTACATGTGAGTGACACGGGTCCCTGGACACTCAGTCTATGCATTTCTGCTATTTTCTTATATGCCTCATGACAGTTTCTAGAAAGACTTTCAAATTATCTTTCTGGAGGGACAAGATAGATATAAGGCCTGGTTTTATTTCTCAGAGTGGATGTTATTAACCAAACAGTTTATAATGTTCTTCAGTACAGAAGAGGATAGAGGATATGTATTTCTGGTATTTTCTTATATGCCTCATGACGGTTTCTAGAAAGACTTTCAAATTATCTTCTGGGGGGACAACATAGCTATAAATGCCATTAATAGAGAGCCTGGTTTTATTTCACAGAGTGGATGTTCTTAAGCAAACAGTTTATGATGTTCTTCAGTACAGAAGAGGATAGAATGAGTATAGTCAGGTGTTGCAGCAGTCATCTTGTTAGGAGCAGACATGAGCCAAGACACAGGCTCTCGTTTAACAATGTGAAAAGGCTCCTGGTCTGTTCTTCTGTTCAGCTTGGCCATCCTGACTGAGTGCAGCCAGCTCCTGCTGCTGGCTCCTCTGCCAGAGCCTGAGTGCTGAGAATGGCTGCAGGTCACAGCCAGCTCAAACATCCCTGCAGCTCCACCAGAGCCAGACTGAGCTCACAGCACACCTGCAGCAGCAGCAGCAACTCGCTTCTTTGTCTTGTTCTTTGTCTCTCTCTAGCTCCATCCTTCTTCCTCAGGGCCCCTCCAGATCCTCTTCCTCCAGGCTCCCCCTGCCAGGCCAACCCACCCCTTTTATTACACTTTATCAGGCACAGTTGTGACCCATTAAGGGCAAGGCTGGTCTTCTTCTTTGGTAATTAGTACAACTGTGATTTATCAGGGGTGAGGTCACTTGTGATCTCTCCTTCTACACCTACAGTCAGGAATGGTATTTGGAGTGGAATTTGTAGCATTTCTTTAGCAATGGCACTGAGGCTGCTGTGGAAGGAACTCTGAGCAGCAGTGATGGTGCCCCAGGCTGTCTCTGCAGAGCTCACTCAGCTCTCTGTGTGCAGGAGAGATGTGCTTGTCTGGGATTCCTCACTGCCAGCTGCACCACTCAGATGCTGGCAGCAGCTCCTGGGGCAGGCTGAACACCTAGAATGGGCTGAAAGTAACCTTACCTTCCTGAACAGTTCAGGTCATGAGTATTCAGAGAAGTAGATGGCATTTTGTTGTGGTTGTTTTTGCTTTTTGGGTTGGGGTTTTTTTGTGTTTTTTTGTTTGTTTGTTTTTGTTATTGTTGTTGGGGTTTTTGTGGGTTTTTTTGTTGTTGGGTTTTTTTTTCCTTGTCCCTACTGCGTTAATTCTCAGCGCTAGCACAGTGAAGTCGCAAACCTTTAAGACCGAGTGGAGCTCATTTGAAGAGGAGTGTTTGGATATGTGACAGATCTAAACTAAACTAAACTGAGCTAAACTAAATAAATTTAGTTTGTGCACAGTTTAATTCTGGGGTTTGCAGGAGTGTGTGTGGAGCTGCTGCCCAGATAAGGCCCAGGCTGTTGGGATGTGTGTGCTGTGTCCTGAAGTGCCACAGGATTTCTTTCCTTGCATCTGATGTGGAGTGGTGCACCTGACACCAGTGAGATTAATTGAACGTGTACCTTAATTAACTCATTATACTCTGTGTTTATTCACAGAAAAAGGTCATTAATCAGCAGGAATATGGGTCTCTTAATTTACACAGATGTCTGCTAAGACCCCCTGGTGTCAGCACTGGCAGGTTCAGCCCAAGAAGAAAACTGCTGTGAGGAGCACAGCCTGATTGCAGAGGGCTGTGCTACTGAGAATGAATCCTAACAAATGCTCCCTCTGGCCATCTGCACCCTGGCAGAAAAATGGGGAGAGATCAGGCGTAGCCAAGGACATCAGACAAAGGTGGCCTGGCAAAACAGCCATTTAAAAAAAGTATTGGAAGTCCTTCTTTAGTGGTAAGTTTTGCACAAGAAAAAGTAGTTTCTCAGTGATAAAGGCTGGATAGAGAAATTAAGGGAGAAGGGCCTTTATTTGGTGTGTTTTACTACAAGCCTCTTAGTCCAGTCAGTCCTGCTGTGTGTAAACACAGGGCCCATTTGTCCTCTGCCAGAACTTCCTTTTGCTCCTCTGTTGTTCTGGGCTGTGCAGTTTCTAGATAGGAAAATGCCTTTCATTCAAGTGGTAGGACTGGTTTTATAAAGCAGCTTGGGAATCTGTGGGATGAAAAGGTGTGATCCCTCTTAATCACGATTTTTCCTCTGTGTGTTGGATTTTTGAGATGTAGCTGTACTTTAAAGATGTTGCTTTCCAGAAAACAGCTTAGTGGAAAGACAGAAACGATTTTGGCTGCTGCTCAAATGAGCGACCTCTCATCTAATACTTAGTAGCTGATTGGTTTTTCTCCTCTGAATCTGTGTTTTCCATTTGCAGTACATATTGCCTAATTAAATGCTGTCAGCTACTGTCTGACCTGTGGTGGTGGAAAACCTTAGGCTCAATTTATAAAGGAAGAAACTGTGCTGTAGTGTCAGTGAGATTAGTGCTTCAGAAAATGCCATTATTTTTTAGACCAGAAAAAGTGGAAAAACAATGTGCACATATGTGGACAGCAGGAGAAGCTTTTCTGACTCAAAATTCTAAGACTCAGTCTTTATGAGTGCCTTGGGTTTTTTTCTTAGAAACAATTTCAAGTAGTTTCCTTTCTTTATTGTTGTTTCCTCATTCTCATTGACATTTGAGATAATGTTTTCCTGGCTCTTTGAGTGAGACTTGAGGGAGCTGTCACCACCTGCCAGAGAGCTGTTATTCAATTATATCCTGATTTGAGAGTAGCCTTTGCTAATGCACTGTGCAAGGGGCACCCTGTGACCCTGCCTGAAACCAGCTGTAAAGCAGCCAAGGAGGAAGGGGGGTGGCACTGCTGGATTTTAGTGCTAGTGAGTGGTGCTAAGGTGTTAAATTCAGCCATGCAGAGGCAGAAAGTGATGCACAAAATATGATTTGCCTGCTAGGAATGTACTTTTCTCTTTTAAACTAGCAGGAATGTCAGTAACAACTGTGCTGTAGCATCAGGTCTGATTTAGTGGGCACTTATTCTGTAATTAGTGCTCTCAATTTAGCATCTGTTTTTGAGGTAGCACAGCAGGTCCCAAGGTAATCACAATGCATGTGCTCTTTTGGAGTATTTTGAAGAATTAAGTTCTAAAATCAAAGTTCTGTTTGACTGTATCTATGAATCTTTTTACTTTTCCACCAGACTGTGGAAGCTCCACGCTCATCTTTAGTCAGGGGAAACAAAGACTTAAATGCCTCTGTTTCTATCTCCTAATGAGCATGGCTAAAATCATCCTGTATCCCCAATTCCATGAGGTGATGGGGTGTGCTTAGAGCTCCAAAGGAAGGACAAAAAGCGCAGTGGTATCTGCCTCATCCTAATTCTAATGTCTTCACATGTGTGGTGGAAATAATAATTCAAAGGGTCATAGTATTTCAGAGAAATAGATCCAAGTGAAGTGAAAATGCAGGTATTTTATAAAATGCAATAGGTAGCTGATGTTTAAGAATGTAAATCAATGTTTGTCCAATTGATCAGAGCCTCTCTCTGTTGGCTCATCAGCAGCACCTCTGTAGGCAAGAGAAATGACTGTAGACTGCTGTAATAAACTGCACTGTCATCCTTAAAAGAAAACTTCTTGCTTATTTAACTCCAAGGGCAACATTTTCATATTTTTTTTCCTATAACATAACAAATTCTTCCTTAAAACAATCTCTTCTGGTTGTGATTGTAGTTGTTGTATGGATGTTTATTATGGAAATATCTCTTTATTAGAAGTACAAAGTGATTTTCTGAAATATTGCTTTCCTTGGCTTTAGGAAAGTTCTAGCATAGGACTGAGGGAGTATTTTTCAAATGATTGCATAAATATAAATAATGCATTGAGATATTCAGATTAAAATTCAGAATTGTTTGTTCAAAAATCCACAGCCATTAATCTCAGAATGGAAAATCATTTTGGTTTTCATATTTTCAGCTGAAAAACATGTCTAAAAGAAATGGGGATTTTTTTTTTCCTGATAAGCAGAAAACAATAAAACAAAACTGTGATTGTCATATGAACTTTCCTACAGCAACATAGCAGCAATCACTCTTCTGGGTTGCACTAATACCCCTCAAATCACATAATAAAACATCACATCATAAATAATTACCTGTCCATTGTGTATTTTCTTCCATGCTGGAATTACCATATCCCAGCTAATGCCTTTCCATTCTTCCAGACACAGAACATTTAAGTGTTTAAACCATTTTAAACAATTGCTGTTTCTCTGCTTGTTGGAAATGGAGGGAAAGGTTTTTCTTTTCTAGTGCTCCTGTAGAGGTTTCGGGTGTTTTAAAGCTCTCAGGGAAAGTTTTGCATGCTCAGAAGGCTTCCCCTGGCTACCAGTGGTTTCTGAGGATCAGAATGCACAGTTTGAGTTCCAGGTGCAGGAGCTGGAGTGAGGTGTTAGAGCTCAGGTCAGGAACTGGAGCTGGATGTGTGTCCTTTACACACTGGTGCAGTGGAATATGGGAGTTGTGCTCTGTGCTTCAGTGCTGCACTTGGAAATCACTCCCGCCCTGCTTTTTCTAAACAAAAATTCAAGTTCAGATCTGGTCCAAATCTCCTTCCTGATGAGGGCCTGCTGAACAAGTGCAGAACCCCAGCTCCGTGAGCAGCAAAGTTACTGACATTTGTTTACAAACTGCTGACTACAAAATGGGAAAAACGCCAATCACTTGTTTTTAAAATGTTAAAAGTTTAATAGTAATAAAATGGTTATAAAAATAGTAATACAGTTAGAGTAATAATACTTTGGACAATTTGGATTAGGACAATATGAGACCATAGAGACAAAGAGTTACAGATGTCCAGGTACCTCTTTCTGGGCAGCACAAGCCTGAAAAAGGACCCACGTTAACAGAGGATTAACCCTTAAAAGCAACAGCCTGTTGCATATTCATACACCTCATACATGATGCATAAATTCCATTCAAACACAGGATTCTGTCTGGGCAGTGTCAACTTCTTCCTCTGAATCCTAACAGCACCTTCGAGGTGGGAAGAAGTTCCTTTCTTCTGATAAGAGGGCAATAAATTCTTTTTCTCTGAAAGATTGAGGTGTCCTGTGGCTGCTGTCTCACTGCGAGTCCTTTCTTAAAGAAAAGTATCCTACAGAGCATAGTTTCTATTTTAACATTTTTTATAACCTAAAACTATATTTAACACACTACTTAAGAGAATTAATAGAGCATTACTTTCTTACACAACACATCTAATATTCATTTTAATATTTGCGAAAAGCCAATCATAAAATACGTGCATTTTTCACCAAAAAACAAAAGCTGTTTGTTCCAGCTGATTGAAATGTGTGGTGTGGTCATTCCTTGTTGTGCCTGGTCCCTTCACAAAGGATAATTCCTGGCTTTGGTTGTTTTTGCTGCCTTGGAGCTGCCCAGCAGGCCCTGGAAGGAGAGCGGGGTCCCTGCGCCCCTGGTGCTGGTGGTGGCTCCCTTGATGGCACAGCTCCTGCCAGGCTTGCTGCTTATCCAGGCTGCTTATCCAGGGAGCATCTGCTTCTTCCACTCAGAATTTCAGCATTTCTTGGTGCTCCTATGGAGAAAGTGCCGGGCTGGGCAGTTCCCTCACCTGCAACTACCATGTTTTAACAAAAAGGTAGCATTCTGTACTAGTGCTCATGCAGAACTTCCTCAAGCCACTGCTGATTTATTCCTTTCACATCAACTTCTCCAGGCCGTGCTTTGTTATTAGATTTCCCACAGAGCTCAGCCTTAAACGTAGCTTTAGCTTTTTTTATCTCACTATCTGATTATATTTAATGACAGCAAAGTTAGGAGACTTGAGGAAGGGATAGGATGTGGCACTTCTGGGATTCTCTTTGGAGTGAATAGGATCACATCAGTCCCCATTTCTTAGGCAATATAAAATGAATTTCTTTTGAGTTTTGGAATCATCAAGTTGTGGAAGATGTTCAAAGAAGTTGTGGAAACCATTGCAACTTTCAAACTGTGTTGGAAACCTGTTACTTTTTCAAAGGTGCATTAATGTCTTACTGTTGCCTTCCAGCAAATTCGTGTACTTTCCTCATTTATGAAAATTAAGTTATTGTAATATTTAGGGTAAGACAATATCAACAGGAATCCTGTGGGAAAATTTTATTACCAGCATTTGCCTTGGGTAATATCTTATTTCATATAATGATGAAATAGGTATTTTTGTATTCTCCGGGGTGATTCAAAAACATCTGCTTCACATTAGCTCCTCCAAGTACTTTGTTTAAAAGAAATGTATTAAAGAAGCCTTTCACAGCTTTTAGTAGAGCAACTGTCTCTTATTTAGTCTTGGGCTAAGTGCTTTCCAATATGAGTGATTGCTCTGGCAGCAAGGACAATTAGAACAGCAGCCTGCAATAAAACAGCACCCTATTTGGAGAGTATTAATGGGATGCTTTCCCAGCAGGTTATGATCCAGATAATGCAAAATGAGCTGATACTAAAAGTTCCTAGAATTTTATAATGCTTTATTATTATTTTTTTGCAGCACCAGCTACTGTAAGTGAACAAGTTAGAGACCATTGGGTGAAATTTTGCAAAGGTGTGGGATGATCCTCAGATTTGTGGTTCTTCGCTCCTGAGTTAATAGGAATGTTGTTGTCTGTCACTGTTTTGTTGTCTTCTTTGTTTTCCAGTCAGAAAAGCATTTGAATTTTTATTCAATGATTTTCATTATTTAATCTGAAACCATCTTCAGAAGAGAACACTGAGAGCTATTTTTAGTAACCTTCCTGTCTGGTCTTATTCCATTACCACTATTCCATTATTATTCAGTCCTGTTTTTCTCTCTTGCATCTATCCTCTATTTCTTGTTTTCAGGCAGAACTGAATTTATAGCTGCCTTTTCACCCTGGACTGATTCCCTCTCTGCAGAATTCTCTCAGCATTACAGTGTGGGCGTCTGTGCCCCACAGCTTCCTTGGGGATGTGGAGCCTCAGCAGCCTCTGCCTCAGCCATTCTCACTCTGCAGTGGCCAACAATAACAAATTATTCACTCGTACATGCACGTCACTGCTTTGCCCATGTGTCCTTGCCCTGCATGGGCAGTTGTATTGCCATGCTGCACATTTCATGACTTGCTGCTGAACTGATTCATGTGAAGTTTGGACTCTCTGAAATATTAGAAATAACTATGTCATTTTTTATTTCTACAGCTGCTTTCCATGTAAATTCACAGAACTTGGCTTTTTATGTAGGTATAACTGTAATACTTAGTTTCATGTAATTTTATGTTCCTATTTTTTAAGTAAGTAAGCAGGTGGTTCAGTTGTATAATTTTTTCCCACTTGTTGATTTAACTTTAGTGTCCAGGGGATTTTTTTTAAATTTGAAGCAGAGTTTTTTTCTGCTCTATTTTTTTTTATCTTTCTAACAATGCTGGTAGGCCAAAATGGTGTCAGTGTTGATTATCAGTAATTAAATTTTAAGTGGTTATTGCACATCCAAAAGACACCTAATCTTTTGTGGTATTGGCCAGTATTTAATGATGACTTGCCCAGCTTTTCCAAATTGTTGTGTGCTTCTATTTCATGCACCATGGAATTGGTGGAAGCCTCTTCATGAACCTTGGTGTGCTTTGTTTCAATGTGTTTCAAGTACGTGACACAAATAAATATGTCCATGAATGTCATGGTGTGTGTTTTATGGTAAGAGTTATGGAGTTAGGGAAAAATTTGCTAGTTTGCTTTAGTAGCATGATTGTAAGAGAATTCATGTTGTCATTGCTGCAGGCAGGTTCTGATTTTGCCTTTTTAATAGGTGTGCATGTTTCAGTTGGTCTCATAGCATCTTGGTGGTTGAAATTCATGATTGTTTTGTATTTGTAAAGCAATTGCACTAATTTACTTCCTACTTGTTTCACATCCTACTGGAGAAAATTACTAACTCTCCTCAGCCTTGCAAATCATAGAAGATTGCAAAGGTACATATAAAGCAAAATAATGCATCAGTAATGCACTAACCTGTGACCGTGTTCACAGGGGTCTTAGGATGAGGGAAGAGATGAGGATCTGACTCCATGTTTCAGAAGGCTGATTTATTATTTTATGATATATATTATATTAAAACTATACTAAAGAATAGAAGAAAGGATTTCATCACAAGGCTGGCTAAGAATAGAAAAAGAAAGAATGATAACAGAGGCTTGTGTCTAGGACAGTCCGAGCCAGCTGGCTGTGATTGGCCATCAATTAGAAACAACCACACAAGACCAATCCCAGCTGCACCTGTTGCATTCCACAGCAGCAGATAACCATTGGTTCACATTTTGTTCCTGAGGCCTCTCAGCTTCTCAGGAGGAAAAATCCTAAGGAAAGGATTTTTCATAAAAGATGTCTGTGACACCAACCTTTGTTTCTCTGTAACATCTGTCAGCTCCCAATCAGAGGACAGTGCAGGATGGGATGTTCCTCTGTGTGTGTATTTTCTTTCCAGAACTTGAGGGTGTTGACAGTGCTAAATATCCATGTATTGCTAAATATCCTGTAGCACTGCTACAGACTCATTTCTGTGAGTGCTGCTTTGAGTCTTCTCAGGCACCCCATACACGAGTGGATTGTGAGACGTGAGGGCTCTGAAATACCAAGGTACTGAACGAGTTTTCTGGACAACTCTAACAGAAAAGCCAAGTGAATTATTCCTTTCTCTGCTGTGATTGTGCTCCATCCTTCCTTCGCTGGATTGAGAGCTCCAGTCTGACCTGTGCACAGCCTTGCTGTCCCTGAGCACGAGTGTGGACATATACCAGGATTTTTGTAGCTATTTCTTATCCCAAATTCAGGAACAGTGTCTGTGTTGGTGCTTCTGAAAGCCAACCAAGGGGACAGGAGGTGGCTCTGCAGAGTACTAGTTTTTTTTAACCACCTTCAATAAGCAAATAGCAAAATATGTGCAAAATATGTGCAGCCCCCCAAGCAGTTCTGTTTCTACAGAGTGATTTAGGGCTAGCTAGCAGGATCACAGTGCCACGAATGCTCATGCTAGCTAAATCTTGCTGTATTCTGAGGTTTGCTCAAATGGGAGATGAATGACTGGTCTTGAAGCACAGCAAAATGCACTTCTTTTGAGAGGTTGAAATTATTTCAACTTCACCAAAAAATAGACTGATTTTTCAAATTCATCTTGAAATACAGAATGCTCAGCCCTATCCTATTCCATTTCTTTGACCTTTCTGAAATGGATTTGATGGGAATTTTACATGTAAGCAACAGATAACTAACTCAGACTATAAGGTGAAAATTATTAGTATCTGAATTGCTAAATCTTTAATGCAATCATGGCTGACTCAGCAATGCTTAAAGCCTTCAGCTTCAGCCCTTGTGGTATGTGAGAATGCCAGTAAGTCATGGCCCATTTGTCATGCAACATTCAGAGATTTCTTGAAATTTCAGGGAAGGCAAAGGAAATTTTTGTCTATTACTGATTTCCAGCCCACTGGTGAGGCAATAAATTTAGAAAAGTGTGGTTCAAAGAAGATTGAGAAGTTAAAGTCTAAATAAAGAAAAATAGTTTAAAGTGGAAAGGATTAATATTTGGGAACATTATTTGTCCTCTGAAAAACACTTAGAGAAAGAAGCTTTTTCCCCCCTAAATTTTACTGCATGTGTAGTAAAATTTAGGGAGGGCACAGTGTGTGAACTGCCCTTGTTTTACTGAGCCAGCAAGATAAATCCTGCTCATTCAGGGCTCTCACTGAGGAGTAAAGGAAATCCTATCATTAATGATAGCTCTCATGAGAATTAGGGGTTAGTATAAACCATTGGGGCTTTTTGGAATAATGAAATCATACCTGCTGCAAGGAGCTGAGTTATTCAAAACAACCACTGGGGATTAAATCATTGGCATTTATTTACATCTTAGTTGAGAAGTAAATCTGGTCATCTTAGCACTGTGCCTCAAAGCCAGGCCTCACTGAAATATGCTGCTGAGCTTTCTCCTGTTACTGAGAACATTTCACTGTGCATATTGCCCTCAGGTAGATAACCAAAATAACCATTAATCCTATGGCTCTCTCAGTTTTAAGGGGCCACTTAACAAGATAAAGTAGAAATGCAAGAACATTTTTCTAGCTGCCAAAATCCCAGGCTGAGGAGAGGCTGAATAATGCTCAGCTGTTTCCTGATGTGGAGAGGCTGTCTCAGATGAGTGAGTGCTCTGCTCTTTGCTGGGTGGGGTATTCCCTGCATTATTGCTTGCTTCATCACAGCCTTTCCTAGAAGCAGCAGCTGGCTTTATTGTTGTTTTCCCAGTCTTTGACTGCTGTGGCTGTGGCCCACATTGTCTGGGCATTTGGGAATTTGTCCCAGCACTTCCAGTTAGCAACAGCCTGTGCTGGTGATAGAAATGCAGTTACAGGAGCCTGTTTTCAGAAAGCAGAAAGTTGCTCTACGCTGTTTTCCCTGAAAACAGTGGTGATTCTCATTAGATGATCTATGGATCACAGAGCCATTTAGATGGGAAAAGACCTTTAAGATCATCAGGTCCAGCTGTTAATGTAGCTGCACATGAGAATGTGGAACATGTTTTATCAACCTGTCTGTGCATCTTGCAGCTGAGTTCTGATGCCCTGCTTTCATAGACTCACAGAGGAAGCAGGACAAGTGTGAATCTTCAGCTCCTACCAGTACACAAAAAGTTCATTCAGTGTTGAAGCAAGTGAATATGTAATTTTTGACTATGCTGAAGTCTTACTCTGTTTTCCTATGGACAACAAAATAAATGGCTTATTCACCCAGCTGAACTCTTTTTCTATCTCTGTTCAGAAGATGTAGAAAATAAATCAGATTGCTGGCCTTGGTGCTGTATTTGATGAGCTCAAGTTGCACATCCCTATTTTTGACATGAAGCTATATGGCCATAAACCATTGGCTGGGTGAAGTGTTGCAATGAAGGGTTTCCACCAGTCACATTCTTGAACACAGATGCAGGGAAGGGTTTTGTTGTGCTGAACAGACTTCAAGGAAGATCTTTTCCAGACAGAGATTATATCTTGCTGCCAAAAGAGTAAAAGTCTACAGAAAAGCATGATAATACATTTTTTTAGTCCATTTATGTATTGCCCAATGCATTGAGTTCTGTGTGCCTGAAAAATAGTGAGATAAACAGACCTTAACTGCAGCATCTTTTTATAACAGTAATAGCAGTATGGCATCATCAGAGAAATTAAATGCTTTGGAAATGTAGAGATATATCTGAAGTCTGGCTTTCAGCACTAACTTTGGTCCCTTGCTGTTTAGGCTGCAGTCCCTTAAGTTCACTTAAAAGGAGAAAGCACCTGGCTTTTACAGTGACTCAGACTTCATTTCATTCTCTGTATGTTCACCATCCCCAAATACACTCTGTGAATGTGTTTATTTTGTTGTACTCTGGTCCTTTGGCTTGTGCACATTCTTGCTGTCTCAGTTCTGTTTCTCTTGGCAAGGAAAGGGAACAATGCCTATTGTGCCCAGCAGAGCAGGTGAGAAGGTCAGGGAGTCTTTGAGTCTGTGAAGTGAAGAGTGTTTTATGCTTGAGTTTTAAACTAAAGTTTGTCCAAAAGGGTTGGGATTATTAAGGGTGATGTGTTTGTAATTGGTTTAGGTTAATCTGTGATTGATTAAAAAAAAAAAAAAGAGAGAAGGAAAGCATGGAGATTTAAAAAAAAAAGGGTATGTTTTGTAGAACCCAATGCTTTTAGCTGTTTACTTAAAACTTTCATATGTGTGGCTTTTGTACCTCATTTTAAAGCCAGCACATCTGGGGAATTGATTTTTGAATGATGGACAGATTATTAGAGTGCTGAGGAGCTGTGGATGGGATGATTGCCCCCAATCCTGTGCTCCCATGTTGTGTTGCTTTCAATTCAGGCACTCATAGGAAAATAAAAGCTTGCAATGTCAAAGATCACAAGGAGCTGCTGATTTGGATGGAGAGCCTGTCTCAGCAGAAGGAAATCACACTGCTGTGAGGAGCCTTTGCTGAGAGCCATCAGCAGCTATTAGCACAAGGGGGATCCCAGGTGCCAGCTGGCTGGGGATGCTGCTGGTCCCCGTGGTTTGTGTGCCAGGGTACTGGTGACAGCTCCTGGGAGCTGCTGCTGAAAGCACTCGGTGAGATAATGGGAGGTGGTGTGCAAGGGAAGGTCTGAAAATGGGACACAGCAGGTTTCAGAGCATCTTGGGGTCTCTGGCTGCTCAGAGTGACCCCAAGAAGAGTTCCAAAGTCTCTTTTCCCAGCCCAGGGCTTGAAGAAGGAGTCAGGGCTCTTCATTTCTCGGTCTCAAGGTTGTTTATTGTTTCTTATCTATAAAATTCTTTCTCCTGCCCTGCCGAGGTCCATCAACAGGACAGTTCCAGGCACTCTGCCTGCCCCTGGGGTGGGGTTATGTCTTTATACTAAAAACTACAATGTGTACAATATTTACAATTACTTCCCAATACCCATCAGCTGTGTTAGACAGTGAGCTTCTACTCTAAACCAATCCCAAAGTGCCACCATCACAGCAGAAGATGGAGGCCAAGAAGAAGAAGGAGAAAGGCTGGACATGCCCAGATCCTCCATCTTACCCCCTGAACCCCCATACCAAAAACCCCAAAATCTACTTTTCCACCCCATGATAACTTCACTATTATTCTACCTAAACTGTTGTGGCTTGCTGATCTTCATATGAGGTTGGTAATTTGCTCCATGGGTCACAATCAAACCCACAGGTGTTTTGGGCTCTGTGCCAGGGTCTCTGAGCCCCCTGGCAGGGGTCCTGGACAGACAGAGGGATGTTCTGGGTTCCCATAAGAGCAGAGCAGGCATGTTCAGACTTCAGTAGAGATGGAGCTTGAAATTTTAGTTAGTCTGGAATGCAAACCAAAGTGCTTTCAGATTATGATGAATTATTTCTAAAACCTGAATTTTATGTACCACTATTAAACTATTGTTAGGAAGCTATACATGTGAACCCTGAAAATAGGGTAATAAATCATTCATGTTACCTTTTTGAAATGCTCCACTGATTTATGTAGCTGGAGAGCAAGACCTCCATTCAGTATCCAACCAGTGTGCTGAAACAGGATTGTGCTGCCAGTGTGTAATTCAAATATTCAGGACATGGAGTGGTCTCTGAGAGCTGTGATGGGTAGTGGTGAGCAAAGCTGTTGGGAAGAGTTAACAGGAATGATTATTAAGAAGCTACACAAAAACCATGAAGTGAGTTTGGAAAGTCTGAAATGCATTGCTAGGAATAAGGTGGAAGGCTTCCATTCAGCAATGGAGCTGCATAAATTGGTGCTTAGTGGTCTTTGAGGACTCCTGTAACTTTGTAGGCAGACAAACCTTTGCTTAGGGTTTGTCAGATTGGAATAAGACAGAAATAATAGCTTGAGCCTTTGTTGCAAAGGACGTGATGAAAAGATGTTTTTGTCACTCACAGTCCCTGGATCCCAGACACCAGGGTGTGACCCTGTTCACAGGGGTCTGAGGATGAGGGAAGAGATGAGGATCTGACTCCATGTTTCAGAAGGCTTGATTTATTATTTTATGATATATATTACATTAAAACTATACTAAAAGAATAAAAGAAAGGATTTCATCAGAAGGCTGGCTAAGAATAGAAAAAGCAGGAATGATAACAAAGGTTTGTGTCTGGGACAGAGAGTCCGAGCCAGCTGACTGTGATTGGCCATTAATTAGAAACAACCCCATGAGCCCAATCCCAGCTGCACCTGTTGCATTCCACAGCAGCAGATAACCATTGGGTACATTTTGTTCCTGAGGCCTCTCAGCTTCTCAGGAGGAAACATCCTAAGGAAAGGATTTTCCATAAAAGATGTCTGTGACACCAGGGAGCAGCTGTGATGACTTCAGGCGAGGCAGGAGGTGTGTGCAGGTTTGTGCAGTTTGTATTTGCCCAACTCTGTTTGTTCTGCAAAGCTGAGGGACAGCTCTTTGTGCAGCATTTCCATGGGGTCTCACGAGCTCTCAGCAACCACACACCAGATTTCTTTGACATGAATGGAGGGCACACTGCTAATTTCTCTAGTGTATTTTCCAGTGCTGGGAGGAGCAGCAAAGCTGTCATGATTAATCTTAAAATAAAAGTCTAAGAGCAAAATCCTAGGACTTGTGGACCATGAGTATTTACATAGTAGCATGAGTGTATTTAAATAAATGAACCTTAAAAATCAGTTTAAGACACTGGAGTGTACTAACAGAAAACACTGCTTTTCAGTCACAGCAGTGAGAATAGAGCTGTTTATGTGGTGTGAGCTGATGCAGGACTCTGCTCAGAGGTTACACTGATAAGTTATTTTTCCATGTAGGAACAAGCAAACCTTCCCTTAACAGAAGCACCTTGTGGTGAGCTATAGAGATCTAAAAAAGCACTGTTGGGCTCGTGGTGCTAATTATCCACCATGCTCTGGAGCATTGCTGGGCCATGGCCCTGTCACAGCAGACACCACAGGAATTGTTCACTGCACCTAGTGCTTGTCCAGGACTGGGATTGCAGGGCTCCAGGGACACAGCCCCTGCTCAGGCTGCACAGAACCTGGTATTCCTTCTGGCATTGTTATAAAGGAGAAGCTTGACTAGGCCAATATTCAAGCAGCAATCAATTGATTAATTAATATGGTAAAGTATGAGCAATACAGCGCTGGGTACAGTGGGGGAAGTTTTCCCTCCAACTGCACACCCATAGTTGAGGCTTACAGGTATTTATAGGGGTACTCATCAGCTTTCTCAGCAGTTTCTATTCCCAATTTTTACATCACAATTCTATACACTATTGTGATTTAGTTTTTCTCAGGATGTATCCCAAAAGGAGCATCCCCAGATGGTGGTGGTCCAGTTTCCAAAAGAAGAAAGATGAATCCCATCTGGTGAGGTCCAGCTCCCCAGATGTGGGTCCACCTTTTAATTGCAAGGACTATAATCTAACAACAGTGATGTCCGGATTCCCTTGGTCGAAACTATAAATCCTTGAGGTGATGGTCATCTTCCTTTCTCAAGCTGCTTTTCTCTGCTTTATTAAGGCGTGAGATAAGCATATTTCCTTTACATATATTCCAAAGCTATAGTTTTAAGGATACAAGCAATATTCTAAAATTATACTTCAAAAGGTTATTATTGCAGAACTCTGTAAGGATTAACTACAAGCAAAAAGCAACATCCTTAACGCTTTAATTCCAATGCTCCTAAATCAACTAAGGTTAATTGCAAACAAAAGATAGGTTCAAAGGCCTTCTTCCATTCTTTGCTTTCCTCAGTTATTATTGGAATTCCAGCCATTGTTGGTCTCCACACATATCCCAGTCACAAATACACACACATTGCCTGTATGTACCTGACAGAAACCACAGCTTTGTGTTTCACAGCATGCACCTCCACCCAGCTGTGCCCATGGCTGGGCTTGCCTGGGTTACTGTGACCAGGCTGCCCTGCAAGTGCTCCTTAAGGGAAATGTTGGGAATGTGATGTCAGGCTGCTCTGGCCACACTGTAGGATGATTCTTATTCTAGCAGCTGTTTTCAGCTCATACATTCTTAAAACATGGTAAAAGAACAATTTCAAGCTATACTTTCAGGTTTAAATAAGTTAAGAAAAACATTATTGATGTTTTTAGTAGTGTGCTTAGCCTTGAAATCCAGATTTCAGAGGCTGCTTTATATTCTTTGTGGTCTGTCATTATTTAACACCTCAGATGATGTGATTTTTATGAGGGTTTATTTAGAGCCCTCTTTTGGAGGCAGGAGACCTGTGGGTATTTATTTCTGAGGTGTTAGAAGGGGAGTAGGAAAGTATTTAAACACTCTGTGACTTCTAGAGGGCCCCTTAATTTTAAACTCTTTGTTCAGTGCAAACTGTAGCATTGTCATGTAACTTTTGACAGCGTTAAAATATTTCTCACTGTCTCACTGAGCATTTGAGGACTGCTGCAGATGTGCACAGATTCTCCAGAAGGAAGGAGAACAGACTGTTCCAGGATATTTTCCTGCACAGTGCTCATGGTACTTCTGTCAAGGTACAGATTTACATTTTTAGTGCAGATGTGGGACCCGTGAAGGAGAACTGAGTGTGTCTTGTACCTTGACTGTCCTAAATGCAGTCTGAGTGAAATCAACTTCCAGTTCTGTAAATTTAGAAATTTGTTACTTTGTTTTACTTTGTTGTGAGCTCCTTCAGTGTATCTCAGGAAAGGTCAAACCCCGCTGTATTTTGACTTTTCTGATAATGTGCTATCCCACTTATTGTCTAGCTACAAAGAGAATTCATTTTGCCACATCTAAGAAGCACCAAGTGCTTGAAAGACTTTCTTTTCCCTAGTGCATTCATTACTTTTGAGAAATGTTTTTGCTCAACCTGAGCCACAGCAGCTCACCTGGAAATCAGAAATTTAGAAAGCTGATGTACTTGGTGTTTTAGTTACCTTGCCTTGCTTATGATAATTAATGCTCACAAGCACACATTGACATTGCTGTGGGGGATCACATCTCACATGAGAGTCACTGGTACCAGACTGTCCTGGAAGCAGTGTCTGCCCTACCTCAGCTGGATTTATTTTTCTTGTCTGTGAAAAACGCCAATCACTTGTTTTTAAAATTTTAAAAATTTAATAGTTATAAAATGCTTATAAAAATAGTAATACAATTAGAGTACTAATAATTTGGACAAATTGAATTAGGCCAATATGAGACAATAGAGACAAAGAGTTACAGACACCCAGGTACCTTTTTCTGGGCAGCACTGAGCCCGAAAAAGGACCCACGGTTAACAGAGGATTAACCCTTAAAAACAACAGCCTGTTGCATATTCATACACCTCATCCATGATGCATAAATTCCATTCCAACACAGGATTCTGTCTGGGCAGTGTCAGCTTCTTCCTTCTAATCCTAACAGCACCTTGGAGGCAGGAAGAAGTTCCTTTCTTCTGATAGGAGGGCAATAAATTCTCTTTCTCTGAAAGATTCAGGTGTCCTGTGGCTGCTGTCTCACTGCGAGTCCTTTCTTTAAAAAAAGTATCCTACAGAGCATCGTTTCTATTTTAACATTTTTTATAAACTAAAACTATATTTAACACACTACTTAAGAGAATTAATACAGCATTGCTTTCTAACACAACACATCTAATATTCATTTTAATATTTGCAAAAAGCTAATAATAAAATACACATTTTTACATTGTCCATGACCTCTGTTACATCCAAACATAAATCCTATTGCTGAAACGTCACCAAAGATCACAAAACTGCCTGCAGCTTGCTGGGCAGTTCAGCTCAGAGGAGAGCAGAGCCCTGCAGGTGTTCCATGGGACAGTCACCTCTTCCTTACACTGACTGATGGATGCTGGAGCCTCACCTGAGTGGAAAATGTAATCAGAACACCTTTTATGGGGTAATTGGCATTTGTACAGCATTCAAGATCTGTGAGCTGTAATCACAGTGAAGGTCCTTGTCTGTCTCTTTCTTGCATAGTTTTTATTTAGTTAAGACATGTTTTAAACAATTTGAGATGCACTTCAAGACAGACCTAGATCTGTTTTCTTGGCTTTTGATTACAAATTACGTTTTCTGTTTTCCCAGCCTCTTCCAAAGTAACTTTTCAGCCTTTTACATTGATTATTCCCCCAGGAAATGTCAGATGTCTTAGCTCCCTGGTTTTAGTCTTGTCTGTATCTTCTCAGAATGGGTCCAGCTGATGCCAGTTTGTTCCTTTCTCTGAATGGTTCCCTGGTTTGGTCCCCACAGCTGCCAGTCTTGCTGTTGAGTCTGTGATAGGTAAAGCTGATGAAGTATTTAATATCTCTGACATATCCAGGCCAAGTTGCCCTGTAGAACAGACTGTTTTCAGCTGTTTGCTCTGTGAGAGCTGAGGAGGTGTCTGAAATTATCTTAATGGGACATTCTGTTTTTATCTTGGGATAACCTAGGAAAGGGAGGTTAAAAATGCTGTGGTGTAGAGTAGGATCCCTGGCATTATCACAGGTGGTTGTTTAAAATGTGGGAAAGTATGAAGAGCTAAATCAATTTTAGAAGTTCCCTGAAGAAATTAGCTGCTGATAATGTAACTATTTAAAAAGTGATACCTGCTTATGGAATTTTAAAGTAAATAAACTCCTAATCGAGAGTTAATGCCTTTTCTTTATTCTCAGAATTGGTGCTGATATCATTTCATATCCTCAGTGAATCAGCTGAGAAAGGAGGAAGAGGCTTAGTCTGAAAATCCAAGAGCAGATCTTAGCAGTGTGTGAGAAGGTGATCACTTGCTGTCTTTTCAGGTGGTTGTATCTTATACTTTTTGTTCCTTATCTTTGCAAATATTTCATGGAAGGGCAGTAGTGAACAGATCTGCTCTTTGTGCCAGACCATCCAGAAGTAAAGTCTTGTCCTTGTGCTCAGGAAAGAACCTCCAGTACTTCATTCTGCTACTTCCCCACACTTATCTATTATGCTGCCTGTTTTTAAGGAAAATCCTCTCACTGCTGCTTGGCCAGCCTCTGGAACATGAGATGTGTCACGTCTTCCTTGGCTATCTTCAATCTTTGCTGCAATGCAAAATTAATCTGCTGCCAATTCAGCCAAGTGTATCATCAATGAAATGTGTACTTAGTAAATAAAACCTGCTCCAGACTATTGTACCTGAAATGCTCTTTCCATGGTTGTTTGTTTTATTTTAATGTACCATCTTGTATTTATAGATTGGTTGCTGTCATTTTCATAGACCTCTTTCTCTGCCTTGTCGCTTTTGCTTTTCCCCCACAGATGAAACAATCTTGATCCAGCTCTGACTTAAGGCATTCTTTTTTCCCTCTATTTCTGCCAATGAAAAATTCAGTACCAGCTTTTGTAACTACTTGCTGCCATTGTTATTTCAGCCTTTTGCACACCTTGGTTTTGGTAAGGTTATACCAAGAGGTATTCCACTGGAGACAAGCCATGGCAGTGTGGCCTTGGTGGCTCTGCTCTGGTGCAAGGTCCTTGCCTTGGCAGAGAGTGCTTTGGGCTCTGTGGCCTCAGAGAGGGGCAAGTGTGTCCCAGTAACTGAAAAGGAGACGGTGGCACGTGGCTGGCTGTGTATTTTGTCACTCTGGTTTTAAACCATGCCAAAGGCATTGAAAAGCTGTTGCAGAAGTGTGTTTGTAGGAGTGTCAGGGGCAGGACAGTGGGGATGGACGGAGAGCAGAGATCTCTGCAGCCAGGTCAGGAACTTGGGGTTCATTGCAAAGGGCCTGGGTGCAGGGCCCTGCTGGGAGCTGCCAGGCACAGCTCAGAGCAGGCCCAGAGAGAAGAGAGGGGGAGAGAGGATGAGAGGGAAGAGAGCAAAAGGGGTAAGAGAATAAATGGGGTAAAAGCTAAGAGAGCAAAGTTCCCGTTACAATACAATAAATCTTCTTCTGTGTTGAATATTCTGATTCTCACTAACCAATCTAGTACAATATACAAATCCTATAGCATTTACATACAGCCTATAAGAATCACTACATTACCCATCCTGTGTTACATTTTAAACCCTATAAACTCCTCTTTGGCCCCTTCTGCCAAGCTGGCAGGGTCTGCTCTGACCCTTGGGACCTGTCTGCAAGCAGAGGGTGTTGTTCCATCAAAAGGGGATCACCTTCAGCCAGCCATGCCATTGTTTTCCAGTTGTTCAGTGACTAAAGGATCTCAAAGCTTGCTTTCATTTCAATCTCAGCTTATAGTTTCCATATTCTCAAAATCTTTTGACAGACAATCATATTGATAAGGCTTTCCTGTTTCATCTTCCCCAACAGTGTTTCCTTTTTGTGACTTAGGGAAAGGTTGGTGATGACCAGTGTCTTCTAGTGATGGTGTATCTGCATCTCTATTATTAGGAGGAAATGAAAATGTGTTATCTCTCTGTGCACCCTAAAAGCTTTGACATCTCTAACCAGCTTTGGAACCTTCCCTAAAGCTTTGCCTCCATTAATCCCATGGGGAATCTTTCCACAGTGCACCCTGCTGTGTCACAGACATCTTCTATGAAAAATCCTTTCCTTAGGATTTTTCCTCCTGAGAAGCTGAGAGGCCTCAGGAACAAAATGTAACCAATGGTTATCTGCTGCTGTGGAATGCAACAGGTGCATCTGGGATTGGGCTCATGGGGTTGTTTCTAATTAATGGCCAATCACAGTCAGCTGGCTCAGACTCTCTCTCAGACACAAGCCTTTGTTATCGTTCTTTCTTTTTCTATTCTTAGCCAGCCTTGTGATGAAATCCTTTCTTCTATTATTTTAGTACAGTTTTAATGTAATATATATCATGAAATAATAAATCAAGCCTTCTGAAACATGGAGTCAGATCCTCATCTCTTCCCTCAACCTCAGACCCTTGTGAACACGGTCACACCCTGCTGCATGCAAAGGAGCCTTGATTGACTTGTTAGTTTGGGTACTGTCTGCATTGGCTGGTGCCTCCACTGCCTCCTTCCTCCTCAGGGAGATCCTGGGACAGATCCCCAACACTGCCTTCACCTCTGCTGTGGTACAGACACATCACAGCAGCTGTGCCAAAAATGACAGCCAACAGTTCCTGGCAGAATAGCTTAAATGCTTGATAGATTTAACTGTAATTATATATATATATATATATATATAATTCCAGGCAAAATAGAGCATCCACTAATGAAAACATCTGCTAGGTTTTATTACCTGCAGTCTCTCTTTGTAAAAGGAACCAAAATGCTACATCAAACTGCCTATAGCTGTGTTTCATTATCAGACTTACTTCTGGTTTTTCTTCTCTCACAGCTTTTAAAATTATTGTTGGCTTTGACTAACCATCAATAGCTCATTTAACTGAGATTAGCCAATTCCCAAGAAAATTAGATTTTGCTGAGGAATATGAGCTGATAAAAATGAGTATTTGATGTGTGTGTGGTCAGGTGTCCCTGGCAGTACATGGTGAGCATCTGAAAAGCTTCTTCCTGCGTGTGCCAGGGGAAATGTGGGGGCTCTGCAGGAGCTCCTGCAGACAGGTGGGACAGGCAGTCCTGCAGCAGAGAGAACAGGAGGGCATGGAGAGGAACAGATTTCAGTTTTTAGCTTTTGGATGGGGGCGGGGGGGAGGGTTGTGTGGTTTTTTTAGTTTCTGTTTTAAGTTTTTGTGATTTTTCATCATTTGCTTTGACTAGAATCTCAGAATTTGGAAGATTTCTGAGGATTCCCAATGCCTTGGTTCCTAGCCATTTCTAGTAGCTAGGGGCATGCTGAGAACTATGGTTAAGATGAAGCTTTTTGCCATCCCAAGTCAATTGAAATCTTAATTGATTGCTATAATCTGTCACTTCTATCTGTTCCCCACAATTATCCCCATCCTGCCCTATCAGAAGTGCCTTTGCAATACTTTGACAGAACACCTTGACACCTTGCTTTGAAGGCTTGCTTAACAGTTCTGCTGGGGGCACATTTCTGCAAAGTCAAAAGCCAAGTCCAATCCTACTTAGCACTTTCTGTGTAACATTTCAGCTTCCCTTTAATGGGTATTTCCTGCATTTGGCAGCTCTTGCATGTCAGAATCCCCAGTGACAGCTTAGCAAGATGAGCAGGCATTGAAACCAGGAGCAGGCTGCTAAAGCGTGTGTAGAATTATGGTTCTGTCCAGAGTTTTGATTGCTTTGCTAAAGCTGCAGTGAGGACTTGTTCATTACGATCTTCCTTTAGGAAAATGCCATGTGAATTTTCTCTCAGTGTGAGATGGGCTGAGGAGAGAGCCAGGGCTGGCAGCCCCAGGAGGGCTTGGAGCACTCAGCTCAGGGCTGCTCTCCTTTGGCTCCTGTCCTCCCTTCTTGGGAAAGCTGTGTGTGGCCTCACAGGCATACAGGAGATGTGGGTTTTGCCACCTTTGTGTTCAGACTACTTACCCAAGACTATTCACAGCCTTGGAGCAGTGGTTCAGCCTCATTGCTCCTTGTTCCTCTGGAATATCTGCACACACTTGGAATTTCTCAAGGCTGACTCTCAGCCTGTCTGCCTCCAGCTGCCTGCTCTTCAAGCCCTTTACTCTGTCAAGATATCAGATGGATTTCTGCACTTGTGACTAATGTATAAGGTGAAGGAGGTTCCAGTAATATTTAGAGAAGTGATTAAATCCCTCAATAGGATGTAATTCTTTTGAATAATTGCCAAGAAGTCACCTTCTGCTGTGAAACTCAGGCTTTCTGTAGTGGTGTGCAATCTGCAGCCTCCTTCACCAGGCAGGGGCATGCGTGCTTGTCTGCTTTTGTTTTACATTCTGTCTTTGCATGCCTTTTGCCACCAAAGGATCCTTGTGCTTGAAAGTGTGGCAGACCTGCTGAAAGGCAGGACACTACTCAGAAGCGTTTTCTGCACTATATATAAATGTATTTTCAAAGAGAAGCAATAAACAGCGTATTAAAAAAATCCAGAAAACCAGATTTGAACTGATTTCCCAGTTGGACTATAAGATGAAAATGTTTGCAGGATCAACTCTCTCCTACTTCTCCTCCCATGTCTCTGGGTTATGTGTCACATCATTTCCATCATTCCATGGCTTCAAAGCAGTGATGTTGAGCACCTTTGTTCTCACAGCTGGTGTTGAGACTGGTGGGGTACACATCTGACCCAGAATTTTATTCATGCAGCATATTTCACATCTTCATCCAGCTGCTTCAGCCACAGCAGTAAAAATAGTTCATCTAATCAATAAAAACACCCAAAGGAACAGGGAAAATACTAAATAAATGTTTTGCCAGAAATACTGTTCAAATTATGTGATTTTTTTGTCTATTTGTATTGTGTCAGAACCTATTTCAGTGTGGATCTGTTTAAATGACAGATAAATGAGTTGTGAAGTAGTCTGTAATCATGCTCTGGTCTCTGGAGAAATTTAATCAAAACTATTTTGAAGGCACCGTTTAAAGAACTCCAGTATTTGTAACACATTTCATGTGAATGTGAAAACGAGATTGGTGCTCCCTCTGTAAGGGATCAGCATTCTTGTGCAGGAACAGCTGCCCAGACAAATACAGACATATAAATAAAGAAAATCTTTTATCACCACACACAAATCAAAATTTAATAACTAAAAAAAGAACCTTGATATTAATTCAAGAGACTACTGTCTTATTGCTGTCATTTGTGGACTCTTTTTTTTTTTTTTTTTCACACGTCCAATAAGGATTGAAAAATGGGTGTTCATTTCTCAGAACAGAAAAAAGTGCCCTTGGGATTTGCATACCTGCAACGTTTTCTGTTGAAGTCTCAGTGTACCTATCAGCTGCTTTGGAAAATATACAAGTTTGTTGTGAGGTGACAGATCATTTGGAAAAAGAGGAATAAGAATGAGATGCTTTCACCTACTGAAGGGGCCACAAGTCGTCTGTTCAGGCTGCAGAGGTCAGGAAATGATGATGTTTGCTGTCAGTTTGAGCTCACAGGTGAGAGATCCCTGGGTTCCAGCTGCACATTGCAAGGATAACTGCACCATGTTTTCATTTGGGGGTTTTAATGACTACATTACTCATATTTACATTTCTTTCTTAATTGGACATTTGGAGGAAAATTTATTTGCTCGTCCTCCTATGTTGCAGTTTTCATCTTGAGCAATTTTTTTTTGAAGAGCACAGTCTTGGTCAGAATGTGTTCAAAGCACTTCGCATTTTTACAAAATGATCTGTACAAGGATAATGAAGGGTCTAATTATCACTGCAAGTACAAACTAATTCTCAAATGTGAAATATACCTCCCATATAATTACTGAGATCAAACTGGATTTTCAAATCATTTATCCTGGGTAACTGGAATGCCTTCTAAAATTAACCTGTCTCAACGCTATAGGAGACAATGTATTCCACTTTTATTGGTTTTTTGGCTTTACTGTTCATTGGGAGTCTTTTTTATTTTTTCTTTTTTTTTAAGATACTGTGTGAGTATTACTCTAACCCAGAAATCAGTGTTATATTGAGTTTGTGCAAACATACTCCTGACAAACATACTTGCAGGAAAACACTGAGAAAAACAAAAAAACACATTGAAATGTTTTCTTTAGGACCCACTAAAATAAATGGCTCAGTAGAAACAGATCTGTGTTAGGAGAATTGTTATGTGAGTGGTAGCTGGGCAAGATGTACTGGTTTACCTTAGAATTAAAAATATGGACATGAAACTTAGCTTGGTTTTCCTATTGATTTTGTCTTGGTTTTCCCCTTTCCCTGGCTTCATATTCCCTCTTTTTCCAAGTGCCTTGATATTTTTAAGCCAAGGTCCTTCTGTATCTGATTATTTACTGGTTGTAGGAATAATTTCTGCTGCAGTGATGGTCCGGATCAGGGACTAATACAATTACCAGACAGAATAATAGGCTGCAGATTCCTGCAGGTACTTAAAGCTTGTTTTGCAGTGTATTAATGTTCCATTCATTTTCCCTGATTACCATGTCTGGAGTCTGGGCTCGCCTGCCATTTTCTTTGGGCACCTCAAAGGCATCTCTTCCACACAGAGAGGACTCTGCATTAAAGATAATATTCCTCTCCTCTGGTCCTTGTCTTCTTTAAGCTGTTAGTCTGGGGAAAGGGAAAAGCAAACATGCCTGATCCCATTCTGGCCATCTCAGGTCAGCCAGTTCCTCCTCCACTTTGGGAAGTCTGGGAATAAATCACAACTTCCTAAATTCCCTTTGAAACGAGTCAGGGATTGGTGGATACCAACAGCTGACCTCCAAATCCAAGATGACGGGGAGAAAATTTATGTTCATAGAACATTGATATATTGGTAATCATTTTTGGCTTAGTCTGACTCTTTTCTAATGCAAAGAAAGAAAATTTTAATGCAAAGAAAGAAATTAAATGCCTTCTGAGCTGATGCAAAATAATTTAAAAACCCCTGGTGCTGTAATGGCCTTGCCAGGCTGTAGATACACCACTTAAACAAGAGAATCTCTTCTAGTGACTTGTGCTTAAACTTCAGTGGTGTCAGAGCCTCTGTAGCCTCAGAGGAGCTTCCAGGGCCAGGGATTTTTGGAAGTTGCAGCTTTGCTGTGCTGAGACTCTTCTGTCCAGGCTGAGTGTCCAGGGAAAGAGGCTTTTGCTCCTGGTTGGAAGGACTTTGTCCAGCAGCAGCAGCTCCCCACAGGAAGGGGAACTGGGAGCCTGAACAGGGGCAAGCCTTGGCCTCACCCAGGGGCAAAATTAGGCAGTTGGAAATAAATTTTGATGCACAGCACTTCGTAAAACAAATATTTCATTATTTCTTTAAAATGGGACATTATAAAAATGTACCTTGAAAGCCCTAGTGGTAGAAAAAGTGTTTGAAGTACTTAGCAAATCCAGAATTACATGCTTAGTAGGTATGGGGGTTGTTTTATTGGGGTTTTTTTTGTTGTTTTTTTGGTTTTGTTTTGGTTTTTTTGTTTTTTTTTTTGGTTTGGGTTTTTTTGTTTTTTTTAGTTCTTTCTGTAAATTATAATGATGTTTCTCCCTTGGAGAGTATATATACCTCTGCTCATTTTAAGTTCTGTCTCTAAGAATGTGCTAAGTCATTACAGAAAATATTCAAGTTATTGTAATCTGTGCTCTATCTTTTGAAATCTGCAAATAGCAATCTTTTCAACAAAACATATTTGTAGATTAGTTTATCTAAGAAAGAAGTTCTACATCAAGCTCTGAAAGCCAAGTTACTGCAAATTCAAATTAAAAGTTTTATTCCAGTGGGGAAGTAGTGGTTGGAAAGGTCACCCTCCTATGGTATAATCTACCAAGCATTTATGGAAGTTACTGTAATACCAAGATACAACTTGGTGTTAAAGACAATATGAACCTGAAAATCCTTTCTGATGTTGTTGAGTCAAAACCAGCTGGGTCTTTGAACTCAAGAGAGGGTTTGGCTCTCGGCTTTACTGAGAAGTAGAACATCATCTGTGTCTGGAGTGAGTTCCTGCTTGGTGCAGGAGGGAGACAGCTCAGTGCAGTCACTGATTCCCATTCTCTTCTGCTCCTGAAACTACCAGAAAAAGGACTTCACTTGTGCTGCAGAAAAAGAGAAAGAAAAACTAAGTGATAAAGATCCTGTACTTGTGGGCTGCTGAGGGACAAAATCTTTCTTCCTGCCCCTGTCTTTTAGAGCAAAGTGCAGGGTTGCAGAACAGACTGTCTTCTGAGACTTTTTTATCCCCTTCTCTTCTTTTAAACCTTTCTGTAAAGTGAGACTGCCAAAACATCCTTTGCAGTGTTGAGGACTGCTCTGAAAGCCTTGGAGCTGATCTTTCTTTTCCTGCCTTTTGTCACTGTTGTGTGTGAAAGCTGTCTCAGCATTCTCAGGAACTGCTCCCTGGGGAAATTCTGCCTTTTCCAGCGTGGCTGGAATGGGTTGCTCAGTCTGGCCACCCTGACCTGAAGGTGAGACAGGTCTTGGTTTGTCACAAGTCTTGGTTTGTGAAGCATGGTCTTGGACTGGAGCCTTCTCCATGGCTGTGTTTGTCTGCGCATTGTCGCAGACATCTTTTCATGAAAAATCCTTTCCTTAGGATTTTTCCTCCTGAGAAGCTGAGAGGCCTCAGGAACAAAATGTACCCAATGGTTATCTGCTGCTGTGGAATGCAACAGGTGCAGCTGGGATTGGGCTCATGGGGTTGTTTCTAATTAATGGCCAATCATACCCAGCTGGCTCAGACTCTCTGTCCCAGACACAAGCTTCTGTTATCATTCTTTCTTTTTCTATTCTTAGCCAGCCTTCTGATGAAATCCTTTCTTCTATTCTTTTAGTATAGTTTTAATATAATATATATCATAAAATAATAAATCAAGCCTTCTGAGACATGGAGTCAGATCCTCATCTCTTCCCTCAACCTGAGACCCCTGTGAACAGGGTCACAGTGCATGGCACATGTGCAGTGGGTAGAGCTAAAACAGGTAATTTGAATTTTGTAATCAGTGTGACCAGGTCCCTATCCAGGCTGTGCCTCCTCCCTGCCTTCTGCCCCTGTGCTGGCTCTGGGGGCAGAGTGGGGGAAAAGGGAACAAAGCCTTGAGGACGTGCAAGGACTGCTCAGCAACAGCCAAAGCTCTCTTGTGTTTTCATGCTGGTTTAGTCACAAATCAAACACAGCACCAGGCTCACCAGCAAGGAGCACAACGAACTCCATCCCTGCCAGACTGAGAAGGATAATTAGCTGAGATACCTCTCTCTAATGGTAATAATGCCATTGAGCCTGAAAATCAAAGATCTGTGATTCCAGATTGTGCCAGAGCTCCTCAGAACTCAGTTTCTCTTCTGGAACAACAAAAATGTAGATGATGGTTAGATACCATAAATAAAAGCATAAAGCATAATGCAGCACTTTACTGACTGCTGGGCATGTAAGTGTACAGCTTATGCATGATCCAGCAATGGGTATTTTTGAACAACAAAATACCATCATTTTACACCCCTTTACATTTCTTCATCCAGAAGACAATACTTCTAGTTCTAGTAAGTTAAATTTCTTGTTTTCTTATAGAAGTCTTTTAGACCTTGCATCTTTTAATGTTCTGAAAAACACCAGAGTATTAGGAATGGATTAAACCAAGCTCTCCTTCTTTCACCCTGAATCTCATCTTCTCCTGTATACTGCCAAAATAGTTCTTGGCCTTAAGGAAGCTCAAAATGGGCAGTGAGGTGGCAGACCTCTCTCTCCCTCCATAGAATCACTGGTGCTGTTTCCAATGAGGTTTCTTATAGAGGAGTACTAGATAAGCAAGATGAAGTGGTAACCAAAGTTATAGGAGTGCTAAAAAAGATAATAATGTAATTTCTCACTTGTGCTCTCATATGATGTGATTTCTCACACCCAGGAGTGGGGAAAGACCTGATGATTTCTTCTGTGCCAGGCCCAAACCCAGGGATGGGATCTCTTGTGTGGGATGGAGGTGGAGAAGCCATGGAGATGTTCCTCTGTTCCATGGGTATCAGGAATCCTCTCTGATTTCACACTGGGTGAAGAGTCTGTGCTACCTCAAACTTCTGCTCTCCCACACTGTCTGGTGCTCAGCAGCCACAAAGATAAAGCTGCAAATATTGCCACCTGCTGTGTGTGTATTTATCATCTTGACTGCAAAACCCCCTCACATAATTTTTTTAGTCTGCAAGGGCAAATAAACTGCATTTATTACACAGCTGAAATGAATTTTAATGAGTAGAAATCTGGCTTTTCTTCTAAAATGGAAGTTTAGAGGCAAGTAAACTGACCCTGTGAGTTTTAATCCACCATTTCTCATTGGGGAGCACTTGACAGAGACGACAAGGAAATGAGACTTAACTCTTTTAAATCTTAGCTTTTGCCAAATAAACATAACTGCAGTAATGAAAAAACCACTAAGAAAAAAATCCAATGAATGCCTGATATTTGAATTGTTGTCAAGTTTGAATCAGTGCTGCAGACATTACCTGCCTATTTCCAGCTCTGAGTGATTCCAGGACCAATTTAAACAAAAACAAAAATTATCTATATTAGACATTGCCCTTTGCACTTGAAGAATTGTGTAATCAGTCATTTTCCTCATTTTCAAAGGCTGGAGGACTGCTATTATGACAAACCCTGATCATAAACACTTCATAAAGTCTTTTGTTTAAGGTGTATGTTTTTGATTTGGGGTTTTTTTTGTTTGTTTTCTTTTTTGTCTGCATCTCCAGCCTCTCCCCAGATGAAATGTTTGAAGATGATGTTCTGTGTGGTATTTCGTAGCCAACCCAAGCACAGTGTTTGGGATTTAGGAGTCATGAATGAATGTTTTGACTTGCTGTTGTGTCTTGTGGATATGTGAACGGGAATAATGAAGACTTTCTGAATGAAATTACATGAAGGAAAACATCAATATAAATTTTCTTAAATTTCTCTTAAATATTTAATTTTCTAAATTTCAAACCACTTGGGTTGAAAGAGACTCTTCTGGCCACGGTTGCTCAAATACAAAACTGATATAAATTAAGGTATCCAAACATAATGAGGTTCTGATGGTCTGAGGACATTTGTAGAACAGATTTCAAGCAGACTTTGTTCTCTTTCTCCTGAATGATTCTGTTGCACTTGTCTTGACACAGAGGAGGCTATTTGGAGAGCATATGGCCTGGAAAAGTATTTCTAAGCAGGTGTAACAGGAATTCTTCTCATAATGTCTGCAAATAATTCAGATAAATATGTCATGGATGGTTGTTCCTGACAGGAGGGAGTATATAATGTATAGAAATGATAACTCGTGGGAGACTGACTTTGAAGAACCTCATCCTTTGCAATAAATGAGCTCCAAATGTATGAAATCCTGGTACAACTGCATAATGAAGGTGATTCACTTATGTTCCAAGGTTTTTTCAAGCTATAAATTGCATCAGGTGAAAGTTTTGTGATTTTATTATCATGCCAGTCTACAGCTAAACAGTAGTTGAAGAGGATTTAAGTATTTTTATGTTGTTTTTTTTTTCCCTCTATTACTTAGAATTTTAGAAATAATTCTTTGTGGAAGAAGAAAATAACCTTTATAATGTAACCCTCTGTTAGCATCCATCTGAAAACATTCATCTGCTTCTGGTGGTGACAAGACAGAAGGAAATGGATTATTGCCTTTTTAAATCTAAAATGATTCATGTGAAGAATTCAAGTGATTTTATTTCATGTGTTTGAACGGTATGACGGCTTTACAAATGAATTTTAGGAGCTGTTGCTGCTGCTGTTTTACTGAGAAATACTCACAAATTTATTTTTACAATTTATTTTTGGATTTCTTGCAAACTGAGGTGTAATGAAGGAAGCTGCTGGCTTTACATGTAATTACTAAAAGTTTCATTTTGGTGGAATTGTGATGCAGATCCTGGAATTTTATATATGAAGAAGTAGTTAAAAAAGGTTGAGTTTCTGTGGTCGAATATAAAACTTCAGCTGTGATCAATCAATCTGTAGCCTGGTTATAAGGCATATATACATTTTTAGCTTTGTTTTAGCTGAGCTAGATTGTTTTGAAAAGGAAAAAGGGACAATATTCATCTCAGAACTAAAAATCGCAAGGATTCTGATTCGTTTGCCATCTGTTCATTAAACATGAGAATTTGAATTGGCACTTAATCTTAGTGTTTGCTGACACCTTCATAGATATAAAATTAAATTAGAACTTGCTTCTGCCCTTCCTCAGTCCAACCAGTCCTGATCCAATTATCTCATCCTTCGCCTCTGAATCAGCCAAAGGGTCCGAGTGAAATTGTAAATTCAGAATGTGGCACAGCATAAACTGACCTCATGCACGTGCCTCAGGTGTTGTGAGCTCCTGTTGGGATCTTTAGCTGCTCACAGTGACCCCGAGAAGAGTTCCAAAGTCTCTTTTCCCAGCCCTGCGCTTGAAGAGGAGTCAGGGCTCTTCATTTCTCTGTCTCATGGTTGTTTATTGTTTCTTATCTATAAAAAATTTTCTCCTGCCCTGCCGAGGTCCATCCAGCAGGACAGTTCCAGGCACTCTGCCTGCCCCTGGGGTGGGGTTATGTCTTTATACTAAAAACTACAATGTGTACAATGTTTACAGTTACTTCCCAATACCCATCAGCTGTGTTAGACAGTGAGCTTCTACTCTAAACCAATCCCAAAGTGCCACCATCACAGCAGAAGATGGAGGCCAAGAAGAAGGAGAAAGGCTGGACACGCCCAGTTCCCTCCATCTTGCCTTCTGAACCCCCATACCAAAAACCTCAAAATCTACTTTTCCACCCTGTGATAACCTCACTATTATCCTACCTAAACTGTTGTGGCTTGCTGATCTTCATATGAGGTTGGTAATTTGCTCCACGGGTCATAATGAAACCCACAGGTGTTTTGGGCTCCATGCCAGGGTCTCTGAGCCCCCTGGCAGGTGTCCTGGCCATCCTGGACTGCCAGAGGGATGTGCTGGGCTCCCACAAGCTCCCACAGGGGCAGGAGGAGCAGGACACTGGAAGAACAGCAAGCCCTGTGGAGGAGCTGCTCTGGAGACACCTGGTGGGCTCAGGTGGGTGCTTTGCTGTGGAGGATGCCATCTTCTCCATCACACCCTCGAGGACAGAAGGGGTTTCTGGAGCACAGAGAACAACCCAGATTTCCTCACTGATCTGATATGAGCTGCCCATGAAGTCCAGATGGAAGGAAGGGGGATGCACGCTTTCCCTTGAGAAGAGAAAGAATGAAGTGAAGACCAGTGCAGTTCTCTTGTCCTTTGCTTGGAAACTTTTTTTTACTTCAGTATCCTTCACAAAAAGGTCCAATTTCTGCATCTCGGACTGTTTCATCATCTGTAAATATAAATCTGCTATATAGATTTTTTTTAAAAATAAAATTTAATGCAACTGATTTAGGAGGTGCCATAAAATTAAGTTCTTGGATGTGGTAGGAATAAGGTAGCATTGCTACCTGATACAGGCTTATCTTAATCACAGTGGGTGCATTTTTAGTTTTTGAGATTCTGTTCTCAAGCTTCTGGAATCAATAACATCAAAATAAAAGACTGTGTCTGGATTAAGTGGGGATTTAAAATCTGTTTTAGGGTTTATAATCCCAGATATTGACTGCATACTTCGTCCCTGTGGGTTACTTTCCTCCATAAATCCATTCCTGGGAGGAAATGTTCCAGCTGATGGCACTGAGAGATGAGTAGGTGCCAGAGCCTCAATCTTGTCCTTCCACAGCCACAACACAATGTTTTGATTGTTGGGAGATGATCAGGCATAGGAAAGGTGTGGACAGAATTGTATCTGTATCTGTATCTGTTTTCCAGCCATCTCAGCCCATTGGATTATGGAATGGAAACCCCTGCTGAAAATCAAGTGTCTTTTGGAAGCAGTTTCATACCTCTCATGAGTTTCTAACATGTGGCTCTAGGCCAAATACCCAAATGGAATACCCAAACATGCATTTGTCAGGTCTAAATCAAATATGAAATTGGAAAGGAAAGCCTAAGGGGGGATGCACATGGAGACTCCTTGAGATTTTCCCTACAGAAGAGATGAGGGAAAAGAGAGGCTGTGGAATCTCCATCCTTGCAGATACTAAAAAGAGGGTGTGTAAGGCCCTGAGCAAGTGCTTTAGCTTCAGAGTTGGCCCTGATTTGAGGAGGTGGCTGCAGCAGATGGCCTTGAAGGGTTCTTTGACTTAATTTATTCTATGACTCCATTTTCCTGTGTATAAAAATACCACCAGTAGCAAGTGTATTTTATTTTCAAAACTGGCTTGAATGCAAAATGTTGCATTAGTTGTACCTTGCCATTTACATTGAAAACTGACAAGATCAAATTTGTAACAGTGGTTAGTGAAACCACAAAGACAGTTTTATTGGCTGAGCTGGTTTGATGGTTTTGAAAGACCAAATGCTTTTGGGAACTGCCCTCACTGTATTTGGTCTGGGCTGATAAGAGTGGGAAAACAGAATAGATGTACAAGCTAGTATTCTTTTCAGGGTGAACAGTTAATTTGATACAAAAGTGACAAAAGGACACTAAATAATTATATTGCTCACGTATTTCCTAGCAGAATAAATAAAAATAGGGTGAAACTCCCTAAAATGCTGGGAAGGCGTGAAGGACTTTATCATCAGCATATTGTAATTGCAGCACTGCAGTGTGCTGAGGCATTTGCTAGAAAGAGCAGTTGCAGTAAAAGATGATCAGCCCTTCGTGTGGTAATTGTGCAGAATGTTCAGAGCTGCTGGAAGTGCTGCAGGGCCATGTGTGCACGTTTGGCACACTGCAAAGAGTGTCATTTAACAAGGAAATGCTTGCAAATCATGAGCAGAAGTAGCAGCAACTGTGTGGTGGTGAGTCCTGAGGAATAACTGTTTTTTCATGGTTAAAACTTGAGATTAGAAATCCAGGCTCTGTTTTTCTGTGAAGAGGCACTACACAGAGCAGTGTACTAAACCTTCTGTCGAGAAGAAAAAGCGTGGAATAAACTTTGTCTCTTTCAGGAAATATTGTCGAGACGTTACTTGCGCAGTTTGCGCCGTTGTGCACAGCTGAACGTGGCAGGGTTCTGAGGGAATGCTATTGCCTGGAATTCAGCCAGGGATACCCTTCCTGAGCAGGAGGGGATGTGGGAAGGGGAGGAAGGAGGGTAGGAGCAGAGTCCATCTTATTGCAGGGGCAAAGGTGAAGGAGGAGATCCACTTAGGGACTCGGGAAAACCTCAGGTGACTTTTGCGTTGGAGACAGATTTGCTGGAATCCTCAGGAACTCCGTGTGGCTGTGATGTCTGAGCACAGTCCAAAGGCTCCTTGGTTTTAAATCTACTCTGGCACTCGTGTTCTTAGACCAAGAGCTCTAAAATCTATGTGAGCAGAGGCTGTTGAGCTAGGCATCATCATTAAATAAGAATGTAAGTATTGGAGCTTGTTCCGGTAACCACTTGCTGCTTCCTACTCAGTGAACTGGGGCAAGCACGCACAAATCTTTGTCAAAGCATGGATCACAGCAAGTGCAGGTAGTGCAGGTGCCTAAAATTAAATACCTAAATAAGCCATCTGGATTTGAGAACTCCCAAAGCTCTCATTGAAGAAATTAATGCCAAAGGAGAGCAAATTCTACTAAAGATTGGGAGGGTGAAGTGGCTTGAATTGCTGTTGTCAATAATTTTGATTTTAGTTGTAAAGCTCAGGCTGATACTCTGCTGACCAGTAAATATTGTCTATTGATTCTGTCACCTGAATTCATGTCTCTGAACTGGATCCTGCTTGCATTCTTAGTATCAGATGCAAAAGGCAGAAGCAATGTAAAATTATAATTTATTGTTTTATAACATCAGTTTGGGCTGCATAAAACTTGGCCAAATGTATAACCCGTGTGAATACTTCATTGTGGTGGTTAATACAGCAGGGCCATTGCATTTGTGTTGGGAAGAGATGGAATATTGCATGGCTTGGGGTTGTGCCCGATTCTGCACCGTGCTGTTCTGATGATTGGAATATTTTAGTAGCCTTTTATTCTTTTTCACCCAAAGAAAACCAGGCACAAGTAAAATTGCTTTGTTAAAGTAAGAATGAGATGAGTTTTGCTTCTGAAGAAGTAGTGTTGTCGTAAAAACATGCCCCCCAAAGGCAATGTTTTCCATTAAGAGTGGAAGTTTAGTGAATGTCCATTAGAATGGGATATCTTCTGGTAACAGGTAGTCCCAGGAGCACTTTCTCTCACAAGCTTTTTGCAGAGCAAATCCTTGAGGGTTGTTTGTGTTTTTATACCATACAAATTCTAGTCTGTCTCTTATGACATGTGTTGTATAATTCTTTTTTTTTGTTCTGCTTTACCTTCTACCCTTAACTTTTTGGCAATTTATTCAACTCCTGATAAATCTTTTAACACCTACAACTTTTTCCCTTCAAATAATAGCAAACCGCTGTTTCTGACAAATTTCAAGTTCTGATTTTTTGTTCAAGGTGAAACAAGTCTTTTCCCCATTGTTAAATTTTAACGTTTCACAGTTTTGAGTATTTGCTACTAACACAGCTTTACTTTTAATGGGAAAACTCACATCAGATTTCTTGCCAGATGTCACAGTGAGATGCTGGGCATTAAAAGTTATCAGGGAGAGAAGCTGCAAAATGACATCAATGGTTAAATAAAGCATTTGTCATGGAATGTGTAAAAATTACATGTTTATAATTTCAAAGACAATTACAAATGGGCTGTTTTTATAATCTATCTTTCAATATTTTAAAATGCCTCACAGTCATATTAAAAATATGATATTTCTTTGATTTTTCTGGGCCTTGTTTCTAGTTCTCTTTTCCTTTCTGTTACACAACTGACTTACTTTGCATTATTTACTGATTCATATTTTAGGATGAAACATGGTTAAACATGGAGAAATGCTGAGTTTCAAGGTTTGTACTTAAAGCAGTTCATTTTAGGTCTCCTCTCAGTTCTTTGAAATGCAATTTCCAGAGGGGATAGTTCAGCAAAAAATTCAGTTGAGCACAGTATTTAGGAACTTTCCAGGAGATTGTTTTTTCTTCTTTTTCTTCTTCAGGGTGCTGGTCTGTTTTTCTCTTGGAGTTCTATTGCTAGAATGGGGTGGAATGTAATGTTTAACTGATGCAATCTCTGATGTATTATCAAGAAAAATACATGTATTTGCTGCATAGTAGATGAACACCTTCTAATATAACACATAATATGTATGATATTGTGGGTGCAGTTTGTTCTCTGATGTGAATGAGGGAAGAATGTCCTAAGCTGTGGATGTGAAATGAGGACACAGCATTTGTGTCTCACGGCTCAGGGCGGGCTTTGCCCTCCTGCAGAAAGCTTTATTTATTGATATAAAATAGGATTTATTTTATTTATTCCATTATTTATTTATTGAGGGCCCTGGGCCCCTGCCCTGTGGTGCTCAGCATTTCCCTCCTGTGCTCCCATTTGTGGCATTGCCATTAGAAGCATTCTTGTTCCAAACAGGAATCCGAGCTTTCCGGGGCTCATGGAGGAGCCGGAGCTTTCGCCATTGTCCAGCTCCACGTTCTGCACAGGTCACTGTGCTGGACTTACAGCTGGGGCAGAGCCTTCCCACAGCCTCTTCAGGTACAAAGCAGAGAAAATAAATAAAGCAGGACCTCCTGTGTCCCCTCCCTGCTCCAGACCCTCCAGTGCAGGGAGAAAAGGGTTGTTCCTTCCCACTCTCAGGCTGGCACTGCCCGCTGAGGCTGCCTCAGGTGCCTCACACGCCTCTCCTGGCAGTCTGCATTTCCAGCTGCAGGACCCTGGACAGGAAGGTTTTTAGGACAGAAGCATTTCGTGTTGTTTGAGCACTCTGGCTCCTGGTGGCACCCCCAGGCAGAATGAAATATTCATTGGTCGGCGTGACAAATCATAAGACCTGCACTGGAGACTGATTATTCTGTGGCTGATCTGACCTCTCTTAGCTCTCTGCTGGAAACTTTTTCTTGCTCTTGTCAGACTACTTCAACACCTGAAAGTGCAGTCTTTTTCTTGGCAATTAATCCCTGCTTCACATGAAGTTCTGCATTCAAGCAGATGATGAGCTGTTGTCTGATCTTCTCGAGGAAGGGTTGAGGCTTTAAAAACAAAACAAAAACTTGCTGAAAAGCAGCATTTTAGAAGTGAGACTGACAGAAGATACCATTCCCTTTGAGATTACAGGCAGTGAAAAGTCCAGAAATGGAACAGTCAAGACCTTTGCTTTTTTTCTTCTTTCTGTGGAAGTTGTGTAGGGATATCACAAAACTGAATAGTAGGTCATTCCACACTGTTGGTGGAACCTTTGGAGTTTGTTCTGGAATTAGGTAACACCTCATCAGCAGCTGATTTTTTCCCACCAAACCCACAGTGGTGTTGGTGCTCTTGCACTTTTGTAATGGCATATGATGGTGGGGAGTTCAGGTCCTGTGCTTTCTTTGGCACCACCAGCATATCCCAGATGTCATCCAAGCTCAAAGCTCTGATAAACTTCTGTTGGCAGAGCAGGGACAGGGAAAGTTATTACTGTTAGAACTCTGATACTTCAGTAAGACCAGGATGTACTGCAAATCTTGTATTATATGTGTAATCTCATTTGTATGGATTTGATTTTAATTTGAAGTTTTCCAGTTCTGTAAAAAAGACCAAAAAAATCCTTGAAGCATATTTGCAATTTCTGTTTTCTCCCCAGAAGTTAGACAGTACTGTTCCAGTATAAGTTAGAAGAGAGTTTTCAAATCTCAAATATTCATAACCGGAACTAATTTTGTCCAGAAAATGATGGGTGGAATTGCCAGCTACTAATGATAAAGAAGGAGGCTTCTGAAAGGGCAGAGTCTCTAAAAACTGGAGCTAGAGCATTTTTTTAAGGTCCCCTCAGACTGTGGTATTTTTACATGCTTCTGTACCAGTTGTGTGTTGTGGAGGTTGTAGCAGTCCTTTGAAATTCCCAATTATTCGAGACCTTCCAATTATGTCTCCTATTGATCAGCATGCTGGAGACTGGTCTAGGCAGAACCAATGATCTGTGACCCTCTGGGAGGCCTCTCATGTGCTAATTCAAAGCTTGTGGATAATTCAGGAACAATAGCAATAAGCCTTTGTGGGCTTAGGATGTTTGCAGTGGAATTAATGCACTCACTAGTTCAAAGGCTTTGCAAGCCAAATGTCAGCTCAGCTCCCTGTTAAACTCCTTCCTTGGATGTGTCACTGGGAACCTGTGAAATTACACTGGTAATCTTCATCAAATTCCAAATACAAACCCAGCATGTATTTGTTAATAATGTAAAAAAGCCTTGAACAGAAAAGCCTTTCTGTGCTGCAGCATTTTCTCCATTTCATAAATGGAGAGAATAAATATAGCTTGGTCATTTCATGACTACTTCAGTGCTCTCAAGGCCATAATTTACTGAAATGTAATGAATTATTCTTTGTGAGGGGGCACGACACGGTCGATTATTTTTTCCTTTAAGCTTTTTTCTTTTTCTTGTGGTGCTTTTTTGTTGTTGTTGGTTTGGTTTGTTTGGGGTTTTGCTTGTTTATTTTGTTTGCTTGCTAAGGTGCCTGGCAGGCTATTGGGGAAGCAGATGCTAGAGGAGAAGAAAAATCGTCCTGGGGTTCCACAGTGATGGTTTTGTTGAGGGGTCTGTGAAGGGTTCCAGTGACTGCTCTTCTTCTGCCAAATGGGCTAAAACAGCCCCTTTTTATAGGGTACAGAGGGATCCAAACTTGTCCAATGGTAGGGGTTAGGGGAAAGTGACCTATGGGGTTACAGAGATAAGCTGGGGTCTGAGAGGCAGAAGACAGGAGCTTATTTTGCTATTACTCAGCAATTCCTACCGATAAGCCTCAGCCCTCCATGGGGCCCTAGCCAATTCCATGGAGCCTGCTACATGTTACAGAAACCTTTGTAAGCTTCCAGTCGAGGTCTTGGGTGTTTGGAGTTTTGAGCTTGAAGGGAAACTAGTACCAAATAAAGCTAGCCCAGGACCCAGGCTGCTGCTTCTTTGTCCCTGTGCCGGACCATCCCTGGAGGCTGGGATCCGCAGAGCGTGCAGGGGCTCTGTCACACCCCTGCTGTCACCGAGCCAGGCCACCCTGATTGTAGCACACCGTGACAGGGCAGGAGTGGGGATCAGCTGGCACTGATGTGCCCCAGCTGATCAGGAGGCCACAGCTTGCACAGGATAATGGCAAGAGTTCTGTTTGTGATGGAGCTGCATGTTCAGCCATGGGCACTGAAGTATCCCCCTGTGTGGTCACCAATTGTTGCGGTGTTGTGAGGGTCCCCAGGGTGAGGTGAGAGATGAGAATCTGACTCCCAAGTTCTTAGAAGGCTGATTTATTATATTACAACATTATATTAAAAGAATTGATATACTAAAACTATACTAAAAAAGAGAAAGGAGACATCAGAAGGCGAGACAAGAATGGTAATAAAAACTCGTGACTGACCAGAGTCCTGACACAGCTGGACTGGGATTGGTCATTAAGTAAAAACAATTCACATGGAACCAATCAAAGATGCACCTGTTGGTGAGCAACCTCCAAACCACATTCTAAGCAATCAGGTAATTATTGTTCACATTTTGTTTCTGAGGCTTCTCAGCTTCTCAGGAGAAAAATCCTGGCAAAGGGATTTTTCATAAAATATCAGTGACACCCCTGCTCTGGCAGTCTGCAGCACATGGCTGGGATAGAGGGGTCATGGCAGAGAAATGGGGACTGCCTGGGTAAAAAAGGAGAAAAAGCTGTCAGGGCTTATTTACCTTCCTTCTTCCTCTGCCACCCTTCAGTTCGTTTATAAATCAATTTACTGTGCATTTAACTCAATAAGCAAGAAGCTTTATGAGGAAAGTGGATGATCTGAGATCATCTTTGCTTTTGTAGAGTTCTTAATTTTTTATTAAGGACAAGTGGAGATCATGTTTATATATACATACATACACGTTTTTTTCTATGCTGGATTGTTCCCTTGGCATTTAAATGTCCTCTGCAGTTGTAGGAGACACACAGCCCTTTAAAGTAGTTAGAAACCATTGTACAGAGTTTGTGTCAGATCATTCAGGAGCACAGAAAAGGGAGAAAACCCAATGAAAAAGTCATGATGTGTTGCAACCAAAGGCTGTGTATGTTTTGTCAAAATCTTGTGTCCTGTGTCCACCAGCAAGAAGCTGCTGTGATCCCTAGTAAAGACACCTGGTAATTAGCTAATGATTTATCTGTCATACCAGCTGCTTGAGCTATTCTGGTTTGTTGTGTGCAATTAAATTTATGGCGGCCACTTCCTTTTTATTTCCTACAAATAAAACCACAGCCAAATTTCCTCCTGAGAAAGCCTTGGGACTTCTCATTTCAGTGGGAAGTACTGCAAGTGTTGTTTTTTTGTCTCAGTCCAGCAGGTTACCATTGTAGGATTTTCAGGTGCAGTCCTGAACGTGGCACAACGTGAGCTCAATTCCTTTCCTCTGTGGGCTCTGCAGTTGTGGTCACTGGGGCTGTTCCCCAACTTTTTTCCTGTTCCAGGAGCAGGAAATTATTTTAAATTATTTAAAAAGAGAACTTTTTGAAAGGCTTTTATATTTAATCATTACTCTATCTCTTTAAAGCCATAGGAACGTCAAGGTTCAATGGAAGTTTCCTCAAAATGTGATTTGCTCCTATAATAATATGGAGCTACAAAAAAGCCAGACGGTGTTTGTTCCTTAGGTGTGAGTTAGCTCTGTGTCCAGTTCTGTGGCCTCCCTGATGAATTATCCTGGAGTGTTTGTTAAATTATAGGTTCAGAAAGACCTTTACAAGGTCACCCTGACAGGTGAAGTCTGATTTCATGCATCACCGACTGATTAGTTCAACAGGAGTGGATACTTAGGATATGGAAAAATCTCTCTCCCCCCCAGAAGAAGAGATTGCAGCATTTTTTGGAGGTAGGGCAATTTCCACAGTTAGAAACACCTTATTAGCTTTCATGAAATATGTATTTCTCTTTGCAAATTAAGCTTTCCTTGCAATCAAGCTTTGTCTTAATTGCTCTACAGAAAATAACTGCCAATAAAGAAAAAAAGAATCATATTTAAATACTTCTGTCAATAATGCTTGTTGATCTTCAGGAAAAGAGCAAACAGTTCCCTACCAAGAGCTTGGTTTTGCCACCAATTGCTCTGTGAGAGTAACTAATTGTTGGTTTGGGTTTTTTTTCAAGATACATGCTGAAAGCTTCATCTAATTCCATGTACTTTCAGTTGCTTGTTTAATATATAATAAATCAGTTTATTATGTCAGCTTAAACTTGACTTGGATGTGGCCCAGCACACCCATGCCTGTCATAGTGCACTCTGCTGGCTACAGAGGTTTAGTGAAGTTAAAATGGATTGTTCCCAATGGATTGAGAAGTGCCTTCTCAAGTCATGAATTATTCTTTTTTTTTGGGGGGGGGGGGAGGTGGGGAGGGGGGAGAAGGAAGGAAAAGGGATTAAATGAGTCTTGATATGACCCAAGAAGAAAGTAATAGATGGTATTCCTGATGTGTATCCTGCTTAGTTGTGCTGTTGGGAATACCCATGCTGGGTGGCAGCTGGGGGATTGTGGAACTGAGCCTGGGAAAGGTTCAGAGCTGCAGGAGCCACTGAGATAATTGATGTGTGTGACCTGCAGCCTGAAGTGCCTCTTTTCCAGGCACCTCTGGTAAGCAGATGTGTTCCTGATGCATGGAGCATCTTTCCCTGGAGACACCTCAAAGGAAAAGTGTCACTCAGGTCACTAATCAGCCTTAGTTTGGCAGTGTAGGTACTGAAGGCAGCAGGATCCATCAGGATTACTCTGAGAGCTGAAGCACAGCTCAGTTCCAGGGCAAGGATTGCTGAACCTGTAGCTCAGGTGCTGTTCTGCTGTGTTCCAGAGAGCTCTCCACAGGTGTGTGTAGGGGGACACAGTATGGGTAAATGGAGATGGTACAGAATGCAATCTTATCCCCCCTAAAGAGTTGCAGCTGAGCCAATTGCTAAAGATTAGGAGCAGGCCTGATGTTAACAGGCCACAGCTGTAGCCAATCAGCAGAGTGTTATAAAAGAGTGGATTGGGGGGAACTGGAGTCACTTGGCTGCTGTGAGGACAAGGAAGAGTCAGTGCCCAGAGGAGCTGCCTGCAAGAAACATCAAGGAGGTACAAAACTCTGGCAATATGGAACCCTTGCAATGTAATGACAATAGAACTCTTGCACTGTATATGACAGCAGGTGTGGGCTCTGCAGAGGTTGTTTTGTGGCAGTTTTCTGCTGGTGGGCTGTGGCTCTGTGCTCTGAAGATGGGGATGAGGTCCCAGGGCAGGGACACTGAGCGCTCCAGGGCTGCTCTGCACCTCCTGCCTTGCACTGGGCTGGCAGCTGTATCCTCTCTGAAAAAGGACACTCTTGAGATGCAAAAATGCTGTGTTCTGCCTTTTCTTCCAAGTTTACCTTACCTGTGTTCTGCCTTTCCTTACCAAGTTTGCCTCTAAAGAGGTAGAGTGGAGGTAAGGCAGGGACGAGGAACAGTGATGTATTCCAGGTAGCTGAGTGAAGATGTGGCTCAGCTGAGCTGTCCAAATGAACAGTTTCATGGGATATCAGTCCTTTCAGTCAGGAGGGAGGGGTAGGAAAAGGCCTTTGTGATGAGACTTCCAATCTATGGAAGGCCTAAAAAATATGGAGTCACTCAATTATATAAATTGCCAACATAGTAGGGAAAGATTCATGATAGCAGCTCTTTAATCTACCAAAAACCCCAGCAGAAGTAATGGGATCCAATTATGACAATTTGAAGTTGAATTAGAAATTGCAATGAGGGGATATTAGAAGCAGTTAATAGAATTAAGTGGACTCTTCCTACTGTAATGCTTTTCAGTGGCCATGCCAAGCCAGCATCCTGTCAGGGTTTATTCATACAAAAATGGGTTTCTTCCCTGGCTGACAGAGCTGGGCACTCAAGGATTTCAGGTTCCTTTCTACTTTAAATTTGAAATTCTGAAACTGAAATACTTAAAACAAGTGCACATTTCAAATTTCAATATTGAACAGTTCAAGCTGAACTTTTATTTTATGGAATTCAAAGCTTTTTGTGCTCCTCTAAAAACAGTATTTCAGTTGTGTCTGTGATTGTTCCAGAATAGTAATTGTGAAAATGGTGAGTTTTTAACATGAAAAAAGCACAATGAAATTTAGAGGAAGTAGCTAATTTCCTTTTTCTTCTTACACAGTTTATAATTTCAATAGATCAGAAGTCATAAGATTAAAGAGTATATTAGAAAAAGAAAAGAGTAATTCTGGCAGCTGGCTAAGAAAATATTGCAAAAGGTCACGGAGTTAAGTGCTTTTTCTTGCAAAAGGTTGAAGAATTCCCTTAGAAAACTCCTTCCCACTGCCTGGGATCAGTTTCTAAGTGAGCAGCTGGATTTTAGTATGAAGTTACCAATGGTAAATACTAAGGGACTGTATTTGCAAGCAGCACATTTTGCTGTTGACTAGCAAACAGCTGAGCTATCTCATGTTGGACACGAGGTTTTCCATGTTTGGGAGGGAAGGTTTCTGGTCTGTGTGGGATGGCTGCTGTGTGAATTGAAGTATTTTGTGTGCCTAGATTTAAAAGTGCTTTTAAATCAAATATTTTCATACCTACCTGCCTAGTGTGACATTGATGGTCTTTCCTTAGTCATGTAAATCTGTGGAAGGTGCTAATGGTCTAAATGGGAAGATTTCAAATTCATAATGCTGATTTGTAATTAATGCAGGGCATAGTTTAGCACAAGCACCTGGTTTGTAGGATCTGAAAGCAAAATGTGTATTTTATGATTAACCATCTTATAAATCATCTTCAGTGTTACAAAACATGGCACTTTTGGAAAGGTCTCTTCCCCTTTTAAGCATTCCCTCCTGTTTTAACAGCAGCAACAACAACAAAAAAAAAGTAAAAAAATCTGAACAGAATCCCAAGCAATTTATATACTCTTAGTGCCTTATTTCTGTTTTTCTGGACATGCAAACCTGTTAAGGATTTCCGAAGCAGAATCTTTCTGTCCTAGCTCCCAGGCTAGAAGGTCTGCCCATCTCATGTTGCCATTTACAGAACATGAGTCACAATGAGCAACTTTTTGTGTTCTCTTCTATCAAAGCTGCTAAACTGCTTTTCATCAACACCTTGTTCCATAGGAGATGAAAGCTGTTGAATAGGTTACTGTGTTTCCTACCTGAAACTACATTTAGCAAGTAAAATATATGCCAAAATGACCACTGTTATTTTCCTAGTACTTGTTTTAAGGATTAGTAGAAGATTAGGAATCCTACACCACTTAACAACATTGTTTAGATGATAACAAAGCCCTACAAATCAAAATAAGAAATTAAAAAGTGATCTTGGCCTAAAAGGGCCAGTGGAGGAGGGGACAGGGTCAGGGGCTTTGGCCATTGTGTTCTGGATGCCGCCTTTTCCTCTCCCATCTGGCTCTGCTCATCAGGGGTTGCCTTGGTCTTGGGGGAGTTTTGTCTGCTGAGGCCATGGCAGAGTGTCTTGGTTTGGAAAGATAGGAGGCTGCTAAGGAAGGCAGGAGCTTCCCCTGAAATGGAGAATGTAAACCCTCCCCACCCCTCCGAGTTGCTATAAATTTTAAATTAAGGGGCTCTCAGGCAAAAATATGGGAGCAGGAATAACAGTTCTTTAATAGGGAAAGGAAAAACAAAAAAGGATAAAATAAACAATGCAGTACACTGGAACAACACTGCCAGAGTCAGAACCCAGCCTGACACCCTGTGGGTCAGGGTGCTGGCAGCAGAACCATTGGAATTGTGGCTCAGCCCTCCTGCAGTGTCAGGGCTGGTTCTGCTGGAGCAGGGATCCTGTAGAGAAGGATGGATTCTGCCTCTGAAGATCCAGGGGAAGGAGAGGCAGCTGCTGTTCCTCTGGGAATCCCGTGCAGAAGCTGTGCTGGTGTCTCCAAACCTCTGGATTATATCTGGGTAGGAATGCTTGGCTCCTCCCTCTGGGCTCACATCTCCCAATGGGATGTTATAGTTCTTATCAGCCATGCAGGGACATTCAATGGCTGTTATCTGGCAGATGTGAACATGGTCACTCAAAGAGAGGGATAAGGCAAACTGCCCACTTGACAAAGGCAATCTGCCATACAGATGGTAATGGAAAACAACTTGCATTGCAATCTGGAACACAGAGGGGACAGGTAGGACAAGCAGGAGTGCAGTGCTGGGACATCCTCCTGGATGGAACACTGCCCAAGTATTCATCTGTCACTCAGGGCTCAGTTACCTTGGGCATCTGCCCTTTTCAGCAGTGGGTAGTGAGAGAACAAGAAACAATTCCTGATACGAAATTAAAACTAAATCTATTATTAAAATTTTCAGAAGAATTAAATGAGTAAAAGTCTATTTCTACATTTCTGAAATAATAAGTAGTTTGTGTTTTGGTTTTGTTCTCCACAAAGCTGGTTGCAGGCAATATCTTGGGGACCATTTGCATGACACAGGTAATCAAAGTTCATATAACCAAACAAGTTTCCTGGCCAGCAGTCCTCACTTTGCCACAGAAATATATATAGGGCCAAATTTTATTCTTGGTACTTGGTGCTGTATGGATTAGCAGCAAGAAAAGTCTTACAATTGATTAATTTGGCTATTTTATGTCTATCTTGTATTAACTGAAGGGACTTGAATGAATCAAGGTAGGTCCTTGATAGTAATCTGCATGTGAAATCCTAGGAGTTAAAAAACAGCTAATACAGTGTGTGCCTTTGACAAGGGCCCCTATTTGCTTTGTAATATTTTACATCAGTGTTTGTGTGGTGACTTTGCCTATAAAATTTCATTTTCCATCTGCAGCTGATTTCTCACACAGTTAATCCAGGGAAGAGATGATCCTCCTGAGCCTTTGTTAGAGCTGAGCTTTCCCCTCTCAGCTTTAGGCTGAATGTTTTTCCTCTTCTCTCCCTTGAAGTCTGCTCCCACTCCAGGCTTGGAGCTCAGGTGAAGCACAGCAGCCTGAGCTTCCTTATTCACCTGGGGCTTCCTCTCCTTCCTTAGGGTAAATTTCTTGCTCTGTTCTGGAATGAGACTTCACAGGGTCTCTCCAAAGACCTGGCAAGTTGGTGTCTGCTGTGGGAAAAAATTTAAATTAAAAAACATGATTCTAGACAGATCACTTCCTCTGTTATGTCCTTCAAGTTTCCCTGTCCTGAAAATTGTTATAGTTGTTATTAATGTGTCAGTAAAAAATGAATGCAACCCGATGAGCAAGAGGAAACCCCCTCCAAATATTAGGAAAGACAGGATTAATGAAAGCTCATAATTATTTTTACCCAAATTGATACTGTACATGTTTTTGACAGGACAAAAGTTGAAGACATCACATTTTATTCTTAAATAAATCTACTGCACAAACATCTTGGTTCATGCCTGCCTTTAACTTCACAGATGATTTATAAGAACTTTCCTCCTTTTAGACAGTGCATTTGTTATCCATTCTTCTGACCATGCATTGAAGTGATGATAAATGTCGAAAAGTTTCATAGGCATTAATTATTCCATGAAAATGGAAATCATTTGCATAGTTCCTAACTAATTCTTGGTGAGTTTTTTTTGGTAGAATTTAGAATAAATGTAATCATTATCTACATATTTTGTGAAAATAACTTAGTTTTTGGGGCTCCATAACCTTTCAGATTCTTTATCATGCTGAAACCTTCATAGTATATTATCAAAGAATATTTGCTTGGCTCTTTTCAAAGATGAACTAAGCAACTTACCTGGGTGCTAAGGGACTAAAGAGATGGCCAAGCAGACACTAAATTGATACTGAGCAAAATTAACTTATTTTTCCACTGATCCAAACTGTAAAATCTTTATCAAAGAAAACAACTCCATGATCTCTTTCTGACCACCTCTTAGTCTCCCTGAGATTCTGAGAGAGCCACAATAAATCAGTGTGTGTGTGTGTGTCAGTGCTTCTATCTAAATCTCCTGGAGGTATATGACACCTTATCCCTTTCAGGAAATGGAGCTTTCACACCTCTGTGCTTTTTTTCCTGCAGCCCAGGATGCTCCTGTGAGCTGGGATCCTTCCCTTTGTCACTTGGGGTGTTTCAAATTGCAGCGAAGCACAAGTGGCTGCAAACTGGACAAACCTCAAAGGCTGGGCATTCCAAAAGGATAACATTCAACTCCAGAGCCGTGTTAGGTTTCATTCCGTGTTTTAGTGAAGGAAAATAGCCCGAGGCAGCTGCTGACACCTGAGCTGGTTATCTGAGAATGCAGGTGGGAAAAAATCTCTTAAAAGGAGTGCAGGTTTTGGGTGGAATCTGAATGTTCATTTTCCTACACAAGTGGACTTCCCTTTCCAGAAGGTTCAGCAGTGGGATGCTCAGGCAGTGGGTGCATATCCAATTATTTCCACCTAGTGCACATTGTTCTCCTGTGCAGGTACAAACCAAGGTCTGCTGGGCTGTCAGAGGCCCATTTCCATACCTGGTGTTGGGGTTGGATGCAGTTCATTGATAGAAGTGTTGCTACCTGGCCGAGCTGTGAGTGTGAGAATGAGCAGCATTTCTCTGGGAGTCTTCAAAATTCAAAGTCATCTCGTATATTTCCCTTGGTAGTTAAGTATTGTTTTAAATTTTGAGAAAGGAATGCTTGAGGATGTTCAGGACAGGGTTCCTTGCCTGTCCTGAGAGAGGCACATAGAGGGAAAATACAATTGTTTTATTTGAGTACATAATAATAACAAACCTTCCAGTTGTTTTTTTTTTATTATTCCTTTGAAATTTGTGTTCTTACTTTCCATAAAGAACTATTTTACCATTATCAATACATCTTCCAGATAATGCTTTGTCATTTGGTGACTCTTACTGGAGAAAGTAGATAGTTTGGTTTTTTGTTTTAATTTTATTAAAATTTTTGCAGTACAAGCACATTTTATTACCAACTAAATTATACCACTTTTTAAAAGGATGTTATCATCGAGAATAAGTTTATATTTTACATTCTAGTAATTCAGGTCAATAAACCCAATTATATAACTGGAGATACAAGATCACACCAGAGAAAGGAAAGGCAAATTTTAAATATTTAAATTTAAATCCTAAATTTGGAATTGACTTATTGAATCTGTAAAGGATTAGTTTTATTAGTTTTATGCCTCAAATCGGTGAGACTGTTCATTTACACTGAAAAGGTGTTACATCTTTACAGCCTCTGATGTGGAAGCTTTACAAATAGAAATGGGTCAAATAGATTGTTTTGAAGCACAGCTTTGTAAAGGCATTCTGTAATTTCAGACTTACATCCTGATGAGCTGAATGACAAGACCTCCATGGCATTAATAGTAATCAGATTCAGTTTATCTCTGCTTTCTGGCCTAATGAGCATTTGGCTGATCACAGCAGGAAATTCCAGCCCAGGGACTGAGATGGGGAATTTTTGGGGGAGTATCCTGGGACTACCCTGCTCCACCCCACACTGGCACTGCTCTTGTCTGGCTTGTGAGAAACAACCGCTCACTTGAAAAATTTTAAAAGGTTTATTAAACCTTAACAAAAAATACTACAAAAGGACTAATTGAAGAAAAATAGCAGTCTGGACTACCCAGACCATCCTGGGATATCAATGCAATAACATAACTGGACATTTATAAAACGTCTCTTGACATATTGAAAATATTCATCCCTTAATTGTGAGAGCCTCTCAGGTTTGTTCTTGCTGGAATGGACCCTGAGGTATTAAAAGGTCTTTTTTCCCAGCCCTGTGCTGAAGAAGAAGTCGAGATTCCTCTGCTCTGCTTTTCAAGGTTGTTTATTTTCTGTTGTCTATAACATTCTTTCTCTGACCTGCTGAGGTCTGTCCAGCAGGTTGGTTTGTGGCACACTGACCGACCTTGGGTGGTGTTGGCTTTTTATACTAAGAACTACCTGTGCTTTATTGACAATAATTTTCCAGTACTTATCACCTATGTTAGACAGTCTGGCTCTACTCTAAACCAATCCAAAAGTGCCACCATCCCAGCAGAAGATGGAGGACAAGAAGAAGGACAGGGCATGCCCAGATTCCTCCTTCTTGCCTCTTGAACCCCCATTCTAAAACCCCCAAAATTCTACTTTTTCACACTGTGGTAAATTCAGTAACATTTTACTCAAACCCTTGTGGCTTGTAACTCCTCACACAACGTTGGTAATTGCTTCCATGGGCTAAAATCGAAGGCACAGGTGTTTGTGACTCTGTGCCAAGGTCTCTGAGCCTCCTGCCAGGGTCTGGAGTCCTCCAGGGCAGCCAGAGGAATGTCCTGGGTTCCATCAAGAGCCAACCCTCTCATTACTCATCTATAACAGGCTCCAGGGAGGCATGAGGGCAGCCACTGCAGTGATGCTCTGTTTTTTCCAGCTACAGCAGAGACAATCATCAGAGAGCCCTGCCCAGCCAGGGGTCACAGCCTGGTTCCTCCCCAGGCAGAGGGGATGTGAGAGCTCCCTGCAGCCCCCCAGCTTTTTCTGGGATCACTTACTCTCCCACGGTGCCAGCTGGCTATAATTGCTCTAATTGCTGTGATAATTGAGGATGAGGTTTTATTGTAAGTTCCTCTCTACTTCTGCTGGTTTTCCAGCAGCTTGTAAACATAGAGTGAATCTATTGGAGAAGGAGTAGCAATTTTAGGCTGTAAAGTCCCCTTAAAAGTCCTTCTTTGTTCACAGGATTAAAGAGAAGGTAAACTTAGTTATTGCTGCATCAGAAGTAAAAGTTAACTTCAAAAAAAAATTTATTCCCTTGTCTATTGCATTGTCCTTTTCCACATTTGAAAATACATGGAAAATCTGTGCTTTTTTGGTGAACCTGACATTATTTGCCTCTGATTTTCTACAAGTCTCAAAACCTGCCTTTGGGCTGTGAGTGTCTCGAGGCTGTGGGTGTGCTTTTGCTTTTATTCTCATCCAATACTTGGCAGCTTCAGTTCTGGAAAACCAGATGACAGCTCACAGACAGAGTAAAGCAGTTTGGTGGGGTTTCATGGATGTCTTCTGAGGTGCTGAATGAGGTGATTTCTCACCCCATAACTTTTATCTGGAAGAAGGAACGTGTGTTCACAGCACAAATCTTTCAGTGACTATAAACCAGAAGCTGTATCTATGTTACAGGAGTAGAGATAAAAATTACTTGCTTCTTGGAAAACTAAGGTACCAAATTCATCTGTGGAAAATCTGAGGGGAAAGATGAGTGTTGGGTAAGTACAAGGACTGAAAGGTACATGTGTGACTAGGTAGGACAGAGGAAAGGGAAAGGTGGGGGTTTTGAAAAGAAACATGGAAGAAACCAGTAGGTTTCACACACACCCTGAGTTTAGAGAGGAGATTGTAGTTCTGATTGCACACAGCCAATGCTACATTCATTCCAGATCTCTGCAGCAAAACTAAGTGAGACATTACAGAAAATTGAATAAAGGAAGAGATAAATTTTGAGGACTAGAGGGAAAGGAACTCTGAAAAGCAGAACATGTATAATATCATTAATCTAATTGTCAACATATGATTTCTATGTAAGCACAGATAAAAAATTCAATTTTTGTTTCATGTTCAGCAGTGAGGAGGGCAGTAAAGGGATGTCCTTAATACAAATACCAAGGGGGGAAAAAAGAGTTGTAAATAGATGCTGTTAGTGCTGCTGAGGAGCTTCTCAGGGGAAGTGTTACCACCAGAAACATTCCAAGTTGGGAGAGCAGCAGGAAATGTGCTGTAAGAAAGGACCCTTTGTACAGCAGCTA